>NC_071505.1:167860436-168167241 GCF_027887155.1 Malaclemys terrapin pileata
AGAATAATTATAAGCAGGCCAGTACTGAGATACCTTAAGTCCAAATAGTGGGGTAACACCACTGTGACACTGCAGCCCATATTCTTCACAGTGATATTATTATGCTATTATATAATTATAAAGTATTTTATGCAAGATAAGTCATGTGAGGTGTCATTGGAAAAGTTATGATTTTCTGAATATGATTATTCTATTTGTATGCATGTATCATTTTTGTATTTGAAGTTATGAATGTTGACTATGTATTTGTATTTCAAATATAGCTAGACCTGGGTAACGCCCACTAGACAAGATGATTTCAGTCTAGATGGTGAGTGAGGAAGGGCCTATTCAGGGCAATGGACCATTAGGAAAAAACAATAGGCCTTAGGAAAAGCTTATCTCCCACCTGGGGAGCCTTCCTGAGAATGCTACAGACAGCCTCCGAGTAATGGCTGCTATGACTCTACAAGGAAATGTAATGAGACCACACATCTCTAGACTCCATCTTGGGATGTCAGTATTTTCCACAGACTGGTCTGGGAACTAAGCTTTGGGAACAAAGGGTTCCCACCATATGCAAAAGCTGTATAAGACAGGGAGTGACATCATCTGGTGTTCTTCACTCCCCACCCAAGAAGACTCCTAGAAACACCTGAGGAACAAAGACTCAACTGGGGGAAGTGCTGGACCCAGGCTAAAGGGATTTCTAGCCTGTGAGTGAAACACCTGGGGATTCCAAGCTGTAAAGCAAGTGCAGCTTGCCCCTTAAGAATCTACAGCCTGCTTGTATCATCTCTTAGATTGGATATGAACAGCAGATTCTCACCCTATCTAGTATATTAAGCGTAGTTCGCATTTTTTGTTTATTTGCTCGGTAATCTGCTTTGATCTGTTTGCTATTACTTATAATCACTTTAAAATCTATCTTTTGTAGTTAAATAAAGCAAAACCAAGGTTATTAAACCTGTGACTTGGAGTGAAGTGTGTGGGAATCATAACTCGGGGGCAAAGGCTGTTGCATAGTCCTCTCCACATTGAGGGAGGGGGGCAAATTTTATGAGCTTACGCTGTACAGTTCCCTGTGCAGTGCAAGGTGGTATAATTTTGGTTTTATACTCCAGAGGGGGTGTGTGTCTGAGCAGCTGCCAGTTACCTTAGCTGTAGCCTTCCTATCCAGAGGCTGGTCAGAGAGCCTGTATGTAACTACAGCTGGGTGTGTCCCTACCTGTATGTGTGCTGGGGAAAGTGCAGACTGGAGGGCTTTGCAGCTTGTCACAGCAATACAGTGTGAGAGGGAGTCCAGGCTGGTGAGTCAGGGAGCTCAGTGGTACCCCAGTTCCAGGTGGCACCAAGGGGGGAACCTGTCACACCCGCATCTACCTAGATATTTAAATGATTTGTAGATACCATGATAGGCTCTAGGCAAACTTCACCCTGGGGGAAAAAAGTTTAGAACCTGTGAAGGACTATGACAGTTTCCTACCTCTAATTTGTAGTTGGAGTTATTATGATACAAATGTAGCACAAAAATGGATGTTTTCATCAGTAGATATGAGGAAATTATAAAATTTGTGGCCTTTTTAACCACAGAAAAAAATTTTTTTTTGGGGGGGGGGGGTTTAAAGGACTTAAAAAAAAACAGTCCTCATATTTTTGTGGTGATAATAGTATGTTAAGGCACCACCCTGAAACATTTACAAAATGATTTGTCCCCCTCCCCACTTTGGGGATACTCATTTGAATTTATTTTTATAAGAGACATTTAAAGCAGTAGTAAGTGGTGCAAGGAAATGTTCATTTGACTAAGTTATATAGGAAAATAACTTTACCAAAACTATATTGACCATATCTGATTCAAAGAAAAAATACAGTAGGAAAACCTAAGTTTATATAGTTTTGTCTGTAAGAAATGGACTTGTTAGCAAACGAGCTTTGAGATGTCTTGCAGTATTACTATGCCTGATGTGACCCATTAAAAAAATCTTGAGAAAAGACCATTTCACTTCACAGGTTAAAACACAATGCTAAGTTCAAACTTTATTCTCTTGGATTGTGAAATTGGACAATAAGCAGATCTTTAGGATCCTGACCAGGTCGCTATTTTATTTTAACAGTGTGAAAACACTTAGATTATTTGTACAGATCTAAAAGTTTTGGAATTAAAGAAAGGCTATGTGCAATTTTAGGACTTAATTGCAAAACTGTCTTGGAATTTTTTTTTTGAAGTGCTATTGCTAAATGTTCTTGTGCCACTTAGAGGATATTTTTAAAACACAGTTATGACCGTATGTGAAGCTATGATTTTTTTGTAGACTTCCAGGTGTTCTGTACCACAAATGGAATAGCCCTAAGAGAAGTGTTTTCAGACTTCCTTTAAGTTGAGTCTTTTATTTGTGTAACTTACTGTAGATGTAGTAACTGCAGGATTATTTCTGTTTTAGGCACACAAGTTGCCTACTTCTACATATACCTGGTATAGCACTGACAAACTAACAATGTTCCATTTGCAACTGTTGTATGAGTTCTGATTAGCTATGCACCCTGTGTTGCACTATACAGCGATTTTCCCAATGCAATTATTTTCTTCAGTAGGATTTTAAAATGTAGGTTTATTAGTTGGAATAGCTTACACATTTCTAGAATGCCTCGTCTCAAGAGATCCCAGTGTTAACAAGTGATAACTTGTTTGTGATAAACAAGTTAGTCACTTCAGCCACCTCTAAAACATAGGTGAAAGCCCATATATATTTTGAGGCAAAACGACAATTATCAGGAACAACTGTATATAATTGCCCCAAAACTTCATTAACGTTAATGTCATTAAGGTTGCCTAGCACTGGCTCATTCCCTTACAGGAGAGTTGCAGCTACTTTTAGACAGGGCCGGCTCTAGGCACCAGCAAAGCAGGCAGTTGCTTGGGGTGGCAAATTTGCAGGGGCGCAAGAATCCAGCATGTGAGCTGAGAATCAACAGGGGGCCCTGGGAGCTGTAGTTCCTTGGTTAGCTCCCTGCCTATAGAGCCTGCCCTGGAGCAGGGAAAGAACTACATTTCCCAGCATTCCCTTGGCTGCAATTAACAGGAAAGGGAGGGGGAAGGAGTGTGGAACTGAAACCTCGTGCTGCAGCTTGCTGCGAATGGTAGGGACAGAGCCAGCTCTAGGTTTTCTGCTGCCCCCCCCAACCCCAGCCCTGGGCTCCCCTTGGACCCCTATGTTGCCCCAGCCCTGGGCTCTCCCACCACCCGCATCTCCTGCCACCCCAGCCCTGGGCTCTTCTCCTCACACCTGCATCCCCTGCTGCCCCAGCTCTGGCCCCCACCTGCACCTCCTGCCGCCCCAGCCCTGGGCTTCCCTCCCCGCACTTCCTGCCGCCCCAGCCCTGGGCCCTCCCCCAAAGAAAGAATTGGGTGGACTAAATGGACAGTGCACCTCTCTATCTGAAGCCTAGCAAGGGTGGTACGTGGATCCCACTAGAATTTAAAATGAAAAGTAAGGGAGGGGAGGCTCTACTAGGACCTGGGCAGCTTTAGATACAGTACCAGGCACGTAGGAGGATTTACACTTCTGAGCCATGGAAGCAGAAATTGACTTTTCTTTTCCAGATTTAGCTAATATTCAGAAAGGGAATCTAGCACCTGCCTTCCAGATTTGAACAACTCAGAATTCAGGAGTGCTCAAGCTCAATTTGGGCAGCTGTTACTTCATTTCTCCCAAATCAAATATATTGATCCACTGTAACTTGCTGTAGAAAAAGTAGACTAAATTGAGCAAGAAATTCTTCCCAGTGGTTATTAGGACTGGAATTGCTATTTTCAACAGCCATTGTTTTTTTTTTTTTTTTAGTTTTAGTTTTATTTGTTTAAAAGGAAGACAGCGATATTGCATTGGCAAATTCCCCATAGAAACAAAGAATGGAACAAAAGAATAATAAAGGCACCTCAACTTTTCCTCATTTATGTAGGACAGTCTTATAATATGCATCCAGATATCCTTCAATCACACAAGCTGAAAATTGTTCCACTTTACTGCAGTTCTGTAACCATATGGGAACCAATCCTGTCTGTGTTCTGTGCACATCCAAAATTCCTGCTGAATGACCCGCCCTGGGAGCGAGTTACCAGTGACCCAGGGCTGGGGCAGCAGGAGGGTGCAGTTGGGGATGGGGGAGAGAGCGCGAGCCCAGGGGGGGAGGGAGGGAGCCAAACATTTTTTTGCTTGGGGCAGCAAAAAACTTAGAGCCGGCCCTGCTTTTAGAAAAACAAAACACTGTTTCATTGTTCGGTAAACCGGGGAGGTGCCCATGTCATGATTATATTACCCTAATGCAGCTGCTTAGAGTCTATCAACCTCACCTCTATTTTCCTTGACAATTTTTCAAACATAAAATCAGTGTATGTTGATTTTCAAGCACTTTGAAATTGTGACCATTAAACTAAAAGCTTTGTTCTCAGGGTAAAGGTTCCAGAAGAAGCACCTCACCTGAAGAATGTAGGCCCCCTGTGAGGAATGCACACACAGGGGTGGTGCAAGGATGTTTCGCGCCCTAGGTGAAACTTCCACCTTGCGCCCTCCCTCCTCCCCGAGCTCTGCGGCAGCTCTCCGCCCTGAGGCACCCCCCCCCCACAGCAGCTCCCCCCTCTGCCCTGAGGTGCCCCCCCGCGGCAGCTCCCCACGCCCCCTGGCCCGAGGAGCTGTGTGGCAGCTCCCCACCCCAGCTCACCTCTGCTCTGCCCCCTCCCCGAGCCCTGCGACAGCTCCCCATCCCCTCCTCCACCCTGAGATGCCTCCCCTGCGGCAGCTCCCCATCCACCCCCTCCGCCCTGAGGCTCCTCCCCCGTGGCAGCTCCTCACCCCGCCCGGGGAGCCATTTGGCAGCTCCCCACTCCAGCTCACCTCTGCTCCGCCTCCTCCCTGAGCATGCCGTCGCTGCTCCACTTCTCCCGCCTCCCAGGCTTGCGACGCCAATCAGCTGTTTGGCGTCGCAAGCCTGGGAGGGAGAGAAGCAGAGTAGGGCGGCGTGCTCAGGGGAGGAGGTGAGCTGGGGCGGGGAGCGGTTCCCCTCTCCCCCCTTACTTGCTGCAGGCGGCCCTCCCCGCGCCCCCCTGCCCCAGCTACCTCCGCCGAAATGCTGACGACGACCGAGGCGGCTGAAGATCCAGCTGCCGAGGTCGCTGCGGAAGAAAATGCCGCCCCCCAAATGCTAGTGCCCTAGGCGACCGCCTAGGTTGCCTAATGGGTTGCACCGGCCCTGTGCACACACAACGTTCTCAAAGAACTACCAAGGCACCACTCAGATTCACAGTACATGGGCAGTGCTCAGGTTCAACAGCCAGTGTATCCCACCTTGAGCCACCCACTTACTCTGATCTGATATCAGGCAGCTTGTAAACATTGGTGCTTGCAATAGAGCCCCAGTCCTGCCACGCATACTCAAGTGTCTTTGGATCATCAGGTTGACTCAAGCCACATTGTAGTTGCAAATTACACCTGAAATGGCTTTTAAAATATTGCTTCTTCAAAGGGCCAGATTGTATCATAGACACCAGCAGAGAGCAATTCTGAGCAGGGAATATCATTTTGGGCAGGATCAGAGCTGCAGTTTGAGCCTCAAGTGTATGTATCACAGATACAAACCAAAATTTTGATATTGCGTTTTTGGGGAGACTATCTCAGGAACACCTTGCTCCCACAACTGCAGATTTTGATCTCTAATCCTACCTCAGACCCTGACGATGCCCAGTAATTTTCAGGACAGTCCAATCAAGCATGCAGACTTCACAGCCAATTTTTGTAAGTGCTCTAAAAAGTAAGCTCATCTAAACTTTAGCATTGCTACCACTCTGTCATAATGGTGACTAAATTACTACAAGTGGCTGAGAACTGACTGAAGCTTCAAGGGAATTTAAAGAAGCAAGATCATAATCCAAGTCTCCTTTTAAAAGTCATTTCCAGTAGCTCAAGTGGCTCGAGAGCATACTGCTTCTTTGGCATGTCACATTTTTTAAGTATTAACACAAGCCTGCTTAGCCTGCAAAATTTCAGATGGTCACAGGGGAAATTGTGGCAATGGGTTTTGACCTTTTCTTTTAAACATGAAAGTGATTGTTGCTAATATGACAAGTTGCATGATTTTTGTTTCGGAGAAGATCAGTATGTCACATACGTGGTATTGCATATGTTGCTACCAGCAAGCTCTCAGATAGACTAGAGTGTATTACAGTCAGCTATTACATTTGGATAGTATTAAAGACATATTAATTGCTGTATGCATGTACACCACTCGTATAGATCTCAGCAGATCACAAAGAGGGGTATCAGCAGCTCCATTTTTCTTGACAGAGCAACTTAGATGTGTTGCAAAAGAACTGCATCAGAGAGCAGAGACCAGAACCCAGAGTTGCAGCCCACACCTCGCTCCAGCCTGCAATGCCTCCCTATTACCCATCAATTCGGCTGTCTGAATTCCTAGCCTAGCCATGACTTTGCAGCGTGCCTCAGAGCCTTTGCCTGTCTCAGCCGCCTGGCTACAACCCTGCAGCCACTTCAGGAAGGTGGGATTTTGAGCGCAGGTCCTTCTGACGCCCCTAGCCGGCTCTAGGTGTGCTAGCGGGGGAGGTGAGCACGCAGTGCTATTCCCCATGCAGACACTGCCTGAGAGCCGCCTGGCCCCGCAACTGCTGCAGCCCCCCCACGGCCAGTCCACTGCAGGGCACGGGCAGGGCCGCGCACGCAAGGACTGCGCACAGGCACGCAAACCACAGTTGCCAACTTTCACGCGGTAAATAAGCACCCCGACTTTCACAAAAGGCCAAAAACCAAGCTAATCCCATTTCAAAACAAGGCCAAAACAAGCCAATCCCTAAGAACCACAACACTCTATGTGACTAGATCCGCCCAGTGTGCAGTCTGGGACTGTGGTGGGCCTGCTATGCACCCCTGACTCTCTCTCCACTTGCCCCTGCTTGCCCCCTCCCCCGCACCCCAGCTTGCCGGGAACCGATCAAAAAAATAAGCAACAAGCTATAAGCCAAACAAGCAACAAGGTACAAGCCAAAAACTAGCCAACAAGCAATTCACAAGCCAATTAAGCCAAAAACAAGCACAATTTCTGCGTTGTTTTTTTTGGTGGGTTTGGCATATCTGGTGCAAACTCTACTAGCCACCACATGGGGTAGCAACGCCCCACCCCAAGCCCTGCAAGCAGCCACCACCTTTCTATTGCCCCGCCCCGCTCTCTCAGCACTATGGGAAATGGAGTCTCCAGTTACCCCACCTTTTTTCTTCCTCTTTCCTGCCCCCGCCCCTCCCCCCCCCCATAGGACTACACTACCCAGAACCCAGTGCTGGTGAAGCACTGGAATGGGTTACCTAGGGAGGTGGTGGAATCTCCTTCCTTAGAGGTTTTTAAGGTCAGGCTTGACAAAGCCCTGGCTGGGATGATTTAGTTGGGAATTGGTCCTGCTTTGAGCAGGGGGTTGGACTAGATGACCTCCTGAGGTCCCTTCAACCCTGATATTCTATGATTCTATGGTCCTTTCCCCTTCCCAGCAGCTACCATGGCTAGAGGATTGTGGTGTGTTGGGAGGAAGGAGCAGTGGCTGGGCCAATAGAGAGCGAGAAATGTGTCCCCAGTTGGGCGGCTGGAGGTGGGGAGGGGAGGAAGAAGAAAGTGAGCAATGCATGTGCATTGAGGCCTGTGGTTGACGCTGGACCAGTGGAGATTTGGAGACAGCCTGGCACTGCCTTGTGCTCCCAGCACCTCCTAGTGCTTCAGTGCAGACATGACCCCCACCCGCCCCCCACAGGCCATAAGATACCTGTTGGTGCAGCATGGCATGGATGGGAAGGGATCATGGCAATGAGGTTACACAGTTCCTCATCAAGGTCTAATGGGATGAGCAAGAATATCTGTGCATATATCAAATAAATATTTAAAATGCCTTATGAAATAAAGCATATCCGGGATGAGTCCCTTATTTTGGGCATCATGGTAGGAGAGTGTTTTAAGGGATGTTTTGAAGGAGGGAGAGGCCTGATGAAGCAATTCAGGCAGCTATAAAGGGGCAATGTGTGGAAAACGCCTGGAAAAAGTGTGTTGGGAGAAGCAGATGAGCCGGGTGGTGGGGTAGGCTTTTTTAGTGGTGGGGTTGGGTACAATACAATAAGAAACCGCGTATGGGAAATAGGCAGGGTGATGCATTTGTGGAAGTCAAATTTGCTGATGACACCAGTTGTGGTGGTGGAATGTTGGGTCTAAGTTGGTCAGAAAAAGATGGGTTTTACATCAACATGGCATTCAGTGGAAGTGCAAAATGAGTGTAAATTCCACACCAAGGAGCTTTATTTTTCAGCCTCAGTTACACTCTTCCTTTCTGTCTCCTTTGTGTGTGATATTTGTTTGTATGCCCACTACATGCCATACTGGTGCTAGCTACATTATTTTGCGTCTTACATTACCATTGGGCTACCTTCTGCCTTGTGGTGTTTGGCCTAGTGTATTTCCCACTGTGGCATTTTTCTCTAGTAAAAGCGTTATCCTCACTCTCTGCTATTTTGGGTATGTAACTAATGCTGCTGGTTACAGTTTGCAGTGGTTAAAAATGTAACTGTCAACTACAATGATGATGAGAAAGAGCACCAAGTCCACTGGAGAAGCTGTTTTTATGGTGTGATTCTGGGAAATTAGCACCTTGTAAGTCACTGTAACATACTGTAGTGTAAGTATCCATAATGTTTCATGCTGCATAAGCATAGTAGCTAACTGTAGAGTAACCTAATCTCTTATTGTTTTACCGTGACATTGATCTTCTCCTCTAATAATATTTGTACTGTGTTCTGATTACTTTAGGGCAGTGGTTGCCAAACTTGTTCCACCGCTTGTTCTGCTGCTCCAGACCAATGGGGGCGGCGGGAAGCGGCAGCCAGTACGTCCTTCGGCCCGCGCCACTTCCAGCAGCTCCCATTGGCCTGGAGCGGCGAACCGTGGCCACTGGGAGCTGCGATCGGACGAACCTGCGGACACGGCAGGTAAACAAACTGGCCCGGCCCGCCAGGGGCTTTCTCTGCATGAGCAGCGGAACAAGTTTGGGAACCACTGCTTTAGGGGTATGCCTTACAGTAATATTTTACATATTGCATTGCTAAACTTGACTATTTATTAGTGTGTTTTAATAGTACTTAATATAAATATGAAGATGGTACATCTTTACCCCTTGTATGAGTCGTTACAGGTTAAGCATCCTCATCCCTTGACTTTTTTATTAGAGACAGCATGAACTCTGGCTAATTGTCATGGCGAGGTGGGAATGGGGACTCCTGAGCTTTGGTGGAGGATTGGCTAAACTGTGGCAAATGAGAGGGGACGCTGAACAGCAGGAGCAAGACAAGTGGTTCATGGCAATTGGGAGGCAGGGATTGCAAACAGCAGGGTGGGTATCAGGTAGGTATCAGCAGCTGGAAGGCTCCTGAGCTGTGAGGAAGTGTCAGACAGACACAGCCGTTGGGAATCAGGCAGGTGGGGTGAGCAGAGTACCTTGAGCAGTATGGGAGGGTCAGGAAAGGGAGTCACTGTTGTTGTTGTTGTTGTTATTATTTATTTGTATTAATGTAGCTCCTAGGAGCCCCAGTTAGGGACCAGGACTCCATTGTGGCAAGGCACTGTACAAAAGCAAAACAAAAAGCGTTTACAATCTACGTATAAGACAAGAGACAACAAATGAATACAAACTGATGGGGGAGTACAAGAAAACTATGAGACAATATTGGTCAGCATGATTGGCAGTGGTCTCAGTGCACCAGCACCCTAACTGTAGTCAAGATTTTTGTAGGCCTAATGGCACAGGAGAGTTTTGAGGGAGGATAATGAATTAGATTTGAGGATGTTTATGGGGAGCTTCTGTCAAGTGTGTGAGACAGCATGGGAGAAAGCACAAAGCTGCTTGAAAATTTAACAAGTGGGAGATAGAGACTGATATCATGGGATGACTAGAGGTGGGAATCAACCTTTTGATGCTGAATGAGAGATGATAGGTAGGTTGTGAAAGGCCTTGAAATTGAAGACATGTAGTGAAGAAGAGATCAACCGTGTGTACAATGGATTACTGCTCACAGGAAAGCATTTAGCAATGCTTTGTTAACACAGCTTATAACTAACTCTGTTTAAGTTTTGATAAAGTTTTTTACTTAAAAGAAATGCTCTGGTGCATTAAAAGAGGCAGGTGGTTTGCATCTAGTATTTAATATCTTAGTAATTGTGCATTTGTGTACAGAAGAGGGCAGCCTCTCTCTGTTTCCTCCTTCAGAAAGTTAGTGAATTGTGGCATAGAAGTGTAATGATAGTAGATACAGGAATTGAGCTATGTTAACATGCTAATTTGCTTATATATATTGCTGGGTAAAACATGGTAATTGATAGTAGCCGAGGATATCATTGCAGTTTTGTCTAATGTGGGTTAAACAAATTAGAAGCTCAATTGTATGCCTAATTTACACATGCAGTTACGACAGTATCATTCACAACGGTGACTACACATGCAAGAGACCAGTGGTTCGTGGTTCTGAGAAAACCTGATTAATATATATTGTAGTACAAATACTGCAAGCTAATGATGTGACCAGTACTCAGAGCAGATTTAATTTGTATGCAAATCCAGAGTATTTGGAATCACTCAGGTAGAGATGCTAAGAAAGACATGGAATATAACAATTCATACTGACAGGTTTCAGAGTAGCAGCCGTGTTAGTCTGTATCCGCAAAAAGAACAGGAGTACTTGTGGCACCTTAGAGACTAACAAATTTATTAGAGCACAAGCTTTCGTGGACTACAGCCCACTTCTTTGGATGTTCCATTCTATAGGCATCCGAAGAAGTGGGCTGTAGTCCACGAAAGCTTATGCTCTAATAAATTTGTTAGTCTTTCAGGTGCCACAAGCAACAGAGGGTCCTGTGGCACCTTTGAGACTAACAGAAGTACTGGGAGCATAAGCTTTCGTGGGTCAGAACCTCACTTCTTCAGATGCAAGTAATGGAAATAATGGAAATCTAGATTTCCATTACTTGCATCTGAAGAAGTGAGGTTCTGACCCACGAAAGCTTATGCTCCCAGTACTTCTGTTAGTCTCAAAGGTGCCACAAGACCCTCTGTTGCTTTTTACAGATTCAGACTAACACGGCTACCCCTCTGATACTTGACAAGGTGCCACAAGTATTCCTAATTCATACTGACATACTGTAGAAACCCCTCTATACAGAAATCATAATGGAAAACATCAGCAAGATTCACTCCTATGCCAAGATCCTAGGGGATGCTCTAAATTACAAAATCTGGCTATGGTTCCCCACTGAGTCCAAGGGGGCTCTGTGCTGGGTGCAGACATCCCCCATTTTGGAACAACTTGAAGTATCAGGGCCTAACATGGTAAGTTTCTTGGAACAGTGACTTTATCTTCTCAGATGTCTGTAAATTTCCATGCACACCAATGCTGCTCTAGTACTTTACAAAACTGACATGAAAATTTGCCAGACAAGCACACCTATTTACTTGTCGTGACTACGTTAATATGATGACTGACAATATCACAAATGGTATTCTACACCCCCATTCAAAATAAAATACTTGCCTCAAGTGAGTGAGGGAACAAAGCCTTGCAAAACTGTGCTATAAAAATAATTTGTCAATTAATAGCTGTGTTTGCAAGATTATTTCTTGGAGATCCGTCAGTAATGACAGCTGGCAAATGATCCACCATTCCACCTCCTCCCAAAGAGTTTTGCTATATCTTTTTGGTGAGAGGAAAGTGGTCACAGTATCTATTTCAGCATCATCCCAGACAGGAAAAAAATCTTTAATAGTGGGAAGGCAGAAACCATAGCTTCTTCCAGCTGATGCAAAAAAACATCAAAGATGGAACTCCAGTACCCAGCATCTCTGCCCAAATGATCACACCACAATTTGGATTGCACTTTCTCTGAGCAAGGCTCAGAAGCACCAGGTCATTCTGCACTTGTGCAGTCCCGTTATAAGCAAGTACTGGTGTAACAGCTCCATCCATGCAATTAGTCCTTCCACCCCAGTACTACAGTGCACCAGTCACTGCTTAGGTGGCCTTGGGTTTCTATATTCTACTGTACCGGAGTCAAGATTTCTGTGAACTTCTCACCTGCACAGATCTGAAATCCCATTGTATGACTTTGTCATCAGCGTCCATTTTTTTGCTATTGCTTTGTTACCAAGTTGCTTTTGGAGCATTTTTGAGGAGAAGTCATCACAAGAGGTTGCTAAGTGCCAGTCTGAGGCAGACATCAGAGCATTTGTAAATATCTGGTACTATGAGGAGATTCAGTCTCAGCTGAACTGTTATTTGGAATACCCAGAGATCAGTTATTCCTTTTTTTGTAGACCCTACATCATCTTATTTTGTGTGTTTGTGTGTGTGCGTGCATGCGTGCACAGGTCTTTGTTTTGTTTTTTGTTTTCATTGGTTACTTATTGCAGCTAGCTTGAGTGTTTTTGTGTTAAAAAATGTTAGTTTGCAGTATTTACCTCTTTCCTAAGAGTTGATTAAGCATACCTTTATTAACCTTCAGATAATCACTGCTTCAGTATTCCATAATCTCATCAGTCCTTCACACCCCCCTGCATAGCAAGAGAGATGCACAAAGCCTCCCTGATGAGGTTCACACATCTTGTGCACACAGTTCTGACAATGTCAGGTGGTACTGATTACCTGTGTGGCAGCCTAATTTGCAGCAAGGCCTAAGGCCTCAGTTTACTGTCTGTTAGATACCCCACTCTTATTTTCACAAATGTTGTGTGGAATACAACAAGCAGCTTTTGTGATACCCACGTTGTAGATTGTGCTGTGACTGCAGGTCAACAGACGTCTTCAACTTGCTTTAAGCCTCCCAAATGCACACTCCACCACCGCTCCACCTACTGATAGGTTAAACTGCTGTCTGTCTAGTTTTGTTTTATCAGGTATGAACTCAGTTTTTGTGGAGGGTTAAAATACACAGAAAAAATGTTCCCACTGCATTCCTGGTCATCAGCAAACACAGATGAGGGGAGTCTTGTTTCCTCATTTGGAAGTTCTGCAAATTTCTCAAATTGCTCTGCTCCACGTCTCTGTGGTCATGGTCCTGACCCAAAGTGGTGCTCTATTCCGTGAATTTCTTCTTGAAATAATGCACAATCAGTTAGTAGGGTAGTGAGGAAGGAGAAATAGAGCCTCTGTCACAGACCTGCAGCAGGAATTCCATGAACTGCTGGTCTTGTTCCCTGGCTATGTATGTATTGCTAGAACACGCTCTACCACCACTGATGGGCAGCTTATTATGCAGGAAAATCAGTTTTCAGAACCTCCAGCAGAAAATTCTCTCTGAGGAAGAGTGAACACTGACAATTCAGCTTGGCCTCCATTTTGAGAATATGTTGCAGAATGGCATAATTTCTGAGGGACCTATGGGTCCTTTCTCACACAATTCCCTTGGGCTCCCAAAAGGCCTTTCCAAATCTCACATGGGCCACAGCTTCAAGGCACTGTGCTGGGAACGCTACGTTAGGTACTCGGAAGGCAAAGCAGTTACAGTATTTGTTTAGAACACTGTGCATGCGTTCAGGGCACAACTCAACCCAAATAGGATACCTAATGTGGATTCACTGCACTATTGTTATTTACACAGGCGCAGTCCCTCTGGTTCAGTTAGCCACAGTACAGTAGTCTTTATTGTAGACACGCCCAGGACCCTCGTTTCTAAAACCAGTAAGCCTCTACCACTTGAACTAAAGAAGACTCTCTATTAGTAGTTTATGACTGCCTGTCATGCTTGACCAATATTGTCTCATGATTTCCTTGTACTTCCCTATGTGTCTGTAACCATCTGTTGTCTTATACTTTACATTGTAAACTCTTTGGGGCAGAGACTGTCATTTAGTTCTGTGTTCAGGCAGTGCCTATTCAATGGGGTCTTGGTCCGTGACTGCAGCTCCTAGGAACTATGAAAATATAAACAATACTAATAATAACAACACAAACATGCATGCACAGCCCTACTTCAGCTCTATCTTCATTCTGGTGCGTGCTCACACAATAGGGATGAGAAAAGTCTTATTTCCCCAGCTTTATTTTGCTGTGAAATGTCTTATGCCGGGCTGACTTCCACCTGCTGCAGCAGCTGCTATGACGTGGAAAACGAGGAAGTATATTCACGAGTTCTTACCTAACGCTTCTCTGATACAGTGGTTGAAGCCACAATGTTTCCCTTCCAAAATATCCACTGTCCCTTTGTGAGACCTCTAGTTCTGAGTCAGTAAGGAAGTAATTGAAAAATAGAAACAGCCTTTAAGCATTTCTGCAGGTTCACAATCTTCAAGACGCATCCCTCAGTATGCATTTAAATTAATAGGATGTAGAGGTTTCCTCAAAAAAGTACAGTGTATGTGAAATACTGGAACAAAAATCATTTCTGAAATGTCGTCTAGTTTTACCTTCCAGTCTACGTTGTTTGCACTTATTATTCTCCAGGGTAAGCCATTTTTCTTTCTTTCTTTCTTAGTAATTCGTTAAGAGCGGAATGTGTTTATACTAAATTCAGATTAGACATGTGATTCTGTTCCAAATTAAATCAAGGGGAGTTTTGCCATTGTGTTCAGTGGTTGCAGGATTGGGGCAATACTGAAGCATGTTTTAGAATGAAGTAGGAGTACTTGCTCAGAGTGTTTTAATCTATTCATTTCTGTATGTAGCTTTAGCTTATAGTCATGTTGTTCATTGCAAAAGAAATGACCTCAGTATAAGAGGATTTCAGTGTATCTGTAAAATAACCAAAGACAAGCATAATAAGAAATTCATTTATTATAATAAAATATATTGTACATTTAATGTTGGAAAGTGTACTGCACTGAATTGTGTTCAGATGATAATAAGAAGCTGAAAAAACTTTAAGGATGATAGGTGCGTTATTCCTGAGTTTATATTTTTTGTGTGTTTCCAGGAGGCAAAAACAAATAACGTTGACTAGTATCAGCTGCTGAAAATTGCCCACACTTGGCATTAGGATATACTGGTAGTGGCATCTTTTCATCAAAGGATCTTAAAGCACTTTAGAAACATTACTTAATTAAGCATCACAAGGCTGCTAAGAGAGAATAACAGTTGTAAACCATTTGACAAATGGGGAAATTGTAGCATTAAGAAGCAAAGTGACTTGCCCAAGATCATACAATGAGTCAGTGGCCGAACTGGGAATAGGACCCAGGCATCCTGACTTCTAGTTTCCTGATCTAGCCATGAGGATACATTTCTATCTTAGAATTTAGAAATCTGCATCATTTATTTCAGTATGGTGCCCAGAAACATATTGTGTTGTTCTGTAACTAAAAATGTTTTGCATGTATTATATTTCCAGTGCACAGTGATGTGACAACTGGAAATGGGATGCTGGGTAGTTCTGTTACACTTCATCGTGAGTATCCTGACATTGAACACCGTGTTCACATTACTTGGAACAAGGGAAAGACTTTGTTAAGTAGCTGGACACGTCGTACCAGTAAGTTTACTATCTTTTTTAATGGAACTGTAGCATTTTACAATACAGTGAAAGAGGGACACTATACAGTGAATGTGTGTAACAGAACTGGAAATCATGTCTACCAAAGAGTTTTTCAGCTACACAGACATGGTAGGCATAAAAGTACCATCCTAATGTCTTACTCTGTAGGGATGCATGGTGCAGACCCATCGAAGTTTGTTATGCCATATTATGTTTTTCAACTTGTTATCATATGCTCCTCACTTTAGTGTCTGCTAGTTTTGAATTTGTTTGGCCTCATGAGTGACCCAAGGTTCTTAGATGCACTCGATGATTACATTTATTAGTCATTCATAGCACTCACCCTTGGGCCAAGATTTCCAAAGCCAGAAGCCTAAAGTCAGTCTCCTACAAATTTTACTTAGGCTCTGATATAAGCAACCTGATTTTCAGAAGTGCTGAACACCTATCAGCTCCCATTGAAATCTGCTGGATGCTCAGCCCACTGATTTAGAGCTAATTTAGTTTTTGAAGTGTAATTTTAGGCATCTGTTTTTTAAAATCTTGGCCTTTCTGTCTCTAGATCATGTTTTAGAATGTGCCAGCCTATACCATGAGAAGTGTGAAAATAAATGAAAGATTTAGTTTTTTATTTTAAATTGTGGTTTGAATAAACAGCAGTTGGAATGCAAGACGCATTTGCACACTAAGTCAAGCAAGATTTCTACAGATTTACATTGAAAATTCAAAGTCTGCACTCTGTCCAAGCTCTACTGGAATGGAGTGGAGAGTTGCGGGGCTGGTTGTGGCTCCCTGATTCTCAGCCACCAGGCCAAGTGCAAGCTAGTTTCTCAGGGACCTCGTGCCAGTGGAAGATTGGACATTACTGCACTCTACCCTGCCCTCCAGCCAGTCTGCCTTCACTGCACTCCTGATACACCCTCTCCCTCCTCTTTTGCCAGTAGTGGTGGGGCTGCAGGCAGCTGTATATCCTCTGCCAAAGAGACTTGCACAGGAGAAATTCTTCATTGGCCATCTCAGCTTTAAGGTTGAGCGGCACAAAGTGGCCTTAGCAGACTAGAGAAGCCGACCAAATGACATAATTGTTATTATGACATCCTCCTTCTGTGTTCAGTTATAGTGAGAATGACCCTCCTTTCTTAGGGGAGGGAGAAGTCAGAGGAGAAGTTGGTAATTTTTATTATAAAGTGGATGGATGGATGGATGGAAGGACAGAGAGATCTTAGTTCCTTACTGCTATAGCTAGCTGTCCATTTTAAGCCACGTTTTGACACACAGCTGATCTTACTATAGTCATTATGAAGCAATCTGTGTGAAATCTCATGTGGGTGATTTTATGTTAGGGTAGAATTTGGTATAAATTGGACATGGATGTTTAGCTTATATGAGTGTGCAAAATGAATTGCTTGCACTTTCTGAAAAGTTTTCCTAACTTGTTTTTATTTTTTGGCTCCTGCTATTGCAGAAATGACTTGGTCTAGAAACTCCAAATTTTTTTGGTTCTACTGGCCTCAATGATACATCCATTAGTTATGGCGAATTTGGGTCAGAAAATGATTAAATGCCGATGATATATTAGGGACTTTGCATATTGGATTTTATATACTTTACCAAATACCTGTATGGAGCTGTTGTCTTTTCTAAGCATGAATTTGAGCAGGATGTCTGCAGCTGCATTGGAGTTGTTCTCATTCACACATTAGGGCTAAAGGCTTCTTAAAGCTCATATCTGTGCCAAGTTCAGCTTAGTGTGCCACAGAGAGTTAGAGCTGCTTGTTTCTGACAATAGGGTAGCCAAATTCCAGGAATCCATCCCCCGAACCATGATAAACCTTAGGACCTTTTTCTGGAAAATGTTTAAATCTATTACTCTGTGTCTCCAGGGCCTAGCACAATGGGGCCCTATTCTCATTTGGTCCTTAGGTGCTGCCATAATAAACATGATAATAATAATATGGTCCAGGTATGTTTCTTCTGTAAACAGGCTGTGCACATTTCAGTAGGAGTCTCCATTCCCAAAATAAGTCCAAGTAAATCATGCTTTCTTGGCATGACTTTGGTCAAGGAAATAGGCCGCCTCATGATTCCAAGGAAATTATCCATAGACTTAAACAACTACAGTTTCTTTATTAAAAGCAAACAGTTGGTAGGTAGGTTCCATTATCACAACACTGCTAATTAACCTGGGAATCTGTCTGTAAAATGTCTTCAAGCTAGTAAAAGATTTTAAAAGCAAATGTATATAATTTCATGCAGTGTGTAATCACCCTGAATGTAAAATGTACATTCTGTAAGCAAACGTTCTCATGCATATGTATTCTTTCTTTACTATCAGGGGCCACCGAAGAGACGCGAACTGTCAGAGGAATTGTAGAGGACTGTGTTATGCTTGATCTGCACAATTACACAAACAGGCGTATTCATGTTACCTGGAAGAAAGGCAATAAGCAAGTGGCCAAGATGAAAGGTCAGCCTGTACAGGGCTCTGGAACATACAGCGAGAGATTTCGTGCATTCCCCAATGGCAGCTTGAGTGTTTGCCCCATGCAGCTGGGGGATGAGGGCCAGTACACAGCAGAAGTGTTTGATCATGATGGGGCAGGTTTGGGCCATCAAAATATTCAACTAGAGTGTAGCGGTAAGTATCAGCCCACTATGCAATGCCTGTCAGGGCCTGTAGATTATATCAATAACATGCAAATGTGAAAGTGTAGTTTTAGTATGTAGTTTTAGTATTGTTCAAGCTATTTTGATTGGATTGTTGCCACTTTTTGACCTGAGTAGCTAGTCAAAGTTGGGGCCCTGTGGGTGTTGCAGTTGGGAGTAGAAATTGGTGATGGTCAGGCATTTCTTTGATTCAGTTTTGTTTATTTACAAAGAATGTATAAAGTCTTGTGTCTCTGAATGCAGAAGAAATCAAATAGCGGGAAACATCTTCTTTTGCTCACAACACCAAGAGTGCTCTTTTCAGCCTGCACCCCTGACCCAAACACCTCTTCCCAGGTTTCTTCTAGGATCCATTACACACTTCTAGCTGCTCCTTCCGGCTGCCTCTCTCACTCCATCTATTCGTGTCTGACCTTAGTTTTCTGTGAGATCTTTCTTCGCACATGCACACACACACACACTCCTACCCATGACAATACTCAGCCTAAAGTTCACATATATCTTTTGTCTTAAGTGGGACTTACGTGTACGGGTTTGTTAATTGAAGGGTGAATTCACACTGACCAATCTCAATGGAGTTTGAACTTGATCTGTAACTAGGTTTCACCCAGTTTCTAACAACATAGTATTGTTCTTCAGTTGCTCTTCTAAACTGTTGTGCAATGTGGTAGTGTGGGGTGTTTCAGTGTTTGCTCTCGACGTAGTGTATAAACTACATTATGATAATTTGGGATGGAAAAGGTATAATAAATATGCAGGAAAGCATTATTTTTATTTTAAGTCCATATGTACGAAACTAGGTTTAACAAACATACTCCCCAGCACTTGACTTCATTCTTCCAATTTGAAAAGATACAACAGAAAAGAGATCACTCTCAGTTAAAAGGGAACATAAGGAATGCTCTCTCCCTTAAATTTAGCAGAGATGGGTTTTCCCCCTCAGGAAATAAAATAGCACCTATTCAAGAAGTAACAGGAATTGTCGGCGGCTCCATGTTCCTACCTCTAGCAGCGATGGATTGGAAAGATTTGGTCCAGATAACGTGGAAGAAAGACAGCTTGTTGGTTGCTGAGTTAAATTACTCTCAGTCGGAGTCCGATGGGAGATCCTACAGATCTCAGATCTTACCTAATGGCACACTCAGACTGGACAGGATTCAGGAAAGTGATTGTGGACGGTATTCAGTAGAAGTGCAAGACAGAGATGGGAAGATTATATACCGGAGAATGATTGATGTGAAAGTGGGTGAGTATGTCTCAATTTAAAATGTTAGCAAAAATGGGACAGTGTTAATATTCTGACTACTTTAAAAACTATTTTATCCCTCAGCTAAATACGGCAATAACACTCATTCCATGTTCAAAATGTGGGCACAGAAGAACCATGTCAGAAACATTCCATAACTAGTTAACCATTAATTGATTAACACATTCATAAAATAGAGGCTAGATCTGGGTGAAAATTTTCAGCGGAAACATTTTTGGTGAAAAATGAAGATTGGGTAACACTGAAATATTTTGTGAATTTGTGTTGATTTTGCAGAATTGTTTTGCTCAAAAAATGTTTAAAAAAATTGTGAAAAAAATGAAAGTTTTTTTTCAACATTTTTGAAACAAAATGTTTTGATTTTTTTGGTTCAAAACTACTTATTTTGAAATTTCCTTCAGTTTTAATTGTTAAACATTAAAAACATTTTTACATGCTCAAAATTGTAATAAAATGTTTGGTCAAACAATTTGGTTCAATTTGACCTAAAATATTTTTTTCTGACACTTCAATGCACTGAACATTCTGAAAATTTTTGGTTTTGGGTTGCCTCAAAACAAAGCTTTCATTTTGATTTTTTTGTAATTGAAACACCTTTATACCAATATAAGACCTTTATGCCAATATAACTGTGCCCACATTAGTGGGGGCTGGACCTTCATACTAGTATAGTTAAAGTTGTACAAATTTTGTGTATGGAAAAGTCCTTAGAGAGGAGATGATAGAATTCTGACACTAAACTGGACCAGAGAGAAAGGAAACATTGTTTCAGGACTCTCCCTTATTCTTTCTAAAAAGATTAGCCTTCTTACCTGCCAAGAAACACTAAACTCAGTTTGGGCTGAAATTAATTATTATGAAAAGAAATTCAGATTAGGGTTAGCTTTCTCCCCCATTTGTTTTAATGCCATCAGAACCCATAGTTGCAATCAGCTAAAGCAGTGGTTCCCAAACTTTCCAGACTACTGTACTACTTTCACAAATCTGATTTGTCTTCCGTACCCCCAAGTTTCATCTCACTTAAAAACTATTTGCTTACAAAATCAGACATAAAAAATCCAAAAATGTCACAGCAACTAATACTGAAAAATTGCTTACTTTCTCATTTTTACCATCATCATGTTCCTATTATGCATCTGGCGTTTAGGACAGTGACGAAGCGCCTCCACTCCTGTCTGTTTCTGACAAGTCTTTCAGTGGTTCCCCAGCTGTGCCCCAGGTTTTTCAGGTCAGCTTCCTAAAAACAAAATTTTACCATATAATTATAAAATAAATCAGTTGGAATATAAATAGTGTACTTACATTCCAGTGTACAGTATAAAGAGCAGTATAAACAAGTCATTGTCTGTATGAAATTTTAGTTTGTACTGACTTCGCTAGTGCTTTTTATGTAGCTTGTTGTAAAACTAGGCAAATATCTAGATGAGTTGATGTATCCCTGGAAGACCTCAGTGTATCTCCAGGGGTATGTGTAGCTAACAGCTTTAGCTAACAGCTCCCTGATTTAAATGGGAGAGAGGGGGCTCAACTGTGCAGCTCACTTCCCTAGCGTCCTTTGTCCAGGGGCAGCAAGTTGTATGGACCCGTGGTGCCCGGGCTCCAGCAAATTCAGAGCCCGGTGGGCCCAGCTCCACCAATGTTCGGGGCTGGGTCTCTCCCCCAGCCCTGCCTGCCGCCCCCGCACGCCCCCCCCCAGAGTGTCCCCTGACCCCGCCTGCTGCCCCCGCATGCCTCCCCTGAGCTTCCCCACCTGCCCTGGGCAGTGGGCGGCTGTCTCCTGCAGCTCCACGCTGCGCTCCTTCTCCAGGTGCTACTGCAGCTGGCTACAAGGGAGCGGTGCCGGGGGCAGGCTGAGGCGGCTACTGCACCTGTGGAGGGAGGAGGCGCATGGCAGCCGCTCCTCCCGCCCTGGCAGGCAACTCCTGAGCAGCAGCCTGGGGAGGCTTGGGTGAGTGTTGGGCTGGGGGAACTGGGGAGGACCCTCCCGCGGAACTCACTCCTGCCGGCGGGGAGAGGGCTGGGGGGAGTCCTCCTCTCTGGCCCCCTGCCCAAGCCCAGAGTCCGCATCCCTCCCGAACCCAAACTTCTGCCCAGAGCCATAGGCAGGTGTGTGGGGCGGGGGCGGGACTTGGACCCGTTCTGGGCACCACCAAAATTATACAAACCTGCTGCTCCTGAGTCCCTCTCTTCCTGTAATCGGCATCTTACACTGTTATTTTGCTGTGCGGATAAGACCCCCTAACCATGCCAGTATACATGCATTGGCCTTTCTCCTCCTTGTTCTCTGTGCAGTAGGAAATCCCAGAGTGCATTGCCCCTGGTGCTGTTGCTGCCACTCTTTGTGCATGTCCTTCAATCACTCTGTCTCATACTGAGGCACTATGGGATAGCTGCCCAGATGTTCCCAGGATGTGCAATAGGGTGACCAGATAGCAAGTGTGAAAAATTGGGATGGGGGTGGAGGGTAATAGGAGCCTATGTAGGAAAAAGCCCCAAATATCAGGACTGTCCCTATAAAATTGGGACATCTGGTCACCCTAATGTGCAAAGACAGTCAGCATGATAGGTATGGACTCACAAATTCAGTTGGTGTATGGTTGTGTTGTGAAAATAGCTGCTGTGTAGATGTAGTTCACCAACTGAACAGAAAAATGATTGTATTTGTCACTTGATCAAGGCCCTTACTCAGATCCACAATAGTTTGCTTTTTTGTTGACACTATCACCTTTCATTTTCAGACAGTAATAACCACAGCAACCAAACAGTTTGATTTCAGGTACTGTACATACAGTTGATACTCAGGCATTCTCAGACTGCACCAAACTTTTACAAAATGCACGATTGCCAGCCTCTAAGTCAGCTGAGTTATACAATAATGACAAAAATCTTTAATGCAGGAGAAAGGTTAGCTAGAAGAACTTCTATCATTGGACTGAATTAATTCTTGTCATGGCTCCACTAGAGTTACACCAACGTGGAATATGACCCAGTTGCTTTAAAGAAGGGGTGGGCCAACTACGGCCTGCGGGCCAGATCCGGCCCACGAGCCATTTTAAACTGGCCTGCGAGCCGCACCACGTGGCTCGGCCCTGCTCCAGCACTTTGGTTGGGGTGCTGGGTCGGGATCGCACAATGCGGCTCTGCCCTGCTCCAGCCGGGGCGCTGGGTTGGGGCCACACCACGCTGCTCCCAGAAGCCATGGCATGGCCCCACTCCAGCTCTTATGCGCTCCAATGGGAGCTGCAGAGGGATGCCTGTGGATGGGGCAGCGTGCAGAACCTCCTGGCCGCACCTCCGCATAGGAGCTGTAGAAGGGATATGCCACTGCTTCCAGGAGCCGCTTGAGATAAGTGCCGCTCGGAGCCTGCATTCCCTCAGCCCACTGCCCCAGCCCGGTTTCCCCTCCCACTCTCCAAACCCCTTGATCCTTGCCCGGAGCACCCTCCTGCACCCCAAACCTCTCATCCCCAGCCCCACCCCAGAGCCTAGACCCCCTCCTGCACCCCAACCCCAATTCTTTGAGCATTCATGGCCCGCAATACAATTTCTATTCTCCAGTGTGGCCCTCGGGCCAAAAAGTTTGCCCACCCCTGCTTTAAAGTAATGTTCTAGTCAGATCCTCTTCTTGTCCAGTGATTCAGCGCCGTATCCTTTTACGTCACATGTTGACTTCATACAGACCAAAACAAGGTTGTTTCTCCTTGTAGCTCCTCAGGGGTAAGCCAAGCTACAGTACAGAGAGCTGGAGCCTATACTGCCTCACAAATCTTCAGCAGAATCACCAGCTTGCGTCTGACCACAAAACCTTTATTTCTGGTCATGTTGTGTGAGACAGAAGGAGCACAGCTGGATCATCAGATACTGTGCTGGGTTTGCAATGCCAGCTGTTAGGAAAACTCATCTTTGGCTTATAAACTGGGCCACTTTAATTTGCAGACCCTGAGAAAAAAATAGGGAATCCCACAGTTTTGTTTCATAAGGTCACTTTTCTGACTTGACTGCACTTGAAGGGAAGTCAGAAAAACAGAAAAGATAAATAAAGCCTTGTTGTACCGTTGGTTAGTATATGATCTTTTTATACTGTCTGTATATGAGAGGAAATTACAAAAAGAACCATGTGTAATGCTAACAGAATGGGGCAGAAGGAATTTTAAGTCAATTATTTTTTTTCACCATTGTATTTTCATTTTAGAACAAGAGACGGTGGCCTCACCAGTTATCTCGCATTTACTGTTATTCATCATAGTGGGAGTGCTTGTTGCTGTATTCATTATTGTGTTGGGTTCACTTATATGGCATTTTGGAAAGTGCAAACACAGACCAGGTAAGGATTCCCTCTTCAACTCTGTAACAGAATGGGGTAAAAACATTGTCACTAAAAATCAGTATGTAGGGACAGTCCATCTTACATTGTAGTTCCTAATTTATTTTTTGGCTTGCTCTTTTTACCTGACTAAGGGCCAGATTTTTAAAGGTGTTCAGTTGCTTAACTTCCATTGATTTTCTGTGGGAGTTAGGTGCCTAAATAACTAAAAATCTGGCCCTAACACCTTAACTGTACCAGGAAGTTGCTGCCATCTAATAGACTGTGGAATTTGGATTGCTTCAAAATGCAATCTCAGTCGTGAGACTAGGATTTGGAAGAATGGAATATAATGACCTGAGATAGAATTTATCCACGATACCATGATGAGAACACTCTGACTTTTGTTAAACGGGCCCGGGATTTATAAAGGTCTGAAGTGTCCAGGACTTCAGTTTTGTCTCTCATTTAAGAGTTGTATCTCAAGCAGAAAAGTATCTCTGGCTCTGGCCTGAAGTGGTTCAGTCGTGACTCTAGGTGCCACCTGGGTCCTGTCTACATTACAGAACATTACCATGTTTGAACCCTGTTATGAAAAGCTGAGTTTGCTGATCTGATGCTGACCAGTGATTGTAGACTAAGACAAATTACATTCAGTGATGAGTGGAAGGAGGACCAGTCCTTAATCCCCGCTAGTTGACACAGGACTGAACACGATTTGTCCCAGTCTACACTGGCCTCTAAGTCATCGTCAGCATTGTGTCAGCTAACTCTGTCCCTCAGACCCTTATTCAGCCATTGTAACACTTTGTAATGGGGTCGTAGCCCTACTGAATCTCCAATCCTCTCTGCTGCATCTGAGTTTAGGCTGGAGAACTCCTGTCCAAGTACCGACAGACCATCTTTTAGTTCGTGAGTTTTGATAAGCGCACAGCCCTAAATGGCATAGTCATGGGCATGACTCTAGAGGATGGGAGTGAGGAGCAAATGCCTCCAAGTCTAGTTGAGGGGAGATAACTTTGTCTTTGTTTCCACACCCTCCTGCCGTAAATGGGAAGAGGAGTTCAGTACATCCCAGAAAAACCTCAGTTAGGCACGTCTCCCCATCCTCCAGAAGCCATTAGTCAGCTATTGACTGGATGTGCTTTGCAGCACAGAGACAGAGGTGGTCCTGCACACAGGCAGCATGAGGAGCAACAAGTAGGCCATGCCACATCTTTCCTGCCAGCTGTGTGAGGCAGGGAAGAGAGAGGAGACCAATCAGCCCTTTGCTCCCACACCCCACAGGCAAATGGAGAGAGAGAGGGAGCAGCTCACCTCAGCATAGCATACAGGAAGGGCAGAGAGGAGGAATACAAGTAGGAATAGAAGGGGAGAGCAGTATTATTACCATCTGTAATGTCAACACACACACATTTTCCAAATAATGCACCTCTGGGAGGGGCAATGAAGAACAGATGTGGTCCTCCTGCTCTATGAGGGAGGTGAGAAATTCAATGGGATGAATGGACAGGTAATTTGGGAGTCTTTGAAATGTCTCGGAGGAGGAAGTGAGAGTGAGGGGAAATGAAAGAGCAGAATAAAAGCAGAATGATCATCCTGAAGGGACAAGTAAACAGGCAGCAACAGAGATTCAAAAGGGAGGCAAAATGGGGGAAGCAAAATGTTCTGAATGGCAGAGCGGTAAGAAATAATAGGCATAAACCATGCAGTTCAAGAGGCATTAAACTTAGCCACGTAACGCATTCGTTGTTAAAGGAGGGGTGATGGGAAGCAGGCCCCAGTAGTGTATGCTAGTTTTGTCTTTCATTGAGAGTCTTTTCCAAACATCTAGTGCTTTTCTTATTTTATTTGGGTTAAGGTCGCATGACAAACCTAAGCTTCCGGCATGTGACTTTGGGCCGAAGCGGCTATAATGAGGACCACGTGGAATGTGGAGAGGGAGACACGAGCAGCCCTGACCAAGGCGAGTATTCCGGCGGCTGGAGAATGGTTCTGGGACCAGAAGGGTAAAGACTCTGCTGACAACGTGATGTATTTGATACCACTGGCTGTGTTTGAAGCAGAGCGCAGAGAGGGGAGGAATTCTTAACCATGAAAGCAACTAGTATCACAGCAGTTACTTAACACAAGCCCTTAGGGATGGTAGCAGGGTAGTCACACAAACACCGATGGGCCTTACGTGATACCAGCACTGAGCCCTAGTACCATGGAGGTTGGCTGGCTCCATGTGCCTCCTCCTGTACACAGTTCCCCTCAGTGGTCCCAGTGTTAGGGCTGTTATAACAGGCCCTTTCTGCCCTTCACATCAAGCTTCCCATGGGGTAGGATTGCTAATAACAACAGAGTGCTATAGATTAGTACTGTGACACTTGATGCAGGCTTTTGGCCCTCCCAGCCCTGTTTTTTCAATATCTTTCCCAGGGTAGGTTGACTCCTATGCCTGATAAGTTTGCAGTGGGTGAGTTTCTTCTGGGCTATCAAGAGAATTGCTGGCAGTGGTACTGCAGCCATACGCACGTTACATACAGTACATACCATTGGCAGTGGCCAGGAGGAGCAGTGCTGGCTGCCCCACTGCCAATGCAGGCTTGGAGCGAGTGACATTGTGACCTGGTGCACAGGGGTCACAGTGCCAAACCGGAGCCGCACCGCAACCGCCATGCACCTGGTCAGAACGCCACTCGCTCAATTTTGGCCCCACAGCTCCCCGTCACGATGGAAGGTGGGTGGGGCCAAACCTGAGTAAGTGGTGGGGCATCCAGCACCGCTCCTTCTCACTGCTGCTGTGGGTCTGGCTTCTGTACTAGGGATCCCTCACGGGCCTGCCCAGCTCACCCCACTTCCGGCAGCCTATGTCCCCCCCAGGCTGGAAAGGTGGGGCTGAGAATGGCACAGATTCAGCGGGCAAGGTGCTGGGGACAGTGGCTTCAGTGGGGATGGCTCCACAGATACTGATGGTGTATACCATGGGAAAAGTTTCTCTTCTCTTTAGCTCTATTCGGTCACCCTTCTCTCCTTCCTTTATCCTCCCCTCCATTAAAAAGACCTATCTTGAAAAGGCTCATTGCACTGAGAGGGACCATTCCTCCTTCTGCTTCAGAGCCAAGTCTGCTCCTGACCTATTATGCTGTGTTTCTCACAAATAGCACCTCCATCAGCATTGCAAGAGCACAGACAGCTCCCCCCAAAACCATCAGCTGGAATCAGAGGGACCACAGAGATTTTTCAAAAACAGTTAAAAATGTTATTTCTAATATGTGTCCCTTAGGAGCTATAGGGCCTTCGCTATGGGTGCAACTCAGTTTCAGCAGGTGCAAACTGAACAGTGCAAAACCAAGAGAAACAACACATTCACCCAGGTTACTCAAGTGAAGTAACTGCATTCCACCAGCCCCTCTGCTCACATACTCTGTAACAGCAGGGACTGCAGAGCACAGTGAATAGAGCTCTGTGGAGCTCAGCTGTTCCACTTTGTAGGAAGTGGCTGAACTGTTGGTTTCGGTTCACATGGGTTCACATGCCCATGAATTTTGAGATCTACTGAACCCAAATCTGAAAGCAAAACTCAATCAGAGCTCCAGAAACCTCCTGAATTGTGCTTGGCTTCAGGTTGTAACAATGGGACTCTACTGAGTTTTGCTTGGTTTCCACTCCAAACAATAAAGCTCTCCTTGGTGCCTGGAACTCAGTCCAAATTCACTGAAATGCCTAGGATTCTCTGCAAGCCAGGCCTGTGTTTTGAGTCTGTAACAAAACCTTGCTACCAGCTCTAATGGTGGCATCAGGGGAAGTAACCTCCTGAATGGAGTTCTTCAGTAGGAGCTATCAGGGATATGCATGGGTCTGAGGTTCCGATACTAGGCTCTGATGTACTGTATGGATTTATTTATATTCAGAAATCATATATTTTAAACATAGATTGAGCTCCTGAAAAATGGATAAGGGACCCCATGTGAGACTTTGGTGAAGTCTAGTCTGACCCTAGTCTATAAGAAATATCAATTTCCATTGACTTTATCAAGGGTGAGCCATGTTTTTAGGCCACAGGTGTGTGCAGTAATGTAGAACGTGAACCATGGCTTGGAAAAAAATGGAAGGAAATCAAATGGGCCTCTCACACCTACTCATGTGAAACCCAAGAGAATTAGATGCAGCTGCTATTGAATTGGGCTGCCACTAGTATTACTCAGTCTCTGGCCTCGTATGAGTCACTGCCTATCAAGCCAGTGCCTCAGCATTGCTGGATTCATCCACCAGCCCCAGGAAATGATATTCTAAAAATACAAGCTTTCCAATGGGAAATAATTTCTACAACAATTTCTAATCACTGTAGTGTGAAAATGCTGCAACTGTGTACGATAAAGAGTCTTTCCTGGCCAAATGCCCTGTCTCTCCTCCTCATGATGCTGTGGCTCAAACCTCAGTTTTATTTTTTTACCTCTGAAAACGTCTTTACCCAGCTTGCAGTTGCCACTGAGGCAGGCAGGCATCTCAGATCACCAAGGCATTGTCCAGGGAGGAAAGCAAACTCCGAGCATCAAGGCAATATCCAGACAGGAAGGCATTCTGTGAGCCACTAGCCCGGCACCCAGGCCGTAGGGCCCTCTCTGAGCTGCTAGCCCAATGCCCAGGTCTTAGGATGCTGTGAGTCACCAGCCCAGGGATGTCAAACTCACTCTGAAGAGGTCAGATTCCATTTTTAATTATGCCTAGTGGGGTGGGACATAAATATAGGACTACACACTCTTCTCAGTCCTGAGCTGATTTCCCACTGATGTCGATGGGAAATTTGCCCCAAGAACAAGCGGGACAATATGGCCTTTATGGGGTAACTAACGTTTTAGTTAATATTTTTATTTATTATTTATCCAGTGCCTTAGTGTTTCATTTGGCATCAATGAGCAAAAAGGGAGCATATGTTTGTCCTTTCTTTCTCTACCTTCCACATCCTCCTTTATCTGTTTCTCTCCCTCCCCTGTCTTTGTGTGTCTCCTATGTTCTTCTCTTTGCATTTCCTTCCCTGCAGCCACTCCCAGGCAGTTCCCACCTTTGCATGGGCTTTGCTCCCATCACCTTTCACTATGGTGTAGCAGCGTCCACACACACGGTGAGTTACAACATGGCAAGCTGTTGCACTGTAGATTCACACCCTGGCTTGCCACGCAGTAACTCGCCGTGTAGACAAGCCCTTGGTTCATGTTTGGGAGGGTTTTTTTTGCAGTCATGAAAGCTAGAAACTTACCTTTTTTTCTAAATTAAAGATTCTGCCCAAGCTTAATATATCATGTGGGCACCCTAAATACATGAGAAGGATGGAATCAGGCCCACTCACCATATGTTTGACAACCCTACCCTAGGGCAATGCCTACATTCTGGATCTGTTTATTTAGATAGATTTTGCTTTCTTGGTTAGAAGAGAATGGAAATCCAGCTTCACAGGAACCAGAGGCTGCAAACTCCACTAAGCAAGAGAATGAAGCTTTCATTAAGAATGCTAAAGGGACTAAAGCGGCAACAGCTGCAAGCTTTTACACTGAGCAACCTCTGTCTTTAAATATCTCCACTTTTCAAGGTAAGCAGAGACAAAACAAAACACAAACCCCAAACCACATTTCAAACAGGAAAGCAGATTATTTAACCTAACTGAAGAGTTTCCTGTGACAGTAAAGTCCAGGGCTCTCTTACATGCGATTGCAGCGTAACTGTAATGAGCTCTATTTCGAGTCTTGCGGGAGGCTGAAGCTGCAGATCATGCGGTGCTGCAGGACTCAGTGCATAGTCTGTGCTCCGGGTGACTATATTTGGATAACACACACATATGCTGTGTACAGTTGCTCCAAAATTAATGATACCACAAGCCCAGGGTCTTCTCAGCCAATCAGAGCAACAGCCAGGTTTGGGCTCTCTGAAATTCTTTGCTGACATCACTAACTGGTGCTGAAGCAGGAAGCAGTAAAACGGTTACCAGCACCCTACTCCCACTAAATAACTGTATAGGAAAGAAGCAGCTTGTGAAGGAAAGCTCTGTGTTTGTTTAATAATAGTTATAATTATTATTAATACGCATTTCCAGAATGCCCTTCACAGTGGTATCTGAGTGCATTTAAATAGCTTAAATAGAAGCACTGATATTCCTAAACAGGAGAAAAGCCCACCAAACTCCTCTGCTGCCTGCAGCTTTGAGAAAGAGGGTGGACAGGGATTTGGCCACGCTGCCCAGACTTTCATAGCACAGTGAGTTGGAACCCTGGGAAGGATGCATCTTGTAACTCTTTCTGAATGTGGCTGGCTAGGTTTGTACTTAAGTGTATCGCTCAGCTTGCAATCCTCTAGCCTGGCCTTCCACTGGAAGAGCTTAAGGCATTTTGCAAACTTTAATAAATTAAGCTCTGTGAGGCACAGCAGATGAATATTATCTCTGATTTACAGATAGGGAAATTGAGTGACTTGCTTGAGGTCACTTTGTTCTGTAGTGGAGCCAAGAATAGAACCCTAAATTGCTGGCCAGCACCTCTAGCCCACACTCCCTCTTGTTATAGTTATGAAGACAGAGACTAGAACAGTGAAGTTATAAATAGACACAGTGTCATACGTCTTTACTTCCTGTTATTTCTTTTCACCAGGTTTGCTCTTCTTCATCTGTTTTCTCCTTCTCTGCACTACCTTTTTAACCAAAAGTGGCCATTGGGGCCCACAAATCCCATGGCCACAGGCCCCTCTCTGATTTCGGGACCTTATCAATGTCAATGCTAAGATCAGGTTTAATCAATCAATCAATGCTAAGACCAGGTTTAATATAAAGCAGAAAGCAAGTCTCTAGCCCTTCTTCTTGTGGGGAGACCCTGGAAAATGTAACTAATGCAATCTGCTTGCTTGAGTTTGGAAGCTTGTCCCTTGCTTCAGAGCTTCAGCCAGTTACCTCCAGGAATCAGGAGGAATATTTTTCCCAATGCACAATTGGTCAGATGTATTTTGGGTGATATCTGTGCATCAGTGATTGACTACAGTTGGAGACAGGACATTGGATGGGGCGGATCAGGGCTCTGAGATGGTACAGAGAATCCTCTGTCTTAGATGTCAGGCTGGTGTGCCTTGTTCATCTGCTCAGGGTCAAACTAATTGCCAGATTTGGGGTTGGTAAGGAATTTTCACTCAGGTCAGATTGGCAGAGATCTTGGGTTTTTTTTTCTTTCTTTCCTCTGCAGCATGGGGGCATGGATCCCCTGCTGGACCATCTGGGCCTCTCTCACTTAATCAATTCCCTGCCATTGCAAAGGCTTCGGGTATTGGTGGCACCTTGATCCTTCCAGTTCTCTGCCTGTGGCACACAACATTTTAGTCTCCTGAAGACTGAAACGCTTTAGTTTACCTAAAGCAGTTGGGTGAAGTTTAAGGACCTGTGATATACAGGAGGTCAGACTAGATAACCTAATTGTCCCTTCCGGCTTTAATGTCTGTGAAAACTATACTTTTTCCTGAAACTGTCACCTACAGCTATCCAAGGCTGGACTATGTGGTGAATGAATCCCACAGCAATTTGAAGCTGTGGGGGATGCTGCTGACAGCTCCGGGGGATGCTGTCAGCTCCCTCTGGGCTGTCAGTCAGCTGCTTGTGGCTGAGCCATTTTGTTGGTGGACAGTCCTGGCCACAGAAGATGCTGCCTTATAGCGTGAAAGGCAGTGTGGGATAGTGGAGTAAACATGGGCCAGGGAGGAAGGGACTCCTGTATTCTAACCCTGACTCTGCTCCCTCTGTCACCTTGGGCAAGTCTCTCGAACTTTCTGCCTCAATTTTCCCATCTGTAAAACTGGACTAGCAATACTAACTTCCCTCACAGTGAGATGGTAGCTAACATTTGTAGTGTTCTATGTAAGTGGCAAGTATTAAGAGTGAAGAGAGCTATGGGAGAACCTTGGGGCATTAGGGAAAGAGACAATGGAACAGGGGAAGGAGTAGGGGGTGGATAACAGGATGAATATGAAAGAAAAAGGAGAGAAAAGAAGATGCTGCTTTCTAAAGAAAGGAAAGAGAGGTGAGTAACGAAGAAGAGAGAAAAACATTACCCAGAAAGAAGAGAATTGCACAGAGAAGAAAAGTCTGAGGTAGAGATGAAAGGAACAGGATGAAGGAATAGAAGAAATGGGCAAGAAATCTGATGTATGACTTCTAGTTTAGTGACATTTATGCTTCTCTGGTATAAAGCACTTCCATGGAAACATGTAACTTCTCTGTACATTTGGGGCAGTGATATTTTAAACCCTTGTTGTTATACTAATATTGCTGGCTCCTCTGGCTTCTATATTTAAATAAAAGGAGCAGGAGACAGAGAAAATAACCTAAATGCACAAAGAAAGCACAGACCCCTGCAATTCACTGGGCCAGCTTCTGCAGTGATGTAAAAATGTGGTTTAAATGGGCCAGGAAAACAGGACAAATAAGTGTAAGGGGTAAAGCATTGTGTGACCCACTCCTCCAGTGTAAATTACATTAACATATACTTCGGTGAAGGTGCCAATGAGTATCTGGGTCTCAGTTTTCAAAACAGCTCAGCTCCCATTTAGGCATCTAAATAGGGGCTAAATTTTGAAAGAGTTCAGCACCCAGTGTGCTGTGACCTTCTGAAAATCTGGCCCTAACAGGGGGAGTAGGATGGTGTATAGAAAGAACAGCAATTAACAGGGGTGTCTAAAATATCAAGAGAGAATGACTTTTTATTATACTCTCCTGTTAGAGATTTTTCTTGATACTCTCCCCCATCTTTTCTTCAATGTGTAAATTCCAGTGTACTCATTTTGCACACCCAGAGTGCCAAATTGGAATAAATGACATTCCTTTGCCACTTACACCCACGTCCACGCTTTAGATTACCCCAAACTTCGGCCCACCCTATACAATCCATGCTTAAATGGTAGGATAATAATATATAATATGGGGTATATTATTAATTTACTTTTTTCCTTCAAGGGAAGGAAGGACCTAAATCACAGCCCAGGCCTGTGCACCCTGGAAACAATGTTGCCTCAGTTACTAAAGACTGTGTTCCTCTGAAAGATGGGAACTATATTCCTCAGGATGACAGGGACTGTGTTCCCCCAGACTTTGACAACTATGTTCCTCCAGACTTTGACAACTGCATCCCTCCAGTCTTTGACAACTGTGTTCCTCCAGTCTTTGACAACTGTGTTCCTCCAGACTTTGACAACGGTATCCCCCCACACTTCGATGACTGTGATCCCTCAGAATATGATGACTGTGTTCCTCCAGTCTTTGACAACTGTGTTCCTCCAGACTTTAACAACGGTATCCCCCCAGACTTCGATGACTGTGATCCCTCAGAATATGATGACTGTGATCCCCCAGCCTTCAATGACTCTGGTCCTATAGATGGCAGGGACTATACTCCTGGGTTCAATGGGGACCATATTCCTGCGGATTTTGGGGATTAAGTCCCTCTGGACATTGAAGATTAAGTTGAAGATGGAGCTGAATGAAGGGAGCAAGCCAGGGTTCTACTGCCAGCAGAGACTGAAACAAAATTTCCGGAGGACATATCTGAAGATCTTCACATTAGATTTTGCCAGGTCATATGTAGCTTGTGCCTGTTGATGGTATAACTATAAAATCTGACTGTTGGAGCCACATGCTGTCTCTCATCTGGTGATGGGCCAACCTCCAAATTCTGGATTATCCAAACTCTGTAATGCTTATCCATTCCTTATCCAAGTTATCCAAACCTCTTGAGTCTGAAGAATTGTGCTGATAAGCTTAAGAGAACCCATCATCTTTAGCACTTTAGTTTGCAGTCATGGATGTAAACACACAGAAAGGAGGTTTGCTTGTATTTCAGCACTTCCAGTTCTGAGCCCAGTTGCATACCAAACACAGAAAATAACCAACACATTTTTTGGAACCTCAAAAAAAGGTTTGGTTTTGCTTTTGTTTCTAAAAACAAGGGATGGTTTAGAAATGAGAAGGATTTCCTAGTTTTCTGGACCTATGTGCTCAGCCCTAATCTCAACTCCAGTCTTCTTCTCTGCTTAATCTACAGGTGAATGTGGGAAGAGGGGAATATCAAAATTGAGATGCCCCATCTCAGTGGATCTGATTGCTCCTAGCATGGCATTTTGGGTCAAATAGGCTGTAGTTTAATTTAGTGAAGCTAGACAGAGGTTTATCTCATGTGTTGGTTTTTTTATGAACAACATATCTGGTAATTTATTCTACTAAAGTCACATTAAAAAAGGAAGCTACATTGAACTTGAGCATGGCTGGAGGCTGAACATAGGGTTATTTTGACAAAAAGCCATTGAATCGCTAGCAAGTTGTCTGAACTTCAAGCATATTGCGATAATTTACATCCTTAAGAATTAGATACTGTATTTCTTGAGCTTCTTAGAGTGTAATAACACCTCTGTTAAAGGTGTGTAATTTTTATTATAATAAAGCTTTTCACTTCTATTTTGTAGTGTGGTGTATGTGCCAGCTATTAAAGTGTTAATTTGTTTTTTACATGGCAACAGAAACAATGTCATGCCCTTTTGGGTAGGCCCAGCCAGTGAACATTTGTTCTGATGGCATAATATGTCTAACTTGTGTTTTATTGGTTCATTGTGCTGTCACTAGACTTCCTTCTAGAGAACTTAGGGGTTGGATTCTGTGGAAGCTCAGAGAAGATTCTCTCTAACACATGCAGTTCTAATAAACTCTTACTAAACTCAATTGTTATTTTTCTAACTCACCTCCAAACTCTGAAATTCTGTTGCTTCAACCAGGATATACTATGTTTTATTGCTAAGGAGGCCAAACTACTTTGGCATGGGTTAAACGCACAATTTAATGAGGCACTCATTCTCAGCACCCCAGTAATTTTATCTGTATTTGCAGTTGATTCATGTATGACTAACTTAATATCTGAGCTCCCTTTCCTCAGATTCATGTCCTGTAAAAAATACCCTTGACATAATTCATCACCCACATGTTCACAATTCTCCAAAACAGATTAAGAACCAGGATCTGGTATGGGGCGAATGGGAAATTATCTTTATTAAAGAACTAACACCTCAGAACAAAGCAGTAATCTTCAAATGTGTTGAATCAATAATTCCTAAATATTGTACAGCTGTGCACATTTATTTTTAGTTTATGGTTTAGCTTATGGTTTAATCAAATTCTGATAAACAGTCTGTGTAACACATGATAATTGTTGAAGCGTTGACTCATTAACACTTTCCACACAACATATATCCTGGAATTGCCCCCATTTGGAGAATCTGAAAGGCCATTGAGAAAGCTCTCTGAAATTTGAGGAAAGGAGATGACTCTGGAATCATAACTGGTTTTGTTGTATTTAATGATCCAACACTGCCTGGAATTAGATTGGCACTCAGTCTGAATATAATCTCAGTAGGAAATGCAAAGACATGTTTCCCTGAACAGTGGAAGGAAGAAAGCCATGATGTTTGAAGACTGGCTATGAGGTGGCACAGCATCACCTATTTGAGGGAAAAGTGTATAGAAGCAGGTTGATTATTTTTGCTCCCTGGCATCCATTCTCCCAGGCTCAGGGCAGAGGCATGACCAACAATCTTCTCAGTATAATTACAATATTATAGATAATTTGAAGGAGAAACTGCCAACATTTAATATGTGTCACACTTATGTTTATCCAAAATGGCTGCCATGATTGCTTCTGGAGTGCTGCTATTGTCTGTAGGTCACATGACCCTGTGTGCTAAAACACGCCAACCTTAGGCGAGGGTAACTATATGCAGACTTGCCTAGTATCAGGCATCACATGTGAGAATATGCAGTGGTCCCTCACACATTTCCTTAGCCAGAGTGAATCTCACCTATTCACCTGAGCTGCAGAAGTGGCTTGCAATTTGCCAGAGGCTGCTGTGTCACCAGCTGAGCAGCCACGTGACCTCTGCCTCCGCATCTATCATGCTGGATCTCAGAGGAAGAGTCTCGCTGGGAGCTGCAGGCAAGCAGAAGGGTGGTGGGGAGAGAAGGTGAAGGAACCTGGTATTGGTCCCAGTCTTTCCCAGATAGCCCCATCCACTGACAGATCTCAGTTGCCACCCAGCTCCCCCATCCAACTAGCCCCATCTCCCACCAGATACCCGAACCCAGCTCCCACAAAGTCACCCTGGCCACACTCATTTTCATACCTCCCAACAGTTCTGGGTTTCATAGGACTTGTCCCCGCTTTGCCGCCCCGAATCCCGGTTGAAGTACGACATTTCCCACATTCAGTGTCACCCACAGCTGACCACATGAAATGCACAGTGCGTGCCATTGGCAGCGGTGGCTGCAGGGGAGCTCAGGGATGGGGACTGACAGTGAACTTGGGGGCACCAGGCTGAAAGACGGGGGCTGAGTGTGGGGTGGGTAAGGTGCTGGGGCTGTCATGACTGGGATGTGGGTGGACTGTCCTAGAGGGTAGGACAGGAGTCAGGAGCCAGGATCAAGGCAGGAGTTATAGCACAAGTCACAAACTAAGAGTCAAGAATCAGAAGTCTAGTCAGAGATTGTAGACAGAGTCAAGGATCAGGGATCAAGCCAATGGTCAGAGCCTGAGAGCAGAGCCGGAATCCGAAGCAGGGTGTGCTCTAGCAGCTGGTGGGGTACAGCTGGGTTGCACAGACAGCTTCCTGGAACATCCTCTATACTGCGCCTGCCCCTATCAGAGGTCCTGGGTTGTGTGTGTTGCCAATTGGGTCTTCTGTGGTTGTCACTTCCTGTGATGCTCCATCTCTCAGGGTATATAGTGCATGGATCACAGCTCTGCCACAGCCACAGTGTGGTGGTGGTGAGGAAGCGTTGGTCACCTGTAACCCTGCAGACTTGGGTTCTAGTTCTCCACGTCCTTACAGCGGGGATGGCTCAACAGGATTGGCAGTGACCAGCTGCCTCTCGCTTTAGAGACCTGAAATGTTGGGAGGTATGCAAGTTAAGAGGATGCTGGAGCTGGGAGTCATTGAAGAGTCCCATAGTCAGTGGTCAAGTCCATTTGTTCTGGTACCTAAGCTCAATGGTACCACAAGATTCTACAATGACTTCTGAAAATTAAATGAGGTGTCCCAGTTCAATGCCTGCCTCAGATAAATAAGCTAAATTCCAATTGGGAAAAACATAATTCTTGTCTACCCTCGACCTGACCAAAGGTTATTGGCAAATCCCTCTGGCAAAAAAAGCCAAAGACAAGTCTGCCTTTCCTACCCCAGGAGTCTACCAGCACACCGTCCTCTCTTCTGGATAATATGGGGCTCCAGCAACTTTCCAGCGACTCATGGAAAGCTATTACCTCCACATACCAAGTATGCTGCAGCTTACCTGGATGATGTGGTCATACACAGCCAAGACTGGGGGGTGCACCTAGAAAAGACGGATGTAGTACTGGGTACCCTGATGAAAGCAGGTCTCACTGCTAATCTATCCAAATGTACAATAGGGCTAGCGGAAGCCAAATACCTTGGGTACATTGTGGGGAGAGGTGCAGCGAAACCCCAACTGAACAATTTGGAGGCAATACAAAGTTGGCCTCGACCAATCCAGACGAAACAGGGCAGCGCATTTCTGAAGATAGTGGGGTATTATAGGTGATTAATTCCCCATTTCACATACCCTTTGACGGACCTGATAAAGACCCCGGGGCCCAAACATAGTGAAGTGGATGAGTGTGGCTGCAGAAGCTTTTGCAGATCTGAGGCCAGCTTTTTGCAGTAATCGGTGCTAGTAACTGCAGACTTTGAGAAAGAATTCATATTCCAAATGGATGCCTCCAAGTTAGGGTTGGAAGCTGTAGTTTCTCAAATGGTAGGAGAGGAAGAACTCCCAGTCTTGTGCCCAGGAGCGTTACCAGGGTTTTTGCCGCCCTAGGCGGCAGCGCTCCTCCTCTGAGCATTGGGCAGTGGGGGGTCCTTCCACTCCGCGTCTTCGGGGCACTTCGGCGGTGGGTCCCGGAGCGAGTGAAGGGCCTGCTGCCGAATTTCCGCCGAAGACCCGGAGCAGAAGGACCCCCCGCCACCGAATTTCCGCCGAGGGCGGCAAAATCCTGCCCTGCGACTGCCTAGGGTCGCCTAGTGGAAGCGCCAGCCCTGCTTGTGCCTTAGTAGGAAATTCCTTCCCAGAGAATAAAAGTACACTGTGGTGGAGAAGGAATGCCGTACAGTAAAATGGGCCACGGTAACCCTCCGGCACTACTTGCTCAGATGGTGGTTTACCCTCATTACAGACCATAGACCTCCTGAAGTGGATACAACAGAACAAAGGAAAAAATGCAAGGGTAACAAGATGGTTCCTGTCATTACAATGCTTCCACTTCAGAGTGCAACATAGGGTAGGAATCAGTTATGTCAATGCTGATGGTCTGTCAAGGGTACACCGTTTCTCTGCCCAAGTAGCCCAAACCCATAGTGTTGGGGGAAAGGAGGACGGGGTATGTGACAAAGTCAGACTGGACAGCTGTAAGAGTGGAGGAAGGCAGATATAGAAGCCCTAGAATGGCAAAGGCCCTTTTCCCCATGGGCTGAAAAGAGTTTACCTCAGGTTAACTAGGGACATCTGAGTCCTGGTTAAGGGCTGCCTGTGACCTTTAAAAACCCCTCCTCTGATGAGAGAGAAGGAGGCGAGACAAGCTGCAGCAGGGCTAGTGGCAACAGACAGAAAAGGCTTCTCCAGGGTGGAAGGCTGCTCTCCTCCTGATAGGGGAAGCAACTAAGCTAACTGTCTGTTTGGGGAAGGACTGGCATCCTGGGCTCTGCATAAAAAGGAAACATGCCAGAGAGTGGACAGGAAAAGGTAGTCCTTTTTGTATGACCTGTTATGAATTTGTTTCTTTGGTTTGGCTGAAGGGTACTCCTTGGGCCTTGTAAATACTGAAAAATAAAACCTGAATGAGGAATAAAAACTCTCCCAAGTGGGACTGATTTACTCCAGGCCCCTGCACTACCAGACGGGGGAAATGCTGAGCCCAGTAAGGCAAAGGAGGTGCCTTGCCCCATCCTCTGTAACTCCCAGATCCTTTCGTACAGTACTTCTTCCTAGGTGGTCATTTCCCATTTTGTATTTGTGCAATTGATTGTTTCTTCCTAAGGAATGTATGTTTGTATAGGAAAAGAATGCCTGATATGCTGCACAATTTGGAGGGGGAGTAATGTGAACACCACACGATTGCTAGTTACCTTTTTCTCCAAAACCACACAACCAGCCCTTTTCCAGCTTTGACTATTGACTATTGCTCTAGCACATTTGCATATTAGGGATATGAAAAGCCTGATTTTGCAGTGAGGTGGCTCATACAGCGCTCACTTCCCACTGATGCAGCAGTGATGTGGAAATAAAAAAGTTTATTAGCATTCTCTTGCCTGATAGATTTGGATGCTGTTTGATATAGTGGAAAAGGCATAACATATCTATTTCATTAGATCCATTGTCTCTTTGTGAGTTTGAGTCAGTAAGGCTAGTAAGAAAATGATTAAACAGCCTTGTCACTGACTCCTGAGATGGGCCTTTGGAGGGTCTCTGCTACTTTCTCCAAGACCCCCTTAGCTTGCCTGCTGGGGCTGGGGGAGAGGTGTCTATCCTGCAGCCCCAGAGCTCCCACCGTGGGGACAAGCACCTCTCCCCCCCAGCCCAGTGCTGCTGCGGGGAGAGAGTGCTAGGGGGAGTCCTCTCTCCCCACAGTAGCCCCGGAGCAACCTCCTGCACCCCAAACCCCTCATTCCCGGCCCCACCCCAGAGCCCACACACCCAGCTGGAGCCTTCATACCCCTGCACCCCAACCCTCTGCCCCAGCCCTGAGCCCCTTCCCACAAGAACCCATCAGCCCCACCCCCACCACATGAATTTTGTTATGTGCACCAATATGAAGGTGATGTGTCACACACCATCTCCATATTAATGCACATAAAATTAATTCCACACATGGGTGGGAAAAATTAGAGGGAACACTGTCCAGCACCCCTGTTACCAGTGCACAATGATGTGATAAATATAACTGGAGCCCTGGGTGGTTCTGGTATTCTTCACCTGTAGGGTCCAGACCTGAGACACCTCTTTAATATCACCTGGAAAAAGGGAAACATCTTGTTAGGTAACCGGCCAGTTCAAACTATTGAACACTGCAAGAATGGATATACCAACAAGTTTCAAATCTTTTCTATTAGAATCTTATGTCTGTATAATATGGAGAAAAAGGATGAGGAACACTACGAAGTGAATATGTATAACAGTTCTGGAAATCTCTAAGAAGGAAATTTTGAACCACACTTACAATGTAGGTGTTAATGGATAATCTTAATTTCTTGCTCTGTAAGGTTTGGTGGGACAGAGCCACATATGTTTGTTATAGAATGTTGTGGTGAGTTTTCCATTTATTATCATGGTCTCCTTGCTTAATTTTTGATAGTTTTGAGTTTCCTTTGTTATTTGTAGGGTTCTGAGATGCACCATTATTACTGTTATACAGAATAACCACAAATAGTCTTTTTAACACTCTTTTGAAAGTTCCCCCATTCTATGAAAAGTATGAAAATACATTAATTTTGTTTTGTTCTTTAGTTGAGTTTTGAATAGGTAACGTTAAGAATGTAACATATTTTCAAACAGAGTCAAGTAAAGCTTCTGCAAATTTATGCTGAAAATTCAATGACCTGACTGTTACTTTCCCAAACCCACCTTGTATGTTTCAGTTAAGATGAGAATGTCCCACTTCTGTTTAAAGGAGGAGAAGTCAGGTGAAAAATATAAGATTGTTCTCAATTATACAATGTATAGATGGACAGACAGATGGTTAGGTAAATTTAGCATTAAAGCGACTGACCATTATAAGCCAAATTTTTTCACACACAATCCTGTTTCTCACAGCTAATTAATATGCTTGAAATGTCATATGGGTGATTTTATTACCAGGTAGGAACAAATAAAGTCGGCCATACTTACAGGATTGGAACTCTACCCTGGGAAGCAGTGACTCAAAAAGATTTGGGGGTCATGGTAGATAATCAGCTCAACATGAGCTCCCACTGTGATGCTGTGGCTAAAAGGGCCAATGCAATCACTGGAGGCATAAATAGGGGACGTGTGACTAGCAGTAGAGTGGTTATTTTGCCTCCACATTTGGCACTGGTGTGACCAGGGCTGGCTCCAGGCACCAGCGAAGGAAGCAGGTGCCTGGGGTGGCCAATAGAAAGGGGCGGCACTCCATCCGTTATTGGGGCGGCACGTCTGGGTCTGTGGCGGCAATTCGGCAGTGGGTCCTTCAGTCCCTCTCTCCCTCTTCGGCGGCACTTCGGCGGCAGCTCAATCGGGGTATTTCTGATTTATTTTTTCTTCGCCGCTTGGGGCGGCAAAAAAGCTGGAGCCGGCCCTCAGTGCGACCACTGCTGGTATACAGGTTTGAAGTTCAAGAGTTACAACGAGGGCCTTGTGGAATGTGTAGAGGGAGATGTGAGCAGCCCTGACCAAGGCGAGTATCCCGGCTGCCTGAGAATGGTTCTGGGATCAGGAGAATAAAGACACCGCTGACACCGTGATGTATTTTGGTCAGGTTTGATACGGTTGGACCTGGTTTGGGTTTTTAAACTAAACACTATATTTGAAGCAGAGCCCAGATAGAAGGGGAATTCTTAAACATGAAAGCAACTAGTATCACAGTAGTTACATAACACCAGCATTAGGTATGGTAGCAGGGTAACCACACAAACACTGATGGATTGGATATGATACCAACATTAAGCCCTGATACCATGGAGATTGACTGGCTCCTTGTGCCTCCCCCTGTATACATAGGTCCTCTCAGGGATCCCTGTGTCAGTGCGTGTAATCACAGGCCCGTCGTACTCTTCACATCATTAGAAGCAGAGGCAGGAGCAAATGACCAAAGCAAACACAAAACCTGTACAGCATTTCCCAAAGGAAAGAAGGTTATTTAACCTCACTGAAGTGTTTCTCATGACACTAAAGTCTGGTGTGCTCTCCGGTGTGAGTGCAGCCTCATTCAGCCTTGTGGAGGCTGCTGCTGCAAGACCATGCAGCGTTGCAGCGCTTGGTGCACAGTCCATGCTCCAGGTGACCTTATTTGAACAACGCTCAAGCTCGCTGTCTACAGTGACTCCAAAATCAACGATACCACAAACCAAGGCTCTTCTTAGCCAATCAGAGCACAGAGCAGCAGCCGGGTTCCTTCTCGCTGAAATGCTCTGCTGCCTCTGACTGCTGTCGCTAGCAGGTGCTGAAGCTGGAGGAAGTAAAACTATGACCAGTGACCTGTTTCTGCTATGTAACTGTGCAGGGGAGAAGTAGCTTGTAAAGGAAAGGCTCCTGAGTTTATTAATAATACACATGAATATTCATTCATCTATTTATTATACATATTTCCAAGGTTCCTTGCACAATGGTATCTGGGGGGTATTTAAATGGCTTAAAATTAGTCATTGACAGTCAAAAAAACGGAGAAGGACACGGATGTGGCCAGTCAGCTACATAGATCAGTCAATTGACTGCCTTTGCAAACAGATGTGTTTCATACATGTGGCAAGGTTAATGCTCAAGTGTACCCCTAACTTTGCATTTCCCTAGTACCTCCTGCCATCACGTGTTTTAAAGCATTTTGTAGCATTAGTGTATTAAGCCTCGTGAGATAGAGTAGGTGTTAGCTCCATCTTGTGCATGAGAACATGGAGCGGGGAAGGCCAACATTTTCAAAGTGACTAGGAATATTGGCGGCCAACTTGTGATGCCATAAAAAGGCCTGATTTTTCAGCAAGTGCTCTGACACTGACTGTGACAGTCTGTGGCTTTGACCAAGGCATATAAAGTTTCCACCTCAGTTTCCTCATCTGTAAAATGGGGATAATTCTAATGTGTCTGACATAGCAGTGAGGTAGTTAATGTTTTTAGAGTCCTCTATATGTCTTAGTAATGGAAAGACATAGGAAGGACCTTGAAGAGACAGTGATTCCACGGCTAGCAAGTATTATCAAAGAGCTGAGACTGCACGTTTCTTAAGGGTTAATCTTCTCACCACTCTGTTCACTTCACTGTATGGAGGGACTTTTCCTCTACACCTCTGCTGGTCTATTTCCCTCTTTTAGTTTCTCTTCCTGCCTGAGACTGTCTGGTTTGTCTCCTCAACCTCATCCTTTTACTGTCTCCTTTTTCCAGGTGTTTTTCATACAGTTCTCAAGTCCAGGGGCTTCTCCTTCAGAGTCTCAGTGTCCCCTTTATGACCCCAAGTGGCTTTCAAGTGCCATGGAACGTTGTAGGACCAACATTTTTCAAAAGGATAGATGTCCTAAATTAAGGTTTAGTGTTTGAAAGATATGTTTACTATCAAACATAACGGGCCACTCTGGCGGGGGGCGGGGAGGGATACGCCTCACTGCGCCTTCCCCAGGATTTCCTTCACTCCTCTCCTCCTCTTGTACATCAGCGCTCCTTTTATTTTAAAAAATAAATATCAAATTTCCAACCCTTTCCCAGCTACATTCTGGGGTATATTTCTTGACTCCATGTTTAGGCACGAGCTGTGCTTGTGCACTGAGTTGAGAGAAACTTTTCCAAGTACTGTATATATATTCCCTCTAGATACCATGGTAATTAGGTCCTCTGTAAATTCATTGATAGATGGATAGTGCTAGTAAGAGAGCGAGTCAGTGTGTAAAAATTTTTTTTATTTTTTTTTTTGCTATAACTTATTCCCAGAGAAAAGCTATAATCTGCACCCTGATAGATGCAATAAGAAGACGCTCCCATGTTAACTCCTCCTCTTTTGTGGCCTATGCATGTGGTTCTGGAATGTGTTTCCTACAGCCTGCCCATTGGAATGTGTGGAACTCCAGGATGTTAGCTGGTGCACTGAGTGTTGCTGGATCTGCGAGTTTCCTGGATGTATAGGGCACGATTTAGACTTGCTGTAAGTGAATGTATAACTACACTGGGCCAAATTCTTAGTGACATGAATGAAGATGTAAGTTATATCTCAGGTGCAAGTTGTCTAAAGAAAAGTGGGCAAGTGCACGTAAGTGGTGTAGATTCCATCAGTGTGGTATTCAGTGAGTGTGCAAAGGAATAGAATTTACACTCCAGGTAGTGTGATGGATGTTTATCCAAAATGGCTGCCACAGTTGCCTCTGGAGCTAGGACTGTCATTTGCTATGAGGCAAAGGAAGCAGTTGCCAACCCCTCAGACTTTTTGTAAATCTTTGCTTCACTCTTTGCCCTCCTGGCCCCAAGACTTTTCCAGATACAATATAATCACATATAATGTTCTTTATGCTGACACAACTCTGCCCCCGTCTTTGCCCTCCCCAAATTTTTCTGAAATGCTGCTGCTGACTGGAGTGCAGTTATTGTCTGCGAGTCACTAGAGCCTGTGCACAAATACAGACAGGACTCAGGAGAGGGTAAGTAAAACTATGACTACTTTAAAAGGTCATTGTTAAACATATTGACCAAAGTGTTTGGTTTATCAGGGAAATACTTCTCCCTAGGTCATGACAATTGGCAAAATGACCATTTGTGGGGAATCTTTCTTATTGATAGTCAACATCGAAAGGGCCCGAGTTTTTAACTTTAAATATCAGTCCCCCATCAATATAGTTTATTCACGATGACAGAAGCTCTGGAAGAAAAGTTTGCATATCGTGCTTCCAGTTATGGCTAGGTTAGTCTACTTCAGCAAGTAAACTCAAGGTGCAGTACGCAATTACCCAGATTTAGGTGATCAAATGGATGGGTTCTATAATCAGTTGAACTTGAACCTCAAAAGGTGGGGAGGATGGTGTACATCATCTGCTTGGAAGAAGAGTTGGTCCAGATTCCAATATCTGTATCTGAGATTGTGGGTGGGTGGGTTTCCTGACCATTTTATACTTTCTCCAAAAGGGCTTGTGTCTGGGTCTGTACTTTTCCTGAAATGTTCTGGCTCCTTCTCTGTCTGTACTTTATCCAGAGAAGCAAGGCCAGATTTCTGCCTTTCTATAGGCAGAAAGATCCTGATCATACCTCTCAACTTTGTGAACCCTAAATGTATATGGTATTTGATGGGTATGGCCATTCATCTGTAAGTATGGGTGTCAAAATGGTGAGTCTTATGAATATTGGTCCTTTCTACTACACAATTTGGAGGGTGGGTAGTATGAGCACTGTCAAGGTTGCTTCCCCACTTTGAACTTTAGGGTACAAATGTGGGGGCCTGCATGAAAACTTCTAAGCTTAACTACCAGCTTAGATCTGGTCCGCTGCCACCATCCCAAAGCTAATTCCCTTCACTGGGTAGCCTTGAGAGACCTTCACCAATTCCCTGGTGAATACAGATCCAAACCCCTTGGATCTTAAAACAAGGAGAAATTAACCATCCTCCCTCCTTCCTCCCACCAACTCCTGGTGGCTCAAGATCCAACCCCCTTGGATCTAAAAACAAGGAAAAATCAATCAGGTTCTTAAAAAGAAGGCTTTTAATTAAAGAAAAAGGTAAAAATCATCTCTGTAAAATCAGGATGGAAAAATAACAGGGTAATCAAACTTAAAGAGCTCAGAGGACCCCCCTCTAGCCTTAGGTTCAAAGTACAGCAAACAGAGATAAACACTCTAGCAAAAGGTACATTTACAAGTTGAGAAAACAAAGATAAACTAATACACCTTGCCTGGCTGTTTACTTACAAGTTTGAAATATGAGAGACTTGTTCAGAAAGATTTGGAGAGCCTGGATTGATGTCTGGTCCCTCTTAGTCCCAAGAGCGAACAACCACCAAAACAAAGAGCACAAACAAAAGCCTTCCCCCCACCAAGATTTGAAAGTATCTTGTCCCCTTATTGGTCCTTTGGGTCAGGTGTCAGCCAGGATACCTGAGCTTCTTAACCCTTTACAGGTAAAAGGATTTTGGAGTCTCTGGCCAGGAGGGATTTTATAGTATTGTACACAGAAGGGCTGTTACCCTTCCCTTTATAGTTATGATACGCCCCCCAAATCACAGATAGTGTTGGACAGCCAGTTCCACACTGGCTGTGATTTCTTCCTGGAGCTCTAGGAGAAAACAGAGTTAATAAGACACATGCACCTTTAGACATACTACTGATTATATAAAAACTAACAATATGTCCCACATTCCAAGAACAATTTTTAACCAGTTGATTCTGGGAAACTTTCCCGGGAGAGTGCATCAGCTACTTTGTTAGAAGCCCCTGAAATGTGTTGTATTTCAAAATCAAAATCTTGGAGAGCTAAACTCCACCGAAGAAGTTTTTTGTTATTCCTCTTGGCGGTATGAAGCCACGTTAGCACAGCATGGTTGGTTTGTAGTTGGAAACGCCGTCCCCAAACGTATGGGCGTAGCTTTTCCAGCGCGTACACAATGGCGTAGCATTCCTTTTTGCTGATTGACCAGTGGCTTTCCCTCTCAGACAGTTTCTTGCTGAGAAACACGACAGGATGGAATTCTTGATCCGGTCCTTCCTGCATTAAAACTGCTCCCACGCCCCTCTCGGACGCATCTGTGGTTACTAGGATCGGTTTGTCAAAGTCTGGGGCCCTTAGCACAGGGTCAGACATGAGTGTCGCCTTAAGCTGGTGAAAGGCCTTTTGACACTCATCAGTCCACTGAACTGCATTTGGCTGTTTCTTTCTGGTTAGGTTTGTCAGTGGGCCGACGATTTGGCTGTAGTGTGGTACAAATCACCTATAATATCCGGCCAAGCCTAAGAAGGATTGGACCTGTTTTTTTTACTTTGGAACCGGCCACTTTTGGATAGCATCCACTTTGGCCTGTAGGGGATTTATAGTTCCTTGACCCACCTGGTGCCCCAGGTAAGTCACTCTGTTTTGGCCTATTTGACACTTTTTAGCCTTAACAGTTAGTCCTGCCTGCCTGATGCGCTCGAAGACTTTTTCCAGGTGCTCCAGGTGTTCTGCCCATGAATCAGAAAAAATGGCCACATCATCGAGGTAGGCAACTGCAGATTCTCCCAATCCCGCTAGGAGACCATCTACAAGTCTTTGGAAGGTGGCGGGTGTATTTCGCAGCCCGAAAGGGAGTACATTGAATTCATACACCCCTGCCTGGGTGACGAAGGCTGACCTTTCCTTGGCGGGTTCATCTAGTGGTACTTGCCAGTACCCCTTGGTTAAGTCTAAGGTAGAGATGAATTGGGCATGTCCCAATTTCTCCAGTAGTTCATCTGTGTGTGGCATTGGATAGTTGTCAGGACGAGTTACAGCATTTAGCTTACGGTAGTCCACGCAAAAGCGTATTTCCCCATCTGGTTTGGGAACTAGAACCACTGGAGATGCCCATGCACTGTTAGAGGGTCTAATTATTCCCATCTGTAGCATGTCCTGGATCTCCCTTTTTATAGCAGTTTGGGCATGAGGTGACTCCCGGTAGGGTGGGGTTCTAATAGGGTGAGCATTACCTGTGTCAATGGAGTGGTATGCCCGTTCGGTCCGTCCTGGGGTGGCTGAGAACATTGGTGCAAAACTAGTGCACAGCTCCTTGATCTGCTGCCGCTGCAGACGTCCAAGGGTCACGGAGAGGTTCACCTCTTCCACGCCACCGTCACTTTTTCCTTCGTAGGAGACACCTTCAGGCCACTCCGCGTCATCTGTTTCCTGGGCTGTAAACTGGAAAACCTTTAATTCTCTGGAATAAAAGGGCTTAAGAGAATTAACATGGTATATCTTAGGCTTTACGTTGGAGGTGGGGGATGCTATGAGATAGTTAACAGCTCCTAGGCGCTCCTGAACCGTGAATGGTCCTTCCCACGATGCTTCCATTTTATGGGCCTGGAGCGCCTTTAAGACCATGACTTGGTCTCCTACTTTGAAGGACCGTTCTCTGGAATGTTTATCATACCAGGCCTTTTGCTCTTCCTGAGCATCCTTTAGGTTTTCTTTAGCAAGGGCTAAAGAGTGTTGGAGGGTGCTTTGTAGGTTGCTTACAAAGTCTAGAATGTTAGTTCATGGAGAAGGCATAAACCCCTCCCATTGCTGCTTTACCAACTGTAATGGCCCCTTAACCTCGCGGCCATACACAAGTTCAAATGGTGAAAACCCTAAACTGGGATGTGGTACAGCCCTGTAGGGAAAAAGCAACTGCTGCAACACTAGGTCCCAATCACTTGAGTGTTCATTTACGAATTTATGTATCATGGCCCCCAAAGTTCCATTAAACCTCTCCGCCAGGCCATTGGTTTGATGGTGGTAAGGGGTGGCAACCAAGTGATTCACCCCATGAGCTTCCCACAGGTTTTTCATGGTCCCTGCCAGGAAATTAGTTCCCGAATCTGTAAGGATGTCAGAGGGCCAACCTACCCTGGCAAAAATGTCTGCTAATGCCTGGCACACACTTTTAGCCCTGGTGTCGCTTAGAGATACTGCTTCCTGCCATCAGGTAGCAAAATCCATGAAAGTCAGTATGTACTGCTTTCCTCTGGGTGTCTTCTTTGAGAAAGGACCCAGAATATCCACAGCTACTCGCTGAAATGGGACCTCAATTATGGGTAGTGGCTGGAGAGAGGCTTTGACCTGGTCTTGGGGCTTTCCCACTCGTTGGCACACCTCACAAGACCGGACATAATTAGCAACGTCCTTGCCCATCCCCTCCCAGTGGAAGGACTTCCCCAACCGGTCTTTGGTTCTGTTCACCCCAGAATGGCCACTGGGATGATCATGGGCTAAGCTCAAGAGCTTTACCCGATACTCAGTGGGAACTACCAACTGTCTTTGAGAATGCCAGTCTTCCTGGTGCCCACCAGAAAGAGTCTCCTTGTATAAAAGTCCTTGTTCTACAACAAACTGGGATCGGTTAGAAGAGCTGAGAGGCAGTGGGGTGCTCCGTGCCGCCGCCCAAGCTTTCTGGAGACTGTCATCTGCTTCCTGCTCAGCCTGGAACTGTTCCCTTGATGCTGGAGACATCAGTTCCTCCTTGGACTGTGGACTTGGGCTTGGTCCCTCTGGAAGCGATGCAGGTGCTGGGGTTGTTTCCGTTGACTGTGAACCACTCTCCGCTGGTGCACTACGTAGTATTTCAGGCTCTGGCTGAACCTCTTGGGTAGGGTTATCTGCTGCTTCGGGCAGTTCAGGCTCGCTGGTGCCCTCTGGCGTTGGAGTTGTAGACGGGTTTGCAAGCGCTGGACTCAGTACTGGCAATGGTTCTGGTGCTGGTTGCGTTGCCAGTTCCGGTTCTGGGACTGGCTTTGGCTGGGTCTCTGTGATTGGATCCACTACGGCTGTTGCAGTCGTTGGCAGGGGATCCGGTTCCACCACCTTTGTCTGGGTCTCTGGTAACACAGACGGGGCCCTGGTCGACGGCTCAGGAACAGGGATGGGTGTGAAAGCTTGCTTAGCCTGGCTGTGGGTGACCATTCCCATCCTCTTGGCTAGCTTCACATGGTTGGCCAAGTCTTCCCCCAGCAGCATGGGGATGAAGGATAATTGTCATAAACTGCAAAAGTCCACATTCCTGACCAGCCCTTGTACTGGACATGCAACTTGGCTGTAGGCAAGGTTACAGAGTGTGACATAAAGGGTTGAATTGTCACCAGAGCCTCCGGGTTGATGAGTTTGGGGTCCACTAGGGATTGGTGGATAGTCGACACTTGTGCCCCAGTGTCCCTCCACGCGATAACCTTCTTTCCACCCGCTCTCAAGGTTTCCCTTCACTCCGAGGGTATGAGAGAGGCATCTCGGCCCGGGGATCTTTGGTGTGATTGTGGTGTAATGAACTGTAATCAGTTGGGGTTCTTGGGGCAGTGGGCCTTTATATGTCCCAGTTCATTACATTTAAAACATTGCCCTGCTAAGGTATCACCGGAGCGATGTTGGTTGGTGGAGACTGGTGTGGTGGGGTGAGAAGGCGTCTGGGGTTTCCCTTGGGATGTAGATGGGGCCTTGGGTTGTCCCCGGTGGTAGGGTTTTGTTTCAGGTTGCCCCTTCTGATATTCACTCCAACTGCTACTAGTTTTTTTCTTTTCTGCCACCTCCACCCATTTGGCTCCAATCTCCCCCGCCTTGGTTACAGTTTTGAGCTTCCCATCTAGGATGTACCTTTCTATTTTCTCAGGAACACCCTCTAAAAACTGGTCCATTTTCATTAGGAAGGGCAACTCTTCTGTAGATTTAACATTTGCTCCCGATATCCAGGCCTCCCAATTTTTCCCAATGTGGTAGGCATGTTGGGTAAATGACACGTCTGGTTTCCACCTTAGGGCTCTGAACCGCTGATGGGCATGCTCAGGTGTTAGCCCCCTTCTGATTCTGCCCTTGTTTTTAAAACGTTCATAACTGTTCATGTGTTCCTTAGGCATTTCAGCCGCCACCTCTGCTAAGGGTCCACTGGGCTGCGGCCTCAGCTCTACCATGTACTGGTCTGTAGTGATGCTGTACCCAAGGCAGGCCCTTTCAAAATTTTCTAAGAAGGCCTCAGTATCATCGCCTGCCTTGTAGGTGGGGAATTTTCTGGGATGGGAAGCGGTACCTGGAGAGGGGTTGCAAGGGTTGGCTGGATTAGTCTGCCTAGCCCTTGCTAATTCCAGTTCATGCTTCCTCCCTTTTTCTCTCTGCTCCATCTCTTTTTCTCTCTGCTTCATAGCTCTCTTGTGGGCCTCCTCTTTGGCTTTCTCTTCTCTCTCAGTAGCTGCTTTTTTGAGCTCTTTTATTTCGAGCAGTCTCTTATGATTTCTTTCACTTTCTTCTGCTGCCAGTCTGGCCAGCTCTAGTTTAGTAGCGGTATCACTGGTACTCATTTTCCTGCTTTGTTGGTCTGGGTCACACCCCCTCTGCAGTTCACTGAAACTGGAATGCACTCAGCTCATGGCTGCTGGTAACAGAGACTTTCTAACTAGCTATCCCCGAGAGGTAGAAAGAAAAAAAACAATTTAGCTTGTAAATTCCTTTTGCCAGCTGTTTGCTCACTGCTTGAACCCTTCTCTTAACAAAGACCCTTGTTAAAAAAACTTAACACCTCTGCCTTCAGGCAAGGAGAGATAAGATATGCATCTACCTTCAGCTCTGCTTTCCAAGCAGCTAGAAAGGAGAAAAAAAAATCTTACTGGCTTTTGGTTTAAAATGATCCCACTGTTGCCACCATGTCAAGGTTCCTTCCCCACTCTGAACTTTAGGGTACAGATGTGGGGGCCTGCATGAAAACTTCTAAGCTTAACTACCAGCTTAGATCTGGTCTGCTGCCACCACTCCCAATGTGCTAATTCCCTTCCCTGGGTAGCCTTGAGAGACTCTTCACCAATTCCCTGGTGAATACAGATCCAAACCCCTTGGATCTTAAAACAAGGAGAAATTAACCATCCCCCCTCCTTTCTCCCACCAACTTCTGGTGGATCAAAAAACAAGGAAAATCAATCAGGTTCTTAAAAAGAAAGCTTTTAATTAAAGAAAAAGGTAAAAATCATCTCTGTAAAATCAGGATGGAAAATAACTTTACAGGGTAATCAAACTTAAAGAGCCCAGAGGACCCCCCTCTAGCCTTAGGTTCAAAGTTACAGCAAACAGAGGTAAACACCCTAGTAAAAGGTACATTTACAAGTTGAGAAAACAAAAATAAAACTAACATGCCTTGCCTAGCTGTTTACTTACAAGTTTGAAATATGAGAGACTTGTTCAGAAAGATTTGGAGAGCCTGGATTGATGTCTGGTCCCTCTTAGTCCCAAGAGCGAACAACCACCAAAACAAAGAGCACAAACAAAAGCCTTCCCCCCACCAAGATTTGAAAGTATCTTGTCCTTTTTTTGGTCCTTTGGGTCAGGTGTCAACCAGGTTACCTGAGCTTCTTAACCCTTTACAGGTAAAAGGATTTTGGAGTCTCTGGCCAGGAGGGATTTTATAGTATTGTACACAGGAGGGCTGTTACCCTTCCCTTTATAGTTATGACAGGCTCCAAAACCAAACAAATTAGCACTTTTTCATTTTTGACCATTGTCTCCAAATTTTCACTCGAGTGAGTTCTCGTACATTAGGGATATGAAAAATGTTATTATCTACTGTGAAATGGCTTGTGTCATGCACATGTATAAGCAGCTGCAATGCTGTGGACAATATGCAAGTTTATTAGCGTGCATGTATGTAACAGGCTTGGAATCTGTCTGATAGAATGATGAAAGCCACAAGGTATCTATTTCAGTAGATCCACCGTCCCTATGTGACAGCTTTATTGTGAGTCATTGAGGAAATGATTAGAGAGACTCTAAGCATTGTTTCTGAATGTTCAGTATCTTCAAGAGACATCAGACAGGAGTCTGGAAAGCTATTGGGATGTAGAGGGTTACTGATCAAAAGTCCATAAACTTATGTGTATATATAATATCTGAGCAAAAATCAATCCTGACATGTCATCTAGTTTTGCCTTCCAGTTTACGCTGTGTGCACTTATTATTCTCCAAGGTAAGACTTATTTACTTGTAGACTTTTTTTTCATTTCTCAGTAAATCACTAGCACTGCAATGTGTTTCTATTAAACTCAGAGGAAATATCTGATCCTGCTCCAGCTGAAATTAGCAGGAGATTTGTCATTGAATTCAAAGTGTGCAGGATCAGCCCATACTGATACATAGTGAAGTAAAATGAAATTTCCTGTTTGTTTCATTACATTGTATTTCTGGCTATACTAACCTTTGGCTTATAGTGAAGTTGTTTTTGAAAAAGACAGACAACCTCATTACAAAATGGTTTTAATATGTTTTTAAGAGTGTCAAAGACAATGCTGACTTGAAATACAATAATAATAAAATGCATGATCCGTTTATTACAGTAAATAGATAGCATTGCTTTCATGCTGAAAAAAGGGCTGGACTGAATTGTGTTCAGATGATGGTAAGAAACTGTAGCTACTTCAAGAATCAATAGAGGATTTGGGTTTTTTTGCATGTTTGCAAAAAGTAACCTGATTAGAATTAGCTGCTGGAACTTCCCCACCTTCCGTCTGAGGATATATTGGTTAGTGATATCCTACACCAGTGGTTTTTAACCTTTTTTTCATTTGTGGACCCCTAAAATTTCAAATGAAAGTGCAGACCCCTTTGGAAATCTTACATATAGTCTGCAGGTCCCCAGGGGTCCACAAAACACAGGTTGAAAACCACTGTCGTCCTTCATCTGGGGATTTCAAACAATTTAGAAAAATTACTTCTTTGAGCCTCATAAATATGAAGAGGTAGATATTGACAATATTAGCCCATTTACAAATGGGGAAACTGACGAAGAGAGAAATTAAATGATTTGCCCAGAACCATATAACAAGTTAGTAGCAGAGCTGGAATAGGACTCAGGAATCCCACCTTCTAGTCTCCTGATCTAGCCATTAGGATACTTAGTGCACATTTCTTAATTTTAATACATCTATCTGTTTGATTAGCATGCCCAGGAACATACTGTGCTGCTCTGTAACTAAAATTATTTCACATGTGTTATATTTCCAGGGCACAGTGATGTGACAACTATAAATGGGACCCTGGGTAGTGTTGTTACATTTCACCTCGGTTATCCTGACTTCGAACACCCTGCTGAGATCATCTGGAAGAAGGGAAATACTTTGTTATATAACAGGACATATCCTATGAATAGGTTTACTGTCTTTTCTAATGGAACCTCAGCACTTAAGAATACAGGGAAAGATGATGGAGGACAATACACAGTGAGTGTGTATAATATAACTGGAAACCTTGTCTACCAAAGAAATTTTCAACTATACATACATGGTAGGTGTAAAAGTATAATCTCAGTGTTTCACTCTGTAGGTGTGGATGGAACAGACTCCCCAAAGTTTGCAATAGCAAGTTATAGTTTTTCTACTTATTATCATATGCTTCTCATTTTATTTTCTGATAGTTTAGAGTTTATTGAGTGATCTAAAGTTCTAAGATGCACTTTATTATTGTATTATTCGTCAATCATAGCACCTACCCTTGGGCCAAGATTTCCAAATATAAGAACCTAAAATTAGGCTCCTAAAACCTTATTTAGGCTCTGAAATAAGCAATCTCGGGAGGACACGTGGGGTCCCAGAAGACTGGAAGGGGCAAACATAGTACCTATATTTAAAATAGGAAACAAAAAGGATATAGGGAATTACAGACCCGTCAGCTTAACTTTGATACCTGGAAAGATACTGGAACAATTTATTAAACAAAACATTTGTAAGCATCTAGAAGATAATAGGGTAATAAGTAATAGCCGACAAATCATGCCAAACCAACCAAATTTCCTTCTTAGACAGGGTTACTGGCCTGGTGGATAGGGGGAAGTTGTAGATGCGATATATCTTGATGTTAGTAACCTTTGAGACAACCAGAAGAACTGCATGGTAAATTGCCTGCCAGGTGTGAAGGTAGCAGATGTCATGAGACATCTAGATGGCCTAATAGGTAGTGCTGAGGAGGAGCTGGTGATCATGGCAATGTAGGTACCAGTGACATAGGGAAAGGTAGGAGAGAGGTCCTGAAGGCCAAATTTAGGCTGCTAGATAAGAGATTAAAGTCCCGGAGCTCCATGGTAGCGTTCTATTAAATGCTTCCAGTTCCACACGTAGGGTCAGCAAGACAGGCAGAACAGCAGGGTGTCAATGCTTGGATCAATGATAATGTAGGGAGGAGGGATTTAGGTTTATTAGGGACTCGGGAACCTTTAGTGGAAGGAGTGGTCTGTACAGGAGGGCTAGGCTCCATCTAAAACAAAATGAAACTGGACTGCTAGTACGTAAAATCAAAAAGGTTATAGAGGATTTTTTAAATTGGGGCAGAGGATTGCACAGTTCAGGCAGATACCTCCCTTAGCAATGAATTTATTAAAGGGGGAACTCTGTAACCTAGTAAAGAGGATAAGGAAGTAGCTGGCAAAGGACAGGAAGGAGCCAGTGAGAGACACTCACAAGTAAAAGAATCCCACTTAAAAATAACACATAAAGGGAAGCAACTGAATATTCACAAAAGATACCACTGTTTATATACAAATGCTAGAAGTCTAAATAGTAAGATGGGTGGACTAGAGTGCCTGGCATTAAATGAGAACATAGGTATAATATGCATCACAGGAACTTGGTGGAATGAGGATAGTCAATGGGACATGGTAATACTAGGGTACAAAATGTATAGGAATGACAGAGCAGGTCATCCTGGTGGGGGAAAGGCATATGTGAAAGAAAGCATAAAGTCAAATAAAGTAAAAATCTTAAATGAACCAAACTGTACCATAGAATCTCTATGGATAGACATTCCATGCTTGAATAATAAGAATACAGCAGTAGGAATATATTACTGACCACCCGACCAGGCTGGTGACAGTGATTGTGAAATGCTAAGGGAGGTTAGAGAAACTACAAAAGCAGAAAGCGCAGTAATAATGGATGATTTCAAATGTCACTTCAGGGCCTGATGCAGAGATAAAATTTCTAGACACCATAAAAGACCGCTTTTTGGAGCAGCTAGTCCTGGAACCCACAAGGAGAGAAGCAATTCTCAATTTAGTCCTAAGTGAGCACAGGATCTGGTCTGAGAAGTAACTTTAGCTGAACCACTCAGTAATAGTGAGCATAATGTAATTAAATTTAACATCCTTGTAGGGGGGTTAAGACCAGAAAAACCTATTGCGGTAACATTTAAAAAGGAGAACTACACAAAAATGGGAACACTTGTTAGACAGACGTTAAAAGGAGCTGTCACAAGTGTTAAATGCCTGCAAGCGGCATGGGGACTGTTTAAAAACACCATAATAGAGGCTCAGACTAATTGTATACAGCAAATCAGAAGACGCAATAAGAGGACCAAGAGAATGCCACCATGGCTAAACAGCAGAGTAAAGGAGGCAGTCAGAGGCAAAAAATTCCCTGTAAAATTTGGAAGTTAAATCCTAGTGAGGATAATAGGAAGGAGCACAAACTCTGGCAGGTTAAGTGTAAAAGTACAGTAAGGCATGCCAGGAAAGAATCTGAGAAGCAACTTGCTTAAGATGCAAAACTAACAGTAAGAATGTTTGTAAGTACAGCAGAAGCAGGATGCCTGCCAAAGAGGCAATGGGGCCACTAGATGACACAGGTGTTAAAGGAGCACTCAGGGAAGACAAGCCATTGCAGAGAAGCTAAATTAATTTTCTGCATCGGTCTTTACTGCAGAGGATGTGGGGAGATACCTATACGAGAGCTATTCTTTTGGGTGACAGATTTGAAGTACTGTGCCACACTGATGTGTCAATAGAAGAGGCTTTAGAACAATTTAATAAATTAAACAGTAATAAGTCACCAGGACTAGATGGTATTCACCCAAGAGTTCTGAAGGAACTCAAATATTAAATTGAAGAACTACTAACTGTAGTATGTAACCTATTGCTGAAACAAACCTCAGTACCAGATGACTGGAAGATAGCGATTGTAATGCTGATTTTTAAAAAGGGTTCCAGAGGTGATCCTGGCAATTACAGTACTGGGCAGATTAGTAGAAACTATAGTAAAAAACAGAATTATCAGACACATAGATGAACACAATTTGTTGGGAAAGAGTCAACAAGGCTTTTGTAAAGGGAAGTCATGGCTCACCAATGTATTAGAATTTTTTGAGAGTACCAGCAAGCATGTGGACAAGGGTGATCCAGTGGATATAGTGTAATGGGATTTCCAGAAGGCCTTTGACAAGGTCCCTCACCAAAGGCTCTTAAGGAAACTAAGTAATCATGGGATAAAAGGGAAGGTCCTTTCCTGAATCAGTATCTGGTTAAAAAATAGGAAACAAAGAGTAGGAATAAATGGTCAGTTTTCACAATGGAGAGAGGTAAACAGTGGGGTCCCCCAGGTTTCTATACTGGCAGCTGTGCTGTTCAACATATTCATTAATGACCTGGAAAAGGGGGTGAACAGTTAAACAGCAGAATTTCCAGATTATACAAAGTTATTCAAGATAGTTAAGTCCAAAGCTGACTGCAAAGAATTACAGGGGGATCTCACAAAACTGGGTGACTGGGCAAGAAAATGGCAGATGAAATTCAACATTGATAAGTGCAAAGTAACGCACACCGGAGAAAATAATCCCAACTTCACATACATAATGATGGGTTCTAGATTAGCTGTTAACTCCAAGAGCTCTTTCTAGAGTGTTAGCATGGAAAGTTCTCTGAAAACTTCATCTCAATGCATAGCCTTGGTCAAAAAGGCTAACAGAATGTTAGGAACTATTAAGAAAGGAATAGAAAATAAGACAAAATATCATAATGTCACTGTATAAATCCATGGTTCGCCCACACCTTGAATACTCTGTCCAGTTTTGGTTGCCCCCATCTAAAAAAGGATATAGTGGAATTGTAAAACGTTCAGAGAAAAGTAACAAAGATGATCAAGGGTATGGATCACCTTCCATACAAGGAGAGACTAAAAAGATTAGGGCTTTTCAGCTTAGAAAAGAGATGATTAAGGGCGGATATGATAGAGGTCTATAAAATCATGAACGGTGTGGGAAAAGTGAATAGAGAAGTGTCATTTACCCTTTCCTACAGTATAAATCCCTGGGACCACCTGCTGAAATTAATAGGCAGCAGGTTTAATACAAACAGGAGGAAATACTTTTTCACACAAAGCACAATTAACCTGTGCAACTCCTTGCTATGGGATGTTGTGATGGTCTAAAATATAACCGGGTTCAAAAAAGAATTAGATAAGTTCATGGAGCATACTCCACCAAAGGCTATTAGCCAAGATGGACAGGGATATAACCCCATGCTCAGGGTGACCCAAAACTCTGACTGCGAGAAGCTGGGATGGGAGTACAGGGGTGGATCGCTCCAGAATTTCCCTGTTCTATACACTCCCCCTGAAGCTCAGGCCATTGCCAGAGATAGGATACCAGGATAGATGGACCATTGGTCTAACCTTAACCCAGTGTGGCAGTTCTTACATTCTTATGACATGATATTCTCATAAGTAAACTAGGAATATATACCTTTATCCCGATATAACGGTGTCCTTGGGAGCCAAAAAATCTTACCGTGTTATAGGTGAAACTGCGTTATATCAAACTTGCTTTGATCTGCCAGAGTGCGCAGCCCCGCCCCCCTGGAGCGCTGCTTTACCGCGTTATATCCAAATTCATGTTATATCGGGGTAGAGGTGTATGTGGTCTAGCTGAAATTACTATAAGGTGGGTGCATAACTGCTTGAAAAACCATGCCCAAAGAGTAGTTATCAATGGTTCATTGTCAAACTGGGAGGACATATCTAGTGGGGTTCCGCAGGGATTTGCCTTGGGTGGATATGAAGTGAAGAATATACTTATAAAATTGTGGGTGACACCAAGCTGGGTTGCAAGCACTTTGGAGAGTAGGAATTCAAAGTGACCTTAACAAATTGGAGAATTGGTCTGAATTCAATAAGATAAAATGCGATGAAGATAAGTGCAAAGTACTATACATAGGAAGGAAAAATCAAATGCACAACTACAAAATAGGAAATAAGTGGCTAGGCGGTAATGTTGCTGAAAAGGATTACAGTGGGTCACAAATTGAATCTGAGACAACAATGTGATGCTGTTGCAAAAAAGCAAATATCATTCTGAGGTGTATTAACAGATCTGTCATTTATAAGACACTGGAGGTAATTGACCTGCACTACTTGACACTGTTGAGGCCTGAGCTGGAGTATTGTGTCCATTTGGGGCACTATACTTTAATAAAGATGTGGACTAATAGCAAAGAGTCCAGAGGAGAGCAACAAAAATGATAATAGGCTTAGAAAATTTAACTTATGAGGAAAGGTGACAGAAATGGGCATATTTAGTCTTAAGAAACGAAGACTGAGGGGGGACCTTCAGAGTGAGGACTGTCTTCAGATATGATAAGGGCTGTTGTAAAGTGGATGGTGATCAATTGTTCTTCATGTCCACTGAAGGGAGGACAAGAATTAATGGGCTTAATCTGCAGCAAAGGAAATTTAGGTTAAATATTAGGAAAAACTTTCTAACTATAAGGATAGTTAAGCACTGCAATAGGCTTCCAAAAGGGGTTGTGGAATCCCCATCATGGAGGTTTTTAAGAACAGGTTAAACCAAGGATCGGCAACCTTCGGCACATGGCCCGCCAGGGAAAGCCCCCTGGTATGCCGGGCCGGTTTGCTTAACTGCCGCGTCCGCCGGTTCGGCCAATCGTGGCTCCCACTGGCCGCAGTTTGCCACTCCAGTCCAATGGAGGCTGTGGGAAGCCGCGGCCAGCACATCCCTCGGCCCACGCTGCTTCCTACAGCCCCCATTGGCCTGGAATGGTGATCCGTGGCCAGGACCTGCCAGGGGGCTTACCCTGGCGGGCTGCGTGCCAAAGGTTGCCGATCCCTGGGTTAAACAAACACCTGGTCTAGGTATACTTGGTCCTGCCTCAGCCAGGGGGCTGGAATAGATGACTTCTTGAGATCCCTTCCAACCCTACATATCTTTGATTCTATGATTTGCAAACCAAGTCATGTAAGAGTTCTAGAAATATATATTGGAATTGAAAAGGCCTTGATTCCTCACTCAGATGACATGGAAGGAGAGGAATTGTAAAGTGCCAGTTCATGGAGTTGCCATCTTTCATCATGATCCCATCCCAAGTTCTGTGGCATTTGATGTTTTCTCTTAAAGTCCCCGTTGTCAGAGCCAGGTGGATATAAGAGAATCTCACTTTTTGTATAAAAGAAAAAGAAATTTCTGGTGCTTCTGATTGTGGAGAAAATCTTTAAAACATGAACCATAAAGGCGCAAAACCCAACCAAAAACAAACAATCCATCCGACACCCCCCCTCCAAAAATTATTATTTTGCAAATATCATGATTTGGGGGCTGATGCATGATTTTTAATTGGTTGGGTTTGGCAATACACTGGTAATGGCTCCCTGATACACTGTGACATGGCAACTCCAAAAGTTAGATGTGCTCAGGAACCTTATTGCCAGTGGAGGATTGGGCGTTGGTTTGCTTTGTCTGGCCCCTCATTCCGCCCACACCATGCCCCTGAGGTGCCCCCTTCCAAACCTGGAGTGGTGGGGCTGCTGGTTCAGGAGGCAGCTTTACCTCTTCCTCAGACCATCCCTGCGCTGGGGAAATGCTCCACTGTCCATCCGGCCCAACCACAGAACTGTTGTTATGCCTCCTCCATGTCTGTGTTTCTCTCTACCCCGTCTCAGTCCACCCCAAGTAAACCCTCTATCACATGTCTCATCAGCAATGGTGGTGTAACACGTGTAGCTGGGCATAGCAGGCAGGCAGGTGTTCATGGAGCCAGCCATGCAGATCTTTCATCTTTTGGGGTCAGCATGGGGAAATCACTCACAGATGTTTTACAAAATGAGAGAGAGAGAGAAAAAAAAGAACAAATCATCCCCTGGGCATAAAGGCAGTTTCCTACTGGGCACTGATCAGTCTTATCAGCATCTGAGTTAGAGGTGCATTGGGAAACTCCCCATATATGGCTTTATAAAATGGAAGGGCTCTGTAACTATTCAGTGGGCTTCAATCTGAAACAGTGAGGGGTCTTGAGCACCACCTGTTTGTGATCCCGTGCATTTCTAGGTTCCTGTCTATCTGTATCTCAGAGTGTGTGCACGTGACTATAGTTTCTGTTCTATCCGTAAGCTGTTTGGGGCTGGGACTGTCTTTTCGTTTTGTGTTTGTACAGCGCCTAGCACAATGGGAGTGCTTGTCCATGACTGGGGCTCCTACATGCTACAGTAATATAAATAATAACAACCCTCTATATTGTATCTGAAGGGCGTTGTGTCTGGATTTCTATATGTCTGCATTTTATCTGCATTTTATCCAAGGGAGCATGTTCAGGTTCCTGCCTCTGGCAAGGCCCCGATCACACCTCTCAACTTTCTAGACACCACAAAGTGTAGCCAAGATCTCCAAATTGCACAGCAAAAGGGCCAAAATGCATAGCGGGCATTTTATTGCCTTCTCCGCATGCAGCTCTGTGGTTATAACCCAGAAAAGTGTATATGGTTCATGATTCCCTACCTCCAGGAAGTGTTCAGAACCTGAGTAGGTGCCTTTACCTCATTATTTTAAGAATAAAATAAAAAACAAGAATTCATTCGCTTCCCCCACCCCCACTTCACCCTACAGTTGGTTGCTCTCTGTTGGAATCCTGAATATGCCTTCTCCCCCCTTCAGTCTCTCACTATATTCTTTCTTTCACCGCCTGCACCTGGAGAGAAGGAGTCTGACACTACCCTGGAACTGGCTGCATTGACCACAGCAGGAACAAATGTAGAGCAGAAGCTTGGGGGAAGGAGAAGGAACACTTACAGTTTCCCTGCCAGGATGCAAAGAACTCCATAAAATAGAATCATAGTGACGTAGGGCTGGAAGGGACCTCAAGAGGTCATCTAGCCCAGCCCAGTCATCTTGTCTAGTCCTGAGGCAGGACTAAGTATACCTAGGGCATGTCTATATTGCCCCGCAGTTCAGGCAACAGGGGTGTGAATAACAGTGTGCACCGAAGTGCCACGCTGTAACTTCATAGATTCTAGGATTGGAAGGGACCTCGAGAGGTCATCGAGTCCAGTCCCCTGCCCGCATGGCAGGACCAAATACTGCCTAGACCATCCCTAATAGACATTTATCTAACCTACTCTTAAATATCTCCAGAGACGGAGATTCCACAACCTCCCTAGGCAATTTGTTCCAGTGTTTAACCACCCTGACAGTTAGGAACTTTTTCCTAATGTCCAATCTAGACCTCCCTTGCTGCAGTTTAAACCCATTGTTTCTGGTTCTATCCTTAGAGGCTAAGGTGAACAAGTTCTCTCCCTCCTCCTTATGACACCCTTTTATATACCTGAAAACTGCTATCATGTCCCCTCTCAGTCTTCTCTTTTCCAAACTAAACAAACCCAATTCTTTCAGCCTTCCTTCATAGGTCATGTTCTCAAGACCTTTAATCATTTTTGTTGCTCTTCTTTGGACCCTTTCCAGTTTCTCCACATCTTTTTTAAAATGCGGCACCCAGAACTGGACACAATACTCCAGCTGAGGCCTAACCAGAGCAGAGTAGAGCGGAAGAATGACTTCTCGTGTCTTGCTCACAACACACCTGTTAATGCATCCCAGAATCATGTTTGCTTTTTTTGCAACAGCATCACACTGTTGACTCATATTTAGCTTGTGGTCCACTATAACCCCTAGATCCCTTTCTGCCGTACTCCTTCCTAGACAGTCTTTTCCCATTCTGTATGTGTGAAATTGATTTTTCCTTCCTAAGTGGAGCACTTTGCATTTGTCTTTGTTAAACTTCATCCTGTTTAACTCAGCCCATTTCTCCAATTTGTCCAGATCATTTTGAATTATGACCCTGTCCTCCAAAGTAGTTGCAATCCCTCCCAGTTTGGTATCATCCGCAAACTTAATAAGCGTACTTTCTATGCCAATATCTAAGTCGTTGATGAAGATATTGAACAGAGCCGGTCCCAAAACAGACCCCTGCGGTACCCCACTCGTTACGCCTTTCCAGCAGGATTGGGGACCATTAATAACAACTCTCTGAGTACGATTATCCAGCCAGTTATGCACCCACCTTATAGTAGCCCCATCTAATTTGTATTTGCCTAGTTTATCGATAAGAATATCATGCGAGACCGTATCAAATGCCTTACTAAAGTCTAGGTATACCACATCCACCGCTTCACCCTTATCCACAAGGCTCGTTATCCTATCAAAGAAAGCTATCAGATTGGTTTGACATGATTTGTTCTTCACAAATCCATGCTGGCTATTCCCTATCACCTTACCACCTTCCAAGTGTTGGCAGATGATTTCCTTAATTACTTGCTCCATTATCTTCCCTGGCACAGAAGTTAAACTAACTGGTCTGTAGTTACCTGGGTTGTTTTTATTTCCCTTTTTATAGATGGGCACTATATTTGCCCTTTTCCAGTCTTCTGGAATCTCTCCCGTCTCCCATGACTTTCCAAAGATAATAGCTAGAGGCTCAGATACCTCCTCTATTAGCTCCTTGAGTATTCTAGGATGCATTTCATCAGGCCCGGGTGACTTGCAGGCATCTAACTTTTCTAAGTGATGTTTAACTTGTTCTTTTTTTATTTTATCCGCTAAACCTACCCCCTTCCCATTAGCATTCACTATGTTAGGCATTGCTTCAGACTTCTCGGTGAAGACCGAAACAAAGAAGTCATTAAGCATCTCTGCCATTTCCAAGTTTCCTGTTACTGTTTCTCCCTCTTCACTAAGCAGTGGGCCTACCCTGTCTTTGGTCTTCCTCTTGCTTCTAATGTATTGATAAAAAGTCTTCTTGTTTCCTTTTATTCCCGTAGCTAGTTTGAGCTCATTTTGTGCCTTTGCCTTTCTAATCTTGCCCCTGCATTCCTGTGTTGTTTGCCTATATTCATCCTTTGTAATCTGTCCTAGTTTCCATTTTTTATATGACTCCTTTTTATTTTTTAGATCGTGCAAGATCTCGTGGTTAAGCCAAGGTGGTCTTTTGCCACATTTTCTATCTTTCCTAACCAGCGGAATAGCTTGCTTTTGGGCCCTTAATAGTGTCCCTTTGAAAAACTGCCAACTCTCCTCAGTTGTTTTTCCCCTCAGTCTTCCCTGTGTTGACGATGTGAGTGCAAACTTAAAGGTCCCTTGTTCGCACTGAAGTAGTCCTACCTTTAAGTTTGCACTGACAGCATCCACACAGAGGGGTTACAGCACAGCACTTTGCTATTCACACCCCCATTGTCTGAACTGTGGAGCAGTTTAGATAAGCCCTTAGACCATCCTGATAGGTGTTTGTCTAACCTATTCTTTAAAATGTCCAGTAACAGAGATTCCACACCCTCCGCAGCTAACCTGGTCCAGTGCTTAACTATCCTCATAGTTAGTTGTTCCTAATATCTAACCTAAATCTCCCTTACTGCAAACTAAGCCAATTACCTCTTGTCCTATCCTTGGTAGATATGGAAAACAATTGCTCACTATCCTCTTTATAACAACCTTTTACATATTTGAAGACTTATCTTGTTTCCACTCAGGCGTCTCTTCTCAAGACTAAACATGCACAGTTTTTTAACCTCTTTGTGTTGTTGTTGTTGTTGCTCACCTCTGGACTCTCTCCAGGGGTCAGTAATGTGTCTGTGCATGGACACAAGTGTCCGTGGTAAATATTTTGAGGTCTGTGGTAATTTTTCAAAAAGTTGAATGACTGAATGACATAACCACACACACCTCTCCCCCACACCAATGTCTGTCAAGTGTCCTTTGTGCAACATGGTGGTGCTAACCCCTCACTCTCTCCAATTTATATACATCTTTCTTCAAGTGTGGAGCCCAAAATTGGCACTGTACTCCAGCACCAGTGCCAAGCGGAGTGGAACAATTGCATACTATGTCTTATTTACAACGCTCCTGTTAACACACCCCAGAATGACATTTGTCTTTTTCAAAGCAGCTTCATATATTCAGTTTGCGATCCACTATAATCCCACATCCTTTTCTGCAATACTACCGCCTAGCCCGCTATTCTCCATTTTGTATTTGTGCACTTCATTTTTTCCCCCTAAGTGTGGTACTTTGCACATCCTGATAGAATTTCATCTTGTTGATTTCAGACCAATTCTCCAATTTATCATTTTCAGTTCTAATCTTGTCCTCCAAAGTGCATGCAACCCCTCCCAGCCTGGTGTCATCTGCAAGTTTTATAAGTATATTCTCCTGTCATCCAAGTTGTTAACAAAATTATTGAATGGTGTCAGACCCAAGACCGACCCTGCAGCACTCCATTCAGTATGTCTTCCCAGTTTGACAGTGAACCATTGATAACTACTTTCTTAATACAGCCAGTTGCTAATGAAGAGCTCTTGAGATGACTGCTCCTGATTCCCATCGCTCGAAGGGTATAATATCCCCATCTAGCAGGGAGGTGGTAGAGGCCTGCAGTCCCATGTCTGTCTGTACTATCTCCAAAGGCAGCCTCTCCTTTTGATTCACTATCCCCACACTCAGCTTCCCTTGATGCAATCTCTTCTGTTCCAGCTAGGAATTGGTTGTGCTGTCCCCATGCAGAGAGATCTGCTTCTCTGGCAGACCCACCCACTTTTCCTGCCCTCTGGTTTCATGATTAACTTTAATAGGAGTGAGTTCCAGAGGACTGGTGCTCTAAAAATATATCCCCAATTAATGGTGATCTGAAATACATTAATAATAATAATCAAAATCAGATCCCGACTCATTAAAGAGAATAGATGTGCAGAGTTAGCATTCTCAAATAAGTACATTTATATATCAAAATATCTGAGCCTTATTTCCTCCTTTTCGAACCTGCTTAGATCAGAATTTAGGCCTCTATCTTTCCCTTTCCCCACCCACTCCTAATGTAATGAAAGGAACCAAGCTCCTTTCTCTGCTATAGTGGTTAGTGATGCTCCCAGCTCTGGAAGGAGAAAATGGAACGTTGAACTTAGGTCTTGGCAGGTAACTGTTTCAGTTCACCTTCAAAATGTATATATTTTTCATTTTTACATCTAGGTGTGGTTTCTGTTAATGATGTGAAACCTCAATAGGGTTTTTTTTTAATACCTATATAAAGCCTTCAGTGCCTGTACACAAAAAGGGGAAGTGCCTTCTCTGAGAGGTTCTAACTTCAGAGGATTTGTTAGTTAATGTCTGAAGATGCAAAGGCTGAGATAATTGCTCATTATGATCATTGTATTGAGAAGAATCTTTTGGTAGTGTGTTCACCACCTTCTGAAATATTTAAAGTATGATAATGTGTAGGTCTTTGGAAACAAAATCAAGCCATTTAATTCAAAAGGAAGTTGTTTGGGGGGGGGACGGGGACGACTGGGAGTTGAGGGGGTTGGAGATGGTTTATACAACACATCAAGCTGCAGCCTGTCCTGCCCTGTGTACAGTCAACAGGATCATTATCTCCGTTCTAGCTGCAGCAAGAGGCAGAAAGAGCCCCATGCTGGGTGATGAATGGGGCAGTTAGAAATATCACCATTTGGATTCAGAAATGGAACTCATGTGATCTGGAATCATCAAGACAGACTGAAGACAGGATACTGCAATGTCACAGTCACAGAGTCACTTTTCTAACAGTTTAGCTGCAATCAGAAGGCCATCTTTTTCTCTGTAAATCTCTACATGATCTCAGTAGGGTTGCCCTGATGTGACTGAGAGGATAATGACGCCCTAAATCTGCATGATCCTTTTCCTGACTCCCCAGCATTAGAAGATTTTTGCCTGGGAGTTTTTTTCTAGCATTCTGATCTTTTCAGTATTCCATTCTTAATCCCCCTCCACCCTCCCTCTCTCTTGCCTCTAGAATAGCAAAAAAGACAGCAACCAGGCAGGCAGCCCCAAAACGTAAGGGCAAAAATATACCCTGGGGACGGAAAGTGAGCATCTGAGGATGATATGTAACCCTAAGTCTGCAAATGACATTTTCGTCAATTAATTTTAGCAGCACAGCAGGAAATGAAAGGGTAGTGCTTACTGTAAATGCCTTTCTCCCCTCTCCCCATCACTGCGGGTGTCTGAAGACGCACATCACTGCTCTTCTCAGAGAGGGCTATTTCTGTCATGTCATAGATCAGTTCGGGTCTGTTCTATGCGCCTATGATAGTGACAGGATGAAGCTGCTGTGGCCTTGAGCCATTTTGCAGATTTTGGATACAGATAACTGAGAACTGACTTTAACTGACATTGCTAAGAGGGAAACAAAACAAGAGGCCAGGATGCTGAGCAGTCAAGCTGGGATAGTCGAATATGGTAAGAGTTTAAACAATAATGGGTGTGATTTTAAATGTCTCACCGAAACACACACAAAATATCCACAAATCCACCCCTCACAACTGCCTTCAGATTACCCTGACCAAGCCAGATGAGACGTGTGTGCTTTGTATGAAGTTAAGCAACGTTGAGGAGTGCTGCATTCCAGTTGTACTCTGAAGTCATGTCCTAATCTCACTGTGACCCAAGTGTACCTTAAAAATTTGAGTTTCGATACTTTGCCAAGAGATCCTCCCTCCCCCCAAGTGGGTGAGATTAGGCTGATCTTAAATGTTACTAGTGGGCTGTATTTTCAAATGGGGTAAATAAGTGTAGCTCTATTTCTAGCAATGACATCAGCTGAGGATCTGGCCCACTGACACCTGGATGAGGGCTGGGACCAGGGGAGCAGGTCTAAACCCTTTGCTGTGGCATGTAGACAGCTGGTTTATATTACCACTGTTTAGGTAATGCAGCATGTTCCTAAAATTCCAGCCTGCATACTACAGAATCCGGACAGACTCTTACGTGAGACAACATTGGACTCCAGACGTTATTACACACTGATTCTCTCTCGGTCTCCTCTCTGCCAGTCATGTCAAATCAAACACTGCATGACCAAGCACCAGCCTGGTCGGTTTCCTTATCAACCCACCTCAGTTTCCTGTAGCCATCAGTCTCCACTGGGGGTTGTGCATGGCCCATTCAGGCATGCTATATTTCTCCCGTGGCGCTGACAAAAGAGTCTGTCCCTGAGAGAACACCATGAAGTTCAAGCTCACAGTGCTGGCCTGATCTTCAAAGATGGCCTCTCCCGCATCTCCCACTGATTGCAGTGGCAGTTGTTGGTGCTCAATACCTCTGAAAAACAGGGTGTGGTTGTACAGATTGCTTTCTTTGACCATAGGCATTCTTTTCTGAGCTGCACTTTAAGCCAATCAACCAAAGACTGAAAAAGAACAAGGGAGTGAGGGAAACAGGTGTTTCCTCCTTTGCTCATGAGAGGCTTTACACTGGCTTCTTCCTAAATCTGATCAGATGGCTGGGAGAGTCCTTTCTCCTCCCTTTCTGAATCCCATTCTGACACACACCCAGCTCCTGGATGCGGGGCCTGGCAAGCAGATCATGGCTCATGTCACTGCAGCATGAGTTCAGCCACCTGGAACCTTGAAGATCTATTCTGATACATTATTCAGTATGGGTGTGTTGATTTTTTTTTTGTTCCTGCTTCTGACATCATTTCCTGAGCAGCAGATTCGTTTAGCCGTGTAGCCAGATCCTGTTCTTAACAGACGATGCAAAAAGCTCCTTAAAATGGATTTCAAATCTCCTTTTACCCTGCAGTGCGTGCTGGTGATAATAATCATGATTAATGGTAAGTGTGGGGTTTTCTTTATGAAACTAGCACAGATTCGCCCAGGTGAGCGGAAACCTTCATTTTGCTCGGATACCTTTGTAAGGTCACCACCGGGCGTTGGGAAGTATCAAGTGTTGTAACCGCTAAAGCACGAAAAGGGGCCATCAGACCAAAGTAAGACAGATTTTTTTATAAACTAGTAATAACTAACAATGCATTATTGCCTTGATGTACTGCAGCCTTGAACGCAGCTGAATATGATTGCCTCGGAGGCTTTGTATGTGGCATGCTGGTTAAAGCAGGAGGTGGGAATGTGGGACTCTGAGGTTCTAGACCCAACTCTCCGTATGACCTTGGGCAAGTCATTTAGCAATAGCCACTATGTCCTCCATTGACAGTGGTAGTGACCTATGCAAAGGGACAATGTGAGTCTTAATTGATTCATGTTTGCAAAAGCCTTTGAAATCCTCAGATGAATGGTGCTATATTGGTGTAAGTTATTTTTACTGCCATATGTACTATGGCTCATTTAATTCATGAGCTGGTCCCAGTTAGCCTTCTGAGTGTTGGACTCTATATACTGTCTCAGCCTCTAAGCTCTGAGAGGGGGAGCTGTTGGAGGTAGGAACTTAAGAGGAAAAGAAGAGGGTATGCTCATGTCTTTGTCTTTGTAGTTCTGGCTTTATGGTGTGCCCCTTGCCTTGATCTTTGCAGGATAGCAGAGTTAGCCTTCACTTCAGGTTTAACCCCCTCTCTTCCCCTCTCCCACCTTCCCACTGTGATCCAATTTACCATTTTTATGTCTTATCTGGAGTTTTGCCTTTTGTGAGTCAGCCAGATCAGAACCAATGGATGGACACGCAATAAAATCAGTGACTGTGTTTTATTATTGTTGCTGCGGGCCACATTAATGAGGAAGCAAACACTGTCAATGGAATCATTGGTGGCTCAGTCAACTTTCCTTTGGGAATTCAAAGCCTAAAAAATCTCGCTAGGGTAACCTGGGGAGATGACCCATGTGTGAAGCCCACGCCTTATGATACTTTGTCTACAGAATGTGACACTTATTGTAACAAGATTATGTGTTTGCAGAGCAGATCTCTGCAACTGAAGAATGTGTCAAGGAAGAATGAAGGAAAGTATGAATTTGCTCTTACAAACACAAGCAAAAAATCTTTCTTACTGAAAGTGTCTGGTAAATGACCCTTGTTTGGAATCAATCATTCTTGAATCTGAGAGCTTAAATGAAGGATCAGTTCTTTCCAAGATGTCAGTTTGGCTCTCAGTAGCTGTAGGAGTCTCTGGATTAGCAGACACAGTTTGTAGGTCTTCAGCTCTGCAGAATGCCATAGTGTTGCATGCAAACAAAAGGATATTTTTTGCATCCACTTTGCCAACTTCCCATATCCTTTGAGCCCACTGAGAGCATAAAGGTGCTGGGAGAAGATGCCTTCATCCCCTGACTTCAGAGACAGTAGTGTGGGTTGTGTGTTTCTGGAGAGCAGATTTTAGGCACGGAGTTGTGGATTTTAGTCCATTTCCATAGTGGAACAGGTGGCAGCTGTCACAAAACCATCGCCACTGTTGGCACTAATTGACCCCTTGCTGGCAATCTCGCCTGGTAGGCTAAGGACTGGCTGGATGACGATGACTGAACTCTCTTCTCACCCCCAAGAGCTGGTCTCTCTGGGTCAGGTTTGAGATACACCTGGGCTTGTTTCTCAGCTGCTCAGTGCAATGGAGAAAGGGTCTGACAAGGATGCTGTTGCCACTCCCTGATTCTCAACTGTTGACCCCCAGTGTGCAGGTTTAACTTATGCTGATGACATCAGGTCCCTCAGGGGTATTATACCATTATATATAGAAGTTGGTCATAGTGGCCCTTTGCTCCACCATGCCCTCTGTCCCAACCTTCCCGCTCCCTTTGTTCACTGGTTGGCACAGCTCTGACATAGGAGATAGCAGAGCTGGTGTGGGAAGCGGCAAAGCCACTTCTGACAGCTTTACATCAGTGGTGCTTCTCCTCACACAGGGAATCTCCCAGCTGGTGCAAGCTCACTTAGCCTATAGGTGACTCCAGCCCATCAGTGGGGTAGTGTGGGGAGGCTTGCACTGCCATTGCCCACTTTATACCAGTGCCATAGATAAACTGAGGACTTCAGTCTCCAGGACTGTCATTCTGGCACCTTGCACTGTCCCCTCCAGGATTCAGATAGGCTGGTACCTTGCATCACATTCTCTCAGGTCCTGTTCTACGCTGCATTTACTTTACAACGTCCCAGGTTTTTTAAGAGGAAATGGAGTTTATGGGATTATAATGAAAATGTCAAAGTGGCCTGATCTCAGTGAAGACAAATGAAACTTAATGCCAGCCAAGTGCAGACAAGCAGAACTCCAGCTGAGAGCTGGCCAAAGACAGGGCTCCTTGGCCCAAAGGGCTTAGATGAGAATTGGGCAAATTGTTCAGAAAATGTTCTGGCCTACTTTTTCCTATATTTAAATCCATTTGCTTTCGTGTGTTTACAACCCTTATGTGTTCACTTGCCACACATCTAGTGAAAGAATTTACTAGCAGGAATGCTCATAGGTGCAATGTCTTTTAGGTGAATATTGGATAGTATTCAAGGAAAGTGAATTTTGAGCTTGTGAACATGAATATTCACACCAGACACCTATGTGTGAGTTATTTACATAGTCAGGGAACAGAAATATACCATGTGACTTGTATGTCTAGTCCATACTTCACTACCTGCCATGGCTCAACTATAGAAAATAATCTATTGTCATGGGCCAAACTGATGGAGACACAAATGTATTCTCTCGGGAAACTTAAAATGATCTGGAATTCATTTATTTAGTGTAAAGAACTCTTTTGATAACCTCGGTTTCATGATTCTTTATTTCCAAAATAAAAAAATTTCAACAAGAAAACCAAAGAGACTCCAAATTTGGGTGAAATGTAGGTAAATTAAGATGAATGACATCTATCAGAATGAGGGAGATTTGAGAAAGGTCCGATTAACATAACCAACACAGCTCAAATTTCAATTACTCTCAACAAACTGCAAGCTACAGGCCAGAAATTATTCAGAGTTTATGCTACAAATAATTTTGAGTGCAGAATCTGGAACATTCAAGAGAATGATCATCAGTTTGCAGGCAATATGTGAACAGAAGAAGAGGTGAGGAATAAATTACTGCCTATTGTTTGCCCAGCTCTAGCTTGAGTCAATTCTCCTTCAAGAGTACTATATATATTTACGATGCTGTGAAATTAAAGTTTTGAGATGTCCAAATAAGTAATTTCATAAGAGGTCTCCAAGATCAAGGGCTGTTGGTATGATGGAATTACAATTCTTTTGGAAGGAGTTCCAATCAATATCTCATGACCATTCAGGTAAATAGTTAATTGAATTAATCAGCAATGGAAAAAATGTGGGCACATCTGGAAATTAACCAAACCAAACCAGGAGTTTCAATTACATTCATGTGACAGATTTTCTTCTCAGAGGGCAATCAGACTCTGGAATGAGTTGCTCCGGTGCCACTGGAGAAACTCAAATTAATGGCATTCAAGCGAATAATAGCCAATAACTTGGGCATCAGAAGTATTTCAGGGTGTAAATGACATTAGATACTCATCTACTGTACAGTATCAGAGGGGTAGCCATGTTAGTCTGAATCTGTAAAAAGCAACAGAGGGTCCTGTGGCACCTTTGAGACTAACAGAAGTATTGGGAGCATAAGCTTTCGTGGGTAAGAACCTCACTTCTTCAGATGCAAGTAATGGAAATCTCCAAAGGCAGGTAACACGCAGGTAACACTTCAACCTCCCTGGCCACACAATAGCACATGTAAAGGTAGCCATCTTACAGCAAAAAAACTTCAGGACCAGACTCCAAAGAGAAACTGCTGAGCTCCAGTTCATTTGCAAATTTGACACCATCAGATCAGGATTAAACAAAGACTGTGAATGGCTATCCAACTACAGAAGCAGTTTCTCCTCCCTTGGTGTTCACACCTCCACTGCTAGCAGAGCACCTCACCCTCCCTGATTGAACTAACCTCGTTATCTCCATACTGATTTATACCTGCCTCTGGAGATTTCCATTACTTGCATCTGAAGAAGTGAGGTTCTTACCCACGAAAGCTTATGTTCCCAATACTTCTGTTAGTCTCAAAGGTGCCACAGGACCCTCTGTTGCTATCTACTATACAGTGATGTTTGATTGCATGCACAGGGTTGAATTGATCACCGGATATGGGGTGCGGAAAGGATATTCTCCTGTTGCATATTGACCAGGACCGTGGAAGTTTCTGTCCTCTCTTGGAGCATTGTGCAGGATTTGACCATTAGGATCAGGTGGGAGTATCCCACAAATGATCTCTTGCAGTTGCTGGGGAGCTGATGGGCACTGCTGAGACTGAAGGAGGAGGAACTGGCATTGGTGAGGCTGCAAGAGGAGGAAAAGGAGTGGTTCTCAACCTATTTACCACTGTGGGCTGCATATGCAGCTCTCTATGTGTTATGTGGCCACATTCGCACAATATATATACTCCCTATATGGTCCTGAGGATGTCACCTAGGCTGCATGTGTGCTGATTGGGCTGCGGGTTGAGAACCACTGCACTATTGGATGGATTGCCTTGGGGTGGGCAGACTCTGGTAGGATTGAAGGACTGGGAGAGATAACTGTGGGATTGCAGAAGAAGAAAATGGAAATTGGTGGGACTGCAGGGTTGCGACAGGCTATTGTGGGATTTCAGAGGGATGGCCAGGTATTGGAGGGATTACAGGCATTGATGAACCTCGTTTTTTCCCATCTTTTATTTCTGTGCAAACTAACACATGGCAAATGCAGTTGTGGTCTGTGTCCAAATGGCGGAAATACCCACTTTTGTTCACGTTCATTGCCATGTCTGGTTAACTTGTCTCTGTTTTCTCTCCTGTTTTCCTAACTCCCATCTTGTGTGACAAGAGCCAACCCAAATCCCAGCTCATGTCTCCGGCCAAATTAATGAGGGAGGAGAATTACCTTGCGAGAGGGCTAACCATTCCAGTCTCCGCTTTCGTTGGACGCTGAATGGACAATCTGTGGAACTGACTGAGACTGAGGATGATGGCAAGGGGATTATTTTGGCGAAAGAGGTGACTGGAAAGCTTGACTGTCAGATTCACCATAAAAACAGCATCAATGAGTGTTCCGTCATAGAACTGGACTGTAAGAAAGGTAAGTGATGTTAGCCACAGTTTATCTTCATTTTGCCCCTCTCAGGATGAGGGTCAGAGGAGTTGTCATTGTCAGTATCTGCATGCAGAGACAAGTGCGTCTTGACTTCCTCGCCTCCCTCTCTTCCCCCCCCCAGCTCTGTATCCATGTTCTATAACAGCAGTTCTCAATGGGGGGGGGTCCGCAAGCCCATTCAGGGGGGCCGCAGAGCCCCACGCCTGAAACCCGGTTCCCCCGAGCCCCAATGCTGAAGCTGGGAGCAGCGGAGGGCTGAAGCTGGGAACCCCAGTGCCCCCCCGCACGAAGTTGGGAGCCTCACTGGGAGCCTCCTGCCTGCACACAGCCCCTAGTTACCCCCTCCCTGCACCCTGAGCTACCCCGTCCTTGCACCCTGAGCTACCCCCCCTGCACACAGCTCCTAGTTACCCCCTCCCTGCTCCTTGAGCTCCCCCTGCCTGCACACAGCCCGTAGCTACCCCCTCCCTGCACCCTGAGCTACCCCCTGCCCACACACAGCACCTAGCTACCTCTCACTGTACCCTGAGCTACTGTCCTGCTCGCACACAGCCCCTAGCTACCCCCTCCCTGTACCCTGAGCTACCCCCTCCCTGCACCCTGAGCTACCCCTTGCCCGCACACAGCCCCTAGCTACCCCGTCCAGACACCCTGAGCTACCCCCTGCCCGCACACAGCCCCTAGCTACCTCTCCCTGTACCCTGAGCTACGCCTCTGCCTGCACACAGCCCATATCTACCCCCTCCCTGCACCCTGAGCTACCCCCGTGCCTGCACCCTGAGCTACCCCCTGCCTGCATACAGCCCCTAGCTACCTCTCCCTGCACCTTGAGCTACCCCCCTGCCTGTACACAGCCCCTAGTTACCCCCTCCCTGTACCCTGAGCTACCCCCTGCCCGCACACAATCCCTAGCTACCCCCTCCATGCACCCTGAGCTACCCCCCTGCCTGCACCTTGAGCTACCCCCCTGCCTGCACACAGCCCCTAGCTACCCCCTTCCTGCACCCTGATCTACCCCCCTGCCTACACACAGTCCATAGCTACCCCACTCCCTGCACCCTGAGCTACCCCCTACCTGCACACAGCCCCTAGCTACCCCTCCCTGTACCCTGAGCTACCCCCTGGCCACACACAACCCCTAGCTACCCCATCCCTGCACCTTGAGCTACCCCGTGCCCACACACTGGCCATAGCTACCCCCTCTCTTCATCTTTAGCGGTTTTCAAACTTTTTGAACTGAGTCCCCTCTTTGAGTTATATTTTTGGGTGCGTCCCCCCACAGCCCGGACAGGCTGGGTGGCCTCCTGAGTGAGTCAGGGGATGGAGGTGGCACGCCCTCCCTGGACCCTGCTGTGCAGAGTTGGCTCGAGCCCCACCAGCCCCCAAATAGAAGCAAAACTATGCCTATGGCCAAGGGTGTTTCCCCCCAGGCCTGGAGCCCCCTGCTCCCCTCCTTCCCCTGCCGGGCCCTGGTGTTTTTATCGCACGTTGAGGGGGGGCCTCAGCAAGAAAAAGGTTGAGAACCCCTGTCCTACAATGTATTTCCCAAATTGATATGCACCTCCCCCACTGACAAATCAGAGATATCCTACCCCACAATCAAAAGAACATGGGTTTTCTTCCTATCCTGACATACCTTCCTCACTCAGCCTTCCAGCACTTCCACAAATAAACCAGCACCCACTACCCTAGTTCTTCGGCTCCTGGGCTCAGCTGCTGTATTGTGCTGTGTTTTATTACCCTCCACGTAGGTCAGCTGTACAAAATCGTCAAGAAGATTAACCAGCTCATAAGTATCGCCTCAGCCTTCCGCACTGTTAGTGTTGGGCAAACAATTTGCCACAGATTATTTATTTATTTATCTAAGCTTTTTCCCTGTTTGCAAATTGTCTGCGGACTCTGATTTCATTCATTTATTTACAATTGACGTCCCTTTCGTGTGAACAAATTTCACCCAATGGACGGATCACAAACTGTTCGGTGCGGGCTCGATCGAGAGCCTGTTGATATCGTTGGAAACACCCTCATTGACATTAATGGGCTGTGGATCAGGCCCTGCGATCATTCATGCAGGGATCTGATCATCACCCTGCAGTATATGCACTGTGGGGCTGCCTCAGTGACAAAGTGTAATATTTGTTCCCTATTTCCAGTTCACAAACCCATCAAGGAATGTCAGGAGAGCTGGGCAAGCACTGCTGAGGTGAAAAGTTGTATGAACACATATTGGCAGGAGTATTAGCCCAGTTTTGGGAACTGGTGACACTTTTGCTTTCTGTGAACAAATATTTACTTCGTTCGAACGTTCACGGACAGTGAGTAAAAAGGGTTTTGAATAACAATGTAGAGAATTCATGGGTTTTCATTTTTTTGTAATGATCGATTATTTTTGCTGTATTCTTTCCCCTTCTAATTACCATTATGATGATTATAGTTAGAAAAAGACTGATGATATTCTACTCACTAGTCAGAAAAATATTACTTGCTCCAGGCAAATGGACAAATGCAGGTTTTGTAAGGTTGATAATGAATCTAAATACACTGGGCATTAGACAACTTGATGGCAGATGAAATTTATCCTGGATAATTGTTATCATAAAACATATTAACCAAAATAATTTAAACTTTTCAGGAACACTGAAGGGTTATGAACATGTGGGATCTAAAGAAAATGACTTGGGAATTATAAGTAGCTTGATAAAGATGTCTGTCCAGCATGCAGAAGTAGTTTAAATAAGCAGGAAGATACATAGGACATTTAAAAGGGTATTAATTATTATTAGAGCTGTCAAGCAATGAAAAAAATTAATTGCGATTAATCATGCGATTAATTGCACGATTAAACAATAATAGACTACCATTTATTTAAATATTTTGGATGTTTTCTACATTTCCAAATATATTAATTTCAATTACATCACAGAACACAAAGTGTACAGTGCTCACTCAATATTTATTTTATTACAAATATTTGCACTGTAAAAAACAAAATAAATAGTATATTTCAATTCACCTAATACAAGTACTGTAATGCAATCTCTTTATCATGACAGTTGAAATTACAAATGTGGAATTATTTACAAAAAATAATTGCATTCAAAAATAAACAATGTAAAACTTTAGAGCCTACAAGTCCTCTCTGTCCTACTTCAGCCAATCACTCAGACAAACAAGTCTGGTTACAATTTGCAGGAGATAATGCTGCCCACATCTTGTTTACAATGTCACCTGAAAGTGAGAACAGGTGTTCGCATGGCACTGTTGTAGCTGGCATCACAAGATATGTACGTGCCAGATGCACTAAAGATTCATATGTACCTTAATGCTTCAACCACCATTCCAGAAGATATGCGCCAATGTTGATGACCGGTTCTGCTCGATAACGATCCAAAGCAGAGCGGACCAATGCATGTTCATTTTCATCATCTGAGTCAGATGCCAACAGCAGAAAGTTGATTTTCTTTTTTGGTGGTTTGGGTTCTGTAGTTTCCTCATCGAAATGTTGCTCTTTTAAGACATCTGAAAGCATGCTCCATACCTCATCCCTCTCAGATTTTGAAAGGCACTTCAGATTCTTAAAGCTTGGGTCGAGTGCTGTACCTATCCTTAGAAATCACACATTGGCACCTTCTTTGTGTTTTGTCAAATCTGTTGTGAGTGTTCCTAAAATGAACATATGCTTGGTCATCATCTGAGACTGCTATAACATGAAATATATGGCAGAATATGGGTAAAACAGAACAGGAGACATACAATTCTCCCCCAAGGAGTTCAGTCACAAATTTAATTAATGCATTATTTTTTTAACTAGCATCATCAGCATGGAAGCATGTCCTCTGGAATGGTGGCCGAAGCATGAAGGGACATATGAATGTTTAGCACATCTGGCACGTAAATACCTGGCAACGCTGCCTACAAAAGTGTCATGCGAATGCTTGTTCTCACTTTCAGGTGACATTGTAAATAAGAAGCAGTCAGCAGTATCTCCCATAAATGTAAACAAACTTGTTTGTCTTAGCGATTGACTGAACAAGCAGTAGGACTAAGTGGACTTGTAGGCTCTAAAGTTTTACATTGTTTTGTTTTTGAGTGCAGTTATGTAACAAAAAAATCTACATTTGTAAGTTACACTTTCATGATAAAGAGATTGCACTACAGTACTTGTATGAGGTGAATTGAAAAATACTATTAATTTTGTTTATCATTTTTACAGTGCAAATATTTGTAATAAAAATAATAATATAAAGTGAGCACTGCACACTTTGTATTCTGTGTTGTAATAGAAATCAATATATTTGAAATTATAGAAAAACATCCAAAAATATTTAATAAATTTCAATTGGTATTCTATTGTTTAACAGTGCAATTAATTGTGATTAATTTTTTTAATTGCAGTTAATTTTTTGAGTTAATCACGTGAGTTAACTTCAATTAATTGACAGCTCTAATTATTATTATTTTAAGTATTTTGAATAGTGTATTCAATTTGGTCCCTGTGGAGAGAGACACTGTAGATAGATAAATTGACTAGCTAGCTAAACAACCTACTGTAGCTAGCTAGACAAGGTGACTAACTAAACAGATTGATAGGTATACTTAGTTCAAGGTGTGGGAATAGTAGATCAAAAAGGAACCAAGTGATAATAAAATCAATGGTTCAAATCTAACCCTGGTGCAATTCTCTTGACTTCAGTGAATTTATACGGGGTTAAATTTGGCTCCATACATTTATCATATTTGAAAAAAGAGTGTTTTTCTTCTGAATGTCCTACTTCTGAACAAACCATCCTTACACAGGAGTGCTTTGGAGGATCTCAATCTGTTTGTAAGTCTGTTGCGCCATCTGCCTGTCTTTCTGTCCATTTCTCTTTACCTCTCTGAAGTAAATTCAGTTCTTATATAAGGCCTGATCTACACTGGGGGGGGGGGGGGGGATTGATCTAAGTTACGCAACTTCAGCTACGTGAATAACGTAGCTGAAGTCGACGTACTTAGATCGACTTACCATGGTGTCTTCACCGTGATGAGTCAACTGCTGCCATTCCCCCATCGACTCCACCTGCGCCTCTCGCGAAGGTGGAATACAGGAGTCGACGGGAGAGTGCTCAGGGGTCGATTTATCGCATCTAGACTAGATGCGATAAATCGACCCCCGCTGGATCGATCGCTGCCCACCGATCCGGCGGGTAGTATAGACTTACCCTAAATCGGTGTAGTTGACAAATCCCCAGTCAATGAGCAAGGTGCTGGATAATATTTACCAACCTGTGTGTGACCTTCTGACAGGCCATCTACAGTCCGTGCCTCATGCTGGTAGCTTCACATTAGCTCTGGATGGGAAGAGGAATAAAGAGAAAATCTGTAACACAGTTAGGAACCACATAGTCCATCCTTTCTTCCTAATTCCCCCAGCCCACCCACCTCTTCAGTATTCTTCACTGACTTGAATTCAGCTGCAGGGCTTCTTCAGCTCAGGAGGACAAGCTTCAGTTCCTCTGACTAACATGCTGTGTCCTTCGTGCAGGAAACCTGCTGCAGGAACCTTTGTTCATTTACACCCTGGCAGCATGTGGAGGGGGAGCAATTGTCCTGGCTGTAATAGCGTCACTGATAACATGCTGCTGCCTGAAAAGCAAACAGCAGTTCATTCCGGTGCCTTCAGGTGAGCGGGGATTTCTCTGCTTCTTACTGGGTTGAGAAGAGTCTGTCCTAGGACAGTCTAAACACAGCTCCATTTCCCAATTTGCTGGGTTCTCCGTAGGTACTGACTAGACCTTGTGGCTAGTCTTGTCTTCCTTCCATTCCTGCCCTTGTCCCAGTAAAGTTGAGCTTTGTAAAAACCTGCTCGTTGCTGGGGGAAAGTCTCCTGCTGGTGAGTTCCTGAAGGAACATTTTTGTTTTCACCTCAGATTTGCTGGCAGGAGCTATTTGTGCTGAAAACATCAGTGGGGGCACATTAAAGAAGTCCTACTGCTCTGTCTAGGCTTGATCCTGAAGGGAGCTGAGCACCTGTTCCTCCCACTGAATCTCCTGTCGGGATCAGGCCCTCTGTGCTCTGAGTTCAGACATAGCCAGGCCACCTCAGGTGGCAATCCTGTCAGCGCTCCAAATTTGGAAAGTTTATAGTGTCAATACCCTGTATTAGTCTGCTCTGGGAATGGCACCAGGGCCATGTAAGATGGAGACCAAGATGAGTGTGAAAAGTCAGGCTTCACACTGAATATTTCCAGAGTTTATGGAGGGTGGGGCCTGGTTCCTGCTTCCTTGCAGTCTTTCATCTGCTTTTCTACAGAGGAGGAAAAGGAAGAGGGAATGACGATGTCAGTCATCTCCAATGAAGAAACAAAGAGCCCTCCAAATGGAGACCACCATGAGGCACCATCTGCCCCAGATGACAGCCCTCCAAACCCTGGTTGGTACAGGGACTTGATTTGTAGCTTTCTGAGAAATAAAACTCGTTTAGGAAATTGGAGGAGGATAAAATTGATGTATGTTATTGAGGGTGGAAAGAGTTGGCTGGACAGTCTGGAGGCCAAATATGACTACTGGCAGTGCAAGCTTCCCAGCACTGTCCTGTCAATACCTCATTAAGTCACATCAGTATGTGCATTTGTCAGCTCTTGGTGCATTGTGGTCTCGTGCCTTTAATACCCAATAAGTGCACCAATACTCCATTAATGCACCTCCTGCCGTGGGGCCGAGGATGGGCTCATCCATTTTACCTTCTGGTTATTAAAAATATCTTTTTAAAAACAGCTTTGCAATTTTACTGTAATGTTAGCTCCCCACCCTGCATATCAAGTATATTTATAAGCTAGATTCATTAACATTGCCCCCAATTCTAGAAATCATTCTTATTCAGCACAGTGCTTAAGAATGTGATAAGCCAGCAGCACACGCTTAAATCCCATTGAAGTCAGAGATACTTGAGCACATGCTGTGTTGCTTTCTTGAATCAGGGCCACAATTAGTAATACATTCATATTTAAATCTACCAAAGAAATCGGGAATGGAAAACATGGTATATGTGTAATGCAGGCAGGTTAATGTGGGGATAGAAACTGTTTTTTTAATCTTCTATGTGAGTGCTTGATGCGTTAAACTCATTTTTTTGCATTTACTTTTCCTGATTTTTTTAAATGAACATTAACAGCAGCATATCCGTTACTAACCCATATTAACCGAAGCTGCCCTAACTGGGAGACTTTTAAGTGAGGTTTCCTTATCTCTGGCATCTTTAACTGTGGCCTCAACTTAACTGTCCTTTACTGAGACGTCCTTAACTGAGTTATCCATAATCTACCATTGGTTCAATCATCCTTAGGCAAAACTGCATGCCCTCGGTTTTCAGCGGTTATTGACAAGGGTGCCACAAAAATAAATTGCGTGTGCTTGATGAACAGAGCACTGGATTGGGACTCGGGAAATAGGGGTTCTGTTCCTAGCTCTGCCCTTGATGTGCTGGGTGACCTTGAAACTGACTTCCTTGGTCAGGTGCTTTGCACTCTGCTGATGCAAAGCATTATGTCAGAGGGCCGTATCATTGTTAATGCACACGTGCAATCATTCCAGCCTTAATGAGCCAACCTTTTAAAACATTGAACTGATTTTCTTCCCATTGAAAATCCCTTCTCTTCATTAGGAAAGTCTATAAAACAAGGTATGTTTAAATTTTCTGGCAGCGTACTAAGAGAAATGGAGGTATGCATGTGCTGCATTTCAATAGGAGCCTGTGAAAGAAGGATGTTTTTAACTTGCTTCTCTGATTCAAAAATGGCTGAAACTCGTTTTGCTCTAACTTTATAAATAAATTGCATGTGGGGTTTTTAAGCATGGAAAATCCCAGCACCAAAGAATCTGGTTGAGAAAGTCATGATGAGCAAGTGAAAAATGAGGGGTTGGAAAGGAAACTGAAACTCAGCCCTAACTCTAGCTGCTTCTACCACAGGAGCCATAATAAAATACAGTTTTATCTTGTATTGCATCTTACAAATATATTGTATCCCTTAAAATGTGTTGCAGAGTTAAAAAATATAGTTACAGAGCAAGATAGTACAATAATAATGGAGGAGTTAAATGTAGAGATATAGGCAAGGGAGAATTGATATGGTTTAGATCAGAGATTTGAAAATATACGGAAAGTTAATAAGGCAGAGAGAGATGGCAAGAGCTTGTCTCAAAGCAATAGTTGCCAGATTGTACTGAAGGACAGAGAGGAAACCAGTTCTGGGTGAGAAGAAATTAAACAGAGAGGGGACTAGAGAAAGATGAGCTTGGTGCTGTTGTCTGTGGCAAATCCCTAGAGGGATTTAAAAACAAGGGAGGTGATCTTGAACCAGATCCTGAATTGAATGTGGAGTCAGTGGAGCAGTTTGCAGCATGGGCTGAAGCAGTTGTGCTTCATTGTGCCTGTCAGAAGGAAACAACAGCATCTGAGTGTCCTGGAGAGCAGAGAGCTGGGACTAGGCAGGCCATAGAGAAAGGAGTTGTGATTGTCAAGGCAAAAAGGAGATGAAAGTCTGGGTGAGGATTTCAGCAGAGATGGAGTTAAGACAGTAGCAAATGTTTATAACCATTTCTCACTTGTTTTCCAGAAAGCACAGAGACCTGTCAAGGTCTTGAGGCAGAGCCCAAGATGGAGGCAGAGTCTGAGGTCACACCGGATCCAGAGGTGGTTGTTGACATCAACAACGAAGAATTTTTGTGCGACTCTTTCCCTGATCCTATTGATCCCTGACCAGACACGCTCACTGTACCATCCTGGGGCTGGGGGGAGGGGGAGGGCATCCCCTCTGTATACCATAGTCTCATTCCATGTAAGAACTTGTCTGCAAAATAACTGAATTAGAGGGGGAAAGTCCACATGCGCACAGATTACAGGCCTGCAAACCTTATTAAAAACCATGCTTGGGCGCTATCATTAGCAATAGGCAAAAGGGTTCAAATATTAATAAGACTCCCCCAACTCCATGACCATTTGCCTATTTATAAGACTGTTCCTGAGCTATGAAGCGGTTTGGCATGCTCTGAAATGAGCTGGGTAACCCTCCCCCCGCCCATTATTTTTCATGGCTTTGCTCCTCTGAGATTCCTGGCTAGGTACCGGGGTGGACACAACATTTAATCTGAGACCAAAACCAGGATGTGTCAGAAATTTCCTGGGAAAGCCTATTCTCATGAGATTTCCAGCCACATTTTGCAGACTTGAGGTCAGGGGAAGGCTGAGATAAGCATTCATTGTGATGGGTGCTTATCTGAACCTAATCCTTTGCATTTCACCCATAACTAGTTATTATGTGATGCTGAGAGATGTGAACCAGCTGTGATGGCTGGACGTATTGGAAGAGGATGACTTTGGATCTCCCAGTATATTTGTTGCTCAGTAATGACCAACAGGTGGTTATATATTTTCCTTCCACGGATGCTGATTGCATAGTGAGATGAGTGATTTGCAGCTGGTGTGTCACTGGGCTGCTTGCCTTTATCATAAGGGTTTTCATGGCATCCACCTGTGATTCTGAAAAGGTGGCAAGTGTAAAGCTGAGATTGTTGAGTGGTGTAATCCTTAAGGCATTACTGCCTGAAATATAATGGTCTGGCTAGTGCAGGCTGATTAAGCTGGTCCAGTGTGTGTGCTTGGGCGTTTTCTCCTCTGTGTTATCTGCACAGACAGCTGTAGCTTAGAGAATTCCTTAAGTGGGCTCATCCTGGAGCCTGCTCAGTATTATACCCATTGACTTTGCTTAGAAGAGACTTGGGACTGGAGTAGTGGGGTTCTGATGGAGACTTGTTAGCAGAGATATAAAGGGGAATCAAGGTAGCAGGGGACCCTACAGGCCAGGAGAAAGGAACACTGGCAAAACTGCAGGTGAGTCTATCCTGGGGAACTGATGGTTTGGGCTGAGCTATGTTCCCAGGGTGTGGGGGTAGGGGATGAGGGCTGGGGTGGGTTCAAGAAATCAAGCTTCCCTTGCTTTGAGAGAGCTATGGAGGTGAGGGTCAGTTTAAAGTCAAAGTAGGTGATGCAGTTCAGGGCTGAGCTACATTGGCAAAGCTGTGGTGGCTGAGAACGTTGCATTGCATTTTCTCTAATGAATGCTGTTATGTCCTCCATTTGGTCACCATTCACTGACATTTCCCACCCCCCATGGAAAGAGAACTGAGGGGTGGTTTGTACACGCTCTCTGATGCGGGCTGCAAGCACCTCAGTAAGGAAAGATTTCCTGTCTCCTGGCCTGGGAGCTGGAGAGAATGGCACACAATATCTGAAAAATCACTTTGCACATTTTGATGGCAAAGCTCTGTATTGGTGATGCCACAGGGTAATTTGTTCCTGTTCTGTTTTCTCTGATTTTTAGGACTCCATTTATAAGATCTTGCAGGTCTAGTAGCAGGGAGGGGAAGGGTCTTAGATGTCATGTGCCACAGGTGCCTGTTCAACCTATCTCTACTGCTAGGAAACACCCCATCTGTTAGGCTCAGACTTTCTATGATGGGAAAGGGTTGGCCCTTTGGATTTTCTCAAGGTGTTAGACCATCCCCTCTCAGTTGGAATGTTGCTCAGAGCCCTTTACATGAATGTGGATGTGTGTGTGTGTGTGGGGGGGGTTATATCACATCCCTCATGGGCACATCCAGGTAGAAATGTGGGGATACCCATTGATGGTGCGCTGTGGGGGAGTTCAGTAGTGCCAAAGAAGTGTTGGGTGTAGTCAGCTCTGGGGTTTCCGACCTGTCTGCTGTGCATTGTAGCTGATACAGCTATAGGCAAACAGGGTGACATCAATGCTGGTCCTTAAACCCAGGGCTCAGTGATCCTCCTCTTCACAGGCACGATTCTGAGATGTTTCCGCTACTGTCAGTGTAGGTCTCAGTCAAACTCAAGCTAGATTGAGCTTCCCTGTACCCAGGAAATATAGGGGAATGAGTCTTCTGTTCCATGGGAACTGGTAACCTAGGGTGCAGGATCTCCATAGGCATCCCCTTCCCCCCCCCCCCACCTTCCCTGCAGGCAGACCTCTATCACCAGACTCTACCATGCAAGTCTGGTGAGACTGTGCATGAGTGGGGTTCTCCCCTTGAACTGGGTGCTGGTCATTATCCTGTCCTGGCTCATGTGTTGGGAGAAGGTCCAGCGAAAGCTAAGATGCTAGCCAGCTTTGGACGCTCTGCAGGCAGAACCCTCCATTTCTCTTTGCTGTACAGCTGCAGGGAGGGAGCAATTGTTAAAGATTTTTATTACTGCAATATAAGGCCAGGAGGGGAAATCTCTCAGCTTTTACTTTTTGTTTTTAATTGTACATGCTTGTGCTCAGTTGCAGGGTTTTTTGTGTGTGTGTGTGTGTGTGTGTGTGCTGATTCTGTTCTTAATAAAGAGATTAAACTTTCCACAAGAGGTTATAAAATAAAATTCTGTTCTTTGGCAAATGTCCATGTGTACTTGTCACTGAGGTTGCCAGCTGGCAGGTTTTTGACCAGCCTTGCTGATGTTTGTACTGCCTTGCTGGTTAAAAGATTGAATGTACAGTTTGTTTGTTTTTTCACTGGGGCGACCGTTCCCTGTAAGCTGTGTGCATGCATTGCAACATAGTGATCTGGTAACTACAGTGCATGCCATGAGTCTGGCAGCACGGTCAGCACCCAGCTCTGACACTGTCGGGCTGGGCTCTGCAACTGCCAAAACCACAATGGCTCCTCTTGGTGCCAGGAAACAGGACAGACCCAAGGCTTGCCCACTGGGTGGGGGCAAATGTCCCTGGGGGAGAGGGGGCAGTAAGAGGGCTCCCTCATGGGCTCAGGTGTGGGAAGTGTCCAGTGCAGGGATGGGCAAACATTTTGGCCCAAGGGCCACTTTGGGGAATAAAAATTGTATGGTGGGCCATGAATGCTCACAAAATTGGGGTTGGGGTGTGGGCTTTGGGGTGCAGGCTTTGGAGTAGGGATGAGAGGTTTGGGGTGCAGGAGGGTGCTCCAGGCTGGGATCAAGGGGTTTGGAGAGCGGGAGGGGGATTAGGGATGGGGTATGGGGAGAGGCTCCGGGGGTACAGGCTCTGAGTGGTGCTTACTTCAAGAGGCTCCCGGAAGCAGTGGCATGTCCCTTGTCCAGCTCCTACATGGAGGCACGGCCAGGCGGGTCTGCACGCTGCCCCACCTGCAGGCACCTACCCTGCAGCTCCCATTGGAGCGTGTAAGAGCCAAAGTGGGGCCATGCCATGGCTTCCAGGAGCTGTGTGGTGCGGTCCCTGACCCAGCACCCCTGCCGGAGTGGGGCCGAGCCATGGGGTGCAGCTCACAGGCCGGCTTAAACAGCTTGTGGGCTGGATGCAGCCTGCGGGCTGTGGTTTGCTCACCCCTGGTCCAGTGGCTGGTGGTTCTGCATCTCAAAGGTGGCAACTCCACTTGTCACTGGAGGAACTGTCATTTCAAGAGAGACCATCCATTGCTGGAGATGAGACAAGGAGATTCCAAGTTTATGCCGCTTTGGAACGGTCTGACCATTTCAGGAAAGGTGATGTTAGCGTCATTATTAAACAACCAACCAGCAAGCTCAAGGGAAGAGGGAAAAGATGTGAATTTATGGTGACTGACTGGAAGGGCAAGGAAGTCATGGGGCTTGAAGAACTACCAGTAATAATAATCCTAATATTGAATAATATCACCTGTAATGCCAATCTATGTAAGATTGTATAATACTGTACTCTCATCAACACACGGTGTGAGTGCTCATTTACAGACTTGCAGTTTTGCAAAATGACCACGAGGGAGCAGCAAATTAACACAAAACGCCAAAGTGCTTCATGGTTCTAGATAGAAATGTAGTTGAGAAAAAGTCTGTTCTTTGCTAACACCCCAAAAGGTGGGTTGAAAAGAATAATGCTCCAATATTAAATGGGTATAGTTAAGCTGGGGCCTGGCTGTGGGTGTTTCAGGGGGAGGAGCCTGGACAATTGTGTGGGCCCCTTTAGGATCAGACCTGGAGCTGGGGTGTGGGAAGGACAAGCAGTAAAGCAAGTCTCCTGCTGAGGTCAGCTACTGGTCTGTGATGAGAGGGGGCATATGCAGTGAGATCAGGCATGGGGTGGCAAACAGGAGGTGTGTGGTGCAAGACTTTTGAGGGGCTTTTCAGCTAAAATGGTGACTTGGTATTCTTTGCCATGACAAAGCCATCATTTTGGCCATGCCAGCCAGCCAGTACATAAGCCAGGTTTAAACGGCACCTTAGCTCCATCCATGCTAAAGCGTAGCTAAGCGATAAAACTCTGCTGACCCTTTGAGCTCTGGGCTGTAGAACAGCTGGGAAGCACTGCAGTCTGAGTACGGCAGCACGGCCCTGTCAGCACAGGCTTTGATGGGCAGCCTGTAATGAAGCCTCAGAGTGGATGCCCACAGCACTTTTTCTCTCAGTGTGCACTCCAGGCAGAGTGGAATCTGGTGTGTTAACAGCTGATGCATCAGTTTCTTGCCCACAGCTACCTACTAGCGGGGACAGGAGCCTGCTAGGCCAGGGTGATACAACACCCTGAAACGCTTCCTACATCCCCAGAAAATCCCTCAGCCCTGTGGGGTTTTTGAAAGCAAACTTTCTCAGAAATGCAACAGCACCGCACACCCATCAAGGCTTCTAATATCGCCAGCTCACAGAAGCCGTGAGGGTAAAATGTTCTGAAAGATGGGTGACTTTGCTCCTGTATGTTCCCCCTCCTATGAAAGGCCAGCCAATTTCTGCTGTGCTTGTAACCTGGCCTTGTGCCTATCTCTGCTAAGCAGGGTCAGGTTTGATGAGTATTTGGAGAGGAGACTTCTAAGAAACGTTTGTCGCAAGTTCAGGCTGTGGTGTGCAGGTGGCACTCTCCATTCTGTGTCAGAACTGATGCAGCGCTCCAACATGGGGCTGGAGGTATTGTGCGGCTGGAGGCTCTGACTTTCATAAAACATAAAAACAAGTTACTGACTATTCATGACTCTCTCCCTGTAGGACCCTTGGCCAGCTCCCTAGGGTGTTAGCCACAGAATCCTGGGCACGTTCCGACATAGATAATTCTATCCTGTTTCCCTAAATGCCCCTGTAGTACTGACTCCATAACCTGCTGTGTCCTGTTGCTTTGTGGTGCATTCCAGTTGCTGTTCACCACTCCAGAGGTGACTGTATTTCAGTGCTGGCCAAGGTGAATCCTATATGGATTTTGTCAGAGTTTGTCAGGTGCTGTGGGCCCCTTCCGTATAAAAGTTGCTAGTGAAGTGTAAATTAATATTATCTATTCTGAGACCCAGAATAACTTGGCATTTTCTCCAAAGTTTGCCTCCCTTTATAAGAGCCGCCTGCACCTCTCCGTCATGCCCAGCTGCTGACAGGAAAGCAGTGTGCTCCTCTGGTGATTGGATAAATGAGCCATGTTCTCCTCGCCTCCTTATTCAAGTGCCATGAGATGCAATGAGAAATAGGAAAGGCTAGACAGCTCAAGTATGGACCCAGAATGGTTTCACTGAGCCCGGCATCTTGCCTTCTAGCTCCCATCCATCTGCTGCTGTATCCCCGAGGATGGCTGACGTTGCAGGGGAGATGTGCCAATTAAAAGTGCTGCTCCATTGTCAACAGGGGGAAAAGATAATCCCCCTGCATGTGGCCATGCTAGTGGTGCAGTTCTCTGTCCTAGTGTCTCACGCTCTGGGCTTGCAAGGTCATGAAGGCTAGCTCTAGCAATTATTGCTCTATGCTGCCGGGTACAAGATTCCAGTTCCATTTTCTGCCCCAGTCTCTCACATCAGATGGAAGGAGTACTGGGGCTAACAGGCTGTATTTACAAGCTATGGGACAGCTCCAGTAGGCTTAGAGCTGGCAGATGGAAGCAGAAGAAGTCAGGGAGATCTGGACGTGGGCAGCCGAAACTGACTTGTAAAGCTAGGGCCAATTTATAGCAGCAAATAGGGCTCTTAAACCACCAGGCCATTGATCAGTTCCTATTATTACCCCTCTGCTCTAATAGTAGATGGAGGAGAGAGTCTCTACGTGAGCACTAGCGACAGCATGGTGCCGTAGCTGCTCCTTCCAGCTACTGTCAATCAATCAGCTACGAGAAATGGGACTTGTTCTAGTAATCACTGGGGGGAAATGCCATGATCTGTGTTAGACAGGAGGGCAGATGAGATGATCACAATGGTCCCTTCCGGCCTGGGAATCTGTGAGAAGGTGCTGGGTCTGCAATGAACCTCTGTGATGTGCCTGGCAGAAGTGGGGAGCATTCAGGCCCCTAAACAGTGCTTCCCCTTTCCAGGCCCCCTGATCAGTCCAGGTGTGGCACAACGTGCCTGGCTGTTCCTTGTCTGACAGCGGGGCTGCGAAGGCTGAGCCCCTGGTTAATGATCTGTACTGGTGTGTGGGATGCCTGCTTCCGTTCCCAATTCTGTCACGTGTGTGCATCTCCCTCCCACTCTGTCTCCATTGTCTCTGAATCACTTGAAAGATCAACAGCTCTGCATTCTGAGTGTGCTGGCCTGACTGCTCTCAAAACCACAGCTCTCACCTCCTACCCACCAACCCACCCTTGAACTCACCCTCCTCTGCTGCCGCTGCCCCCGGCCCCTACGTTCAGCTTATCCTTGTTATCTAGAGAAAGTCAGCTCCTCTCATCTGTCCAACTGCCTCGAGCCCTCCTCAGGCTGCTGAATGCTCTTCTTCACTCAGGGGCCATGGCTCCCCTCACCCTGCTTGTCAGCCTCGCTCTCGGTGCTGTTTGCCATGATTGTGCACCGCATCTTCCTGAATGCTCTGCTGGTGTCACTTGCTCCGTCCCCCTCTGGCTTCACACCTTTCCTTCTCAAGCCGCTTGTTCTTTCTCCAGAGTGGTGGCTGTGTGCTGCACGTTAGACCATTCGTCTAAGGGGTGCCCCATCACTCTGTTCTTGGCCCCCTGCCTTTCTAGATCTATTCCCCACTCTTCTATTTTGATCAGTTTCACAATATGACCTTGGTGCTCGCTTTTACAGTGATGACAGCCAGCTCTGTCTACTGTCATTGACCATTCCCTCTGCCTGCCTCACACACCTCAGCTGCTTACCTTTCTTTTAGTCAAATACTCTGTTTATTGCCTGAAGTAGAGGGTGAGGTTTTCAAAATAACCTGGGGCAGTGAAGTACCCAGCTCCCATTGAAAGTCAATGGCAATGAAACACCTAGCTCACATTGGTGTTATTGAAAGTCCGTCCTCCACCACCCACCCCCTAATCTCTTCTGGTCAGGGTCTCTCTCTCTCTCTCTCTCTCTCTGTGGGGCTTAGCACAATGGGACCCTCAGACATAACAGGGGCCTCTGGACACTATTGTACCACAATACCAAAATAATAATAATAATCCTATCTCATAGCAATTGTTGCATCTATCAGAGCAAGTGCACAGGCTGTTATCAGAAAATGTCGGGTGCCTGTAATGCAGTAACCCTGGTGCCAGCAATAGCACCGGCTGCAGGTTCGAGTTACTGATGTGCTACTAGGGCCAGCAGCGATGACGCAGCAGCACCGAATGCTGTCCTGAGAAGGGAGCTGCCAGTGGGAGACTAGCTCAAACTGGGGGATGGGGCTCAGATCCCGTGGGAAGGGGCGGCAGTTGGGGGGCGGGGGGAGAAGTTTGTCAGAGAAGGAGGGAGGAGAAGGATCTGGATGCTGAGGTAGAGGATGAACCAGAGCTGGGGTAGGAGGAGAGATGATTAACATAAAAGACCAGGAGAAGTAAAGTAGGGGACTGGGCAGTGAGAAGAAGGACAATAGGAAAGATTTTGGGTCAGGAAAAGCAGCGATAACTGGTGGGAAAAGGGAACTGATTGAAAAGCTGCATTACATGGTTACAGTGTCCCTGAGATCGTAAGAGCTGTGCAGAGAGGGGGTAACACAAATGGACCCAAGAGCCCAGCTCTTTGTGGCTTCTGGTAAGAGCTGCAGAGAGACAACGGCTTTGTCAGTTCTCTGAATGCTATATTATACACACCTCTGGCTGACTGTGTCTGAAGCCTGAGATTTCTAGCTGCGAAGTGGACTCATGAGAGATCAGAGAAACCATCTGTAGCCACCTTCCCCGGGAGTCTCAGTAAAGATGCCGGCGGCAGCAGCAGCAGCACACTGTGGCTGCCAGGAGACCGCGCTTTTTCTAGCCTTGTGCTGGTTTCCTGTCTGGGTTGCTGCTGGCCCAAGAGTTGTTTATTGTATTTGTGAGGTGGTTTCTCTGTAACAGCTAGGTGAGGGATAGAGGTGCTGACAGGAAGCAGGGGCCAGAACCAGTTTGGAAAGAATAAGAACTGCCCTGAACCATAGCCCAGAATCCTGATCTTCTTCCCAGGGTTGGTTAAGTAACCCTGCTACCCTCCCCATGCCTGCCCTTCCCCCTTTCTGGGCCAGATCCCCAGCTGGTGTAAATCAGTGTAGTGCCACTGACTTAAGTGGCACTAGTCTGATTTAAACCAGCTGAGTATTTGGCCCTTTGACTCCAGATCCCTCTTCCAGTCTCTCCTCCAGGTTAGAACAGTGCTGGTGGGGGCTGAGAGAGACTCTGCTCCCTGGAAACCTTTGAAGGGAACTGTGGGAAATGAAGCATTTTACATATAAATTTTAAAGAATCATAGGGCATCAGGAGGATAAACACAATTTGTGAGGGTGTATCACGGCCTCCAGATGCATTCTGCTTTAGTAACCAAATCCCTCCCATCTTCTAATGGAAACCCACTTTCCAATAACACCTAGCCCGCCCCTCAGATAACTCCCAGACTCTCCCTCCTGTAACACCCAGAACTTCTCCCAGCAAGAGACCGAACTCTCACTCCAATGCAGAGGTGGTGTGTGTGGGGGGGTGCACACAGGGTCATGCAACTCCTCCCCCTCCCCCGCCCCCGTTAGATTCCTGCCATTCCTTTAGCAACAGCAGACTCTGCCCACAGGGCAGTGGCGGGTGGGCAAGGCCTCAGGCTGCCTCTTGCCAGGATGCCCAGCAGCAAGGAGGCAAAGGTTCCCTTTGGCGATGGCACTCCCCATGTGTCTGTGGAACATCAGGGTGGGGGGGAGGAAGCAGCAGGGTGGCTGGCTGTGGGCTGAGCCCCTCTCCTCACCCCTGAATCCCACTCCATGGGGCTGTTTCTTCTTCCTTGCTGCTGGAGTCCCCGTGCTTCACAGTCTGCAAAGCAGGCAGTGGGAACACCCTCTCTCTGTTCCCAGGGCAGAGGCTGCTCTCCCCCTTCAATAGCAGAGGCTCTGCCCAAGGGAAACAGCCCCCCTTGCACTGCAGCGGGGCTGGCCCTGCCTTTCATTTAGCAAAAGCTTCTACATTCAGAGGTTTTCAAACTACAGTATGGGGTGTGCCCCCGCCCCGGTGGTGCGTGGAGGAACATTTTGGGGGGGGGGGGGTGGTGAGTGGCAATGTTGCAGGGCTCGGGAAGGGAGTGCCACCTCCATGCCCTGACTCACCCCAGTGGGCCACTCAGCCTGTCCAATGGGGTGGAAAACGGAAAAGGTGCCTTTTTGAATTAGTTTTTGGTTGTGCCTCCCGCCCAACCCAGACAGGCTGGGTGGCCCCTAAGGTGAGTCAGAGGGTGGAGGTGGCGCTCCCTCCCCAAGCCCCACTGTATGGGGCTGGCCCGAGCCACCTGGCATCACTGGCCCAGGCTACCTGGCATCACCACTCAACCCTCCCAAGTGCTACTCCGTGCCCCCTCAAGGGGTACACCCCACAATTTGAAACCCTCTGTGAGGTGATGCATGGGGCAGTCATGTGTCCCCCCAGAACCTTTCAATTGTGCTCCCCCATCAACAGTTACACATCATCTCTGCTCCAATAACATCTGACCCTTCCAACCTGGTAACTTCTAGAGCCCTCCCCCTCAGTAACTCCCAATCCCTCTTCCTGTAACACCTGGCACTGAGCCCCATCTTTGCAAGCTGTCTCAGGGTTTCTAAATACTGATCACTGCCCTTATATTAAACATACTGCAGTAATAAGCCCAAACACAGCAGCCTCGCTGTAGTAAGGTGCTGTATTTGAGACCATCCCTACAGCATATGACAGTATTGTTTTCTAAGGGAGGTACTGCAAGGCCCTTCCCCCACTTACCCTCTGCCAGGAAGCTGAGTTAAAAGCCCACATGGCTTTCTTTCCATTGTGTCAGGGAAGGCTTGTTTTTGCAGGTGCCTGTTCCAATGACATATGCAGTTTCCAGTTCCTGTCAATAACAGAGCTTCTAGTTAACCAGTACCGCAATCCTGTCCTATCTCATGGTGCACATGGGTGGTGTTAGCAGGACCCCACGCAATACAGCCTGGGCTCCCATAGGGAAGAGATTCAGTAAGTACTCCTCTTCCCCCAGGGGTAGGTGTCAATTTGCTTGTTCAACGCCAATGACAGCTGCATTTTTGTTAACCGAAGAAAGCTAAAACTAATTAGTTTTAACCCAGGGAGCTATTGTTTACAAAAGAACCCCTTTCTATAGGTCCCTTCCCCCAACCGTGTCTATCGCCCGTGGTGATTTGTCCGACTCAAAAATACAAGGAAAGGCAGGTATACTAGAAATAAAAAAGTATTTATTAAACCAATATTAATAAAACCACTCAGTTGTTAACACCCAATGTTTGGCATAAAGCCATGGACCCCAAAACAAGATAGGCAGGTAACAAGTAAATCAATAACTGTAAAACACCATGTCTTGTAGAGACATCAACAGAATGGATCATGGACAGGAACCACAAGGAATACCGGGAGACAGCACTCAGGATCTCTTCGGGACAGCACATGGGACAGGCTCAATGACATGACGAGGACAGGATCAGGAACACGGGTAACAGGCAGATAAATTGGAATCCTTTTCTTCTTTAGTTGTCGCATAGGCACAGATGATACTCACGGGCAAATGGCACTGGGCTGCCACTGTGGCAGACAGCCCTTGATGCTGGGCTCACAGTCCTTTTATTACCTCCCGTTGCTGGGCAGACTATTCCACGTCATGTGACTATTTCCTGCCACAAGCTCCTGCCAAGTGTCAAAAAGAGTGCTAACAGAGTGAGAAAGAAGGGGACAAAGATGGAAGGCAAACAACAACTTAAGCAAAACAAAATTGACTTGATGATTTTTAACTATCATGTTGCCACATTTCTTATTAGTAAGCTTACATGGTGGCATAACCTTGGTTCCTACTGATGGTAGCCAATTTCTTTCTCACTCAACAAATTGTAGCTATAATAGCAACCATGCTGCCCATTTGTACAATGAATATTATTGCAACCGGATGTTTAACACACACCACGCTTCCTTATAACTGGTAGGACTAAAGAATAAATGTTCCCACCAGTGTGCAAAAGATGATTCACACTGTACTCTCTTTGAGATCGTTTCTATTTTTTTTTGCAAGGAGTGGTGAACAGTTTGCATCGCTTCTTTGCTCTGGTGTTCTAACTCCTTTAAGTGCATCTTTAGGTCTGGGTGTCTCACCGACTGCTTTAACACAGATATATTAACTCCTAAATTTACTGGCTCTAAATGTTGGTACAGTTGAGTCGCATCATAGGCGCATTTAACTTACGCGATTTTAACTATATGCGCTCGGCAAAAAAAAAAAAAGAAATAATTTAAATACTGTACTTGTAGTGTGGATGATTCTGCCGGCCATTCCACTCAATGAGCGTTTGACTATACGCAATTTTCGCCTTACACGCTGACTTCAGAACCTAACCCCCGCGTAAGATGCGACTCCCCTGTATAATATATAATGTGCATGAATATTCTGCATGGTTGCATTATGTAGTAGAAGTCAATATCACATCCTTGGACAGTACATACAGAATATAAACATAAGTTGCTGTGGGGATTGTGATCTATTTTGTAAAAGGAATTTTTACAAAAAATTCAGTACACCAGTTATGGATTCATAAACAATTAGCATTAATTAAAACTATTGCCGAGTGATTGTTATCACTGGCCTGTAGGCAAGAATGGCATTTACCTTGGTTGGAGTCTAAACAAACATGGGACCCTTCAATAACTCCGGATGTACAGGAGTGACCAATGCCTTTTCCCATGTGCACGGATCTAAGTTGACATTGTTATATCCTTTGTCAGCTTTATGAACCCATTTAGGGATGTTGATGGGACTCATCATGGAACCATTGATGTTGAGGCCCAAAGGAATTAGAGGGTATATCCATTTCTCACTCGCATTATAATGTTAAGTATATAGGTGTTAACTATTTGATCTACAAAGTTCTATGAGAAATTAACTCCCTTACAATACGCTTGGTGGGAGCTCTCAAAATTATTTGTGGCATTTTCCAAAAGTATCTGTTCCTATGGAATTAAAAAATGTGACTAAAACCATCTCTAAGCATGTTACTGGCTATGTTTAACAGCCAAGTTTGTGCCTGAATACTTGCAAGAGCCCATGAAAGATTTGTCTGCAGAGTGTCTATGGCATCCGTGATTTTAAGATGGTCCTGCTCTTGAAAGGTTTCCCAAGTTGGTAGGATTCTAACAATGTTCTACTCTAGAGTGCTTATTTGAGTTAACAAGGAGGTTAATGGATGACTTAAGGAAGCTATATCATGTCCCATGGCATCAATTTTATTGGCCAAGATGTTCACATCAATGGTGTATATAACACCAATGCCAGTACCTACTCCTCCTAATAACAGTGGCCAATAAATTCTTTTTAACTCTAGATGGTTCCTTAGGTAACACACTTTGAATCCAGGCATTCCATCCTTTTATTAAGGGTTGAGTATAAAGTGCACATTTTCCTTCAATGTCAGTGAGAGTTACTTACAAAGGCATGGTAATTCTTTTTAAAGAGTAGACAGGATTGATTACGAGTAATCTTTTACTATTCTCCTTCACTACCACTGGTCCTACGTTACTAACATACGACCTTGGTACCACTGTTACTCGGACCTTTTCTTGGGCTCCATATACTCCATTTACTGTCCATACGCTGGCATAATTTACATTTACCTCCATGTTAATAATGCCGTAGCAGCTGGTTACAAACATTACATTTTTTTTCTCGTTTACAGAAACTATTTGCATTAACAAAGGAATTACAATGGGCTTTTGTACTGTTGTAACAACTCAGACTTGCATAATATGAGTTGGAAGGATTATGCGTTCTTATGCTCAAGGTACTTTCATGGAATTGCAAATTCATGTTAACTTCTACTTGAACTGTTGACACCTTTTACATGAGAGGGAATATTAGACTTTATACATGCACACCGTAATGAGCTTTTTATCCTTTGTACATTAGAATATTCTTCCAGATGTTCATCCTTAAATTTCCATTTGCAACTATGATCGTACTTTTTTTACAGAAGTAGACTGCTTTGCCTTTGTATCCAAGGCTGTTAATTGGGAACTATTAGTTTCCACTGTTGCCATCATAGAACTATTGCCTTTTTCCTCTTGCCAAAGGAGGAAACAATAAGGTGCCTTTTCATAAGCATAAACAATTATGGGAACCATGACTGCTAGATGTGGTGGATCCAAAGTCACATCAAATAGGAGAGGTTTCTACTACCACTGGGGTTTCCCTTTGCATAACAATGCTCTCCTTCCTTAATTAATAACATATTACATATATTTACAAGCAGGAGCAAACAAAGTATTAAACATATGGCACAATTGAGGTGTTGTGGTTCCTAGGAAGTAAACAAAACAAGGTGGTTATGTTTTCATATAGTTACCCTAGGTCACAAACCTCTTCCACGTTTTCAGTTGGCTGGAGTGGAACCATTTGAGGCTCCTTTGCTTTTTTGCCCTTAAGTTCCACCTGATAGACAGTGGGCCTGGCTTTGTTAGTTATAGTAACAGGACCCATACACTTGGGACTTAGTACATGCCCTTTGTCAGAATAAAACCTATATAGGACTCTAACCCCTGTATTCCATTCTATTGGTTTAATGGTGTCCCCTAGTCTTTTATCCATGAATCTGGCGTTGGACCTCAGTTGTACAGCCACTTGCTTCTGAATGTCACTAATATTGTTCAGTAACTTTTCCATAAACTGGTCCAGGAGGACTCTGATAGCTATCTGGAGGGACCCCACCTAGCCACCACTGTTTGAGCATATGCATCACACAACTCGTCAACACCCTGTGAGCTGTAAAACCATGAGTGGCTATAGTCTATCTTAACGCCATTAACACCAACGGTAATTTTTGGTCCCAATTCTTCCCCGAATTGGTTACAATTTTTCCGCAGAGTTGTTTTTATGACACAGTTCTTTCAACTAAACCAGAGCTCAAGGGCTGACCCACAATGTGGAACTTTTGATGGATATTTAGGGCCTGGCAGTGAGGCTTCATGGTCTCGCCCACAAAATGTGGACATTGGTCTAAGACAATAGTTTCGGATAGGCCAAATCTTGTGAAGGTCTGCTCCAATACGGTCTTTGTAGTAGTCATTGCAGTATTATTGCGTGTGGGATATGCTTCGACCCATTTAGAAAATGAGTCCTCCACCACGAGGCAGTACTTATTTCCACACCCAGTGCATGGGAGTGGCCTGATATAATCTATTTGGAGCCTCGACCACAGTCCAGCTATTTTTTGGTGCTGCATTGGACCTTTATTAACTTTATGGTCAGAATTGTTCTTTGCACATGCCGAGCAGTTTTGAATATGATGTTCCACATCTTTTACTAATCCTGGCCACCAGCATACTGACAACAACCTACTTGCAGTTTTTTCAGAGCCGAAATGCCCTTGGCTATGTGAGAGGCTAATCAATTCTTTTCTCAGATGTGTGCACCACTCAGACTGGTGTTGTGTCACCATTGTCCTTCTTTAAGGCCATTATGAGCCCGACTTTGTTTCTGACTATATTGTAGCCTTGGTGATCTTCTTTTTGTAACAAGTCTTGTAGGTCCTTGCCTTGCTTTTGCAGCGCCACAGTATCTGGCTGGCTTTTTATTTCTTCATCTCTGTGCTGGGCTTCATATGCTTTCTGATCCGGTTTAGGCCACAGATGTTCCATGCCCATCTGGGCTACTTGCTTAGAAAGCCCATCCACCTGATTATTCAATTTTGAAATTTCGGCCTGCTCTTTTCTATGGGCCTTCACTTTGCACAGGTGTGTGTCACCTTTTTGAGTTTCCACAAGTTTCCATGCATGCAACAGATATTTTGAGTATTCCACAGGTTTTCCATTGGCTCAGGTCATGGCTTTCTGAAGCCAGATGGGCATCCATCCAGTTAGGGCTCAGTCCACCCAATCTGAATTGGAGCACATGACAAGATTAACCTCTGGTTCAGCTGCATCCAATACTGCTAATACCACAACCACTTTGGCAGCTTGTGCTGAATAAGGCACTACGGTACCTTGCAGGATGTTCTGAGTGTTTATCTGCAGAGCTGCATAGCCGGCACATGGCTTACCATCCTTATAGAAGCAGCTTCCATCAACTCCCCAAATATCTAGTCCTTTTATCTTTGCTTCTTGATAAGTGGTGCCTATTTGGAAGGGCGACATAACTTGCTTCAGGTCTTCCATTGGCAGAGGGCACTCATGCTCCTCTCCTTGCGTCAATAGGGTATATGGAACAATAAATAACTGAGGTGCTTTGTTGACTTTTATGTTCTTGTTTAGTAAGCTGAGGGTCCACCCTGCCAGTCTGGGGTTGGATATCCTCTCTTCTTTTATGTGGCCTGTCAAGATATATTTTACTGGTGTGAGAGTCATCTTGAGACCCACAGGAGACATGCCTATCAGGTACCCCAATGGTTCAAAGTCCAGGTCAGGGCTAAGACTTCCTTTTCACAGGTGGAGTACTGTTTCTCAATGTTACTCAGCCCCTTTGAACCACAGGCAATGGGTTTAGGCCTACATCCGGTGTCTTGGAGCAGAACAGCACCCAAGCCTCTCTAGGTGGTCGCCAGTTGTAATAGAAACGGGGTGTCTGGTTTTGGGTAGGCAAGAGCTGGAGCTTTGGTGAGCACTTGCTTCAGTTTGTTGAAGGCTTTCTTTTGCTCTTTGCCTCACACCCATTCTTGTCCCTTTTTAAAAAGCTGGTATAAAGGACGAGCAATCTCTGTGTAGCTTTCCACAAATTCTCTTGAAAAACCAATAAGTCCCAGAAACAATCTAAGAGCAGAAATGTCTTGGTGCTGGGAGCTTACATATTAGCTCGACCCGCTGCATGTCTAGTCTTCTTCCATGTACTCCTAATTCAGTGCCTAGATACATGACTTTCTGTAACGCCATCTGCGTCTTTGTTGGATTTATAAAAATCCAGTATCTTTTTATTTTGCCAAAAATTATATCCAGAATTTTCAAGTTGTTTTCCTGGGGTGTTGTGGCTATTAAGATGTCATCTATGTAACTCTCAACTTTGTCTTTTTCATACACTGTCCCCCACATTTTTGTCAGGCATCTGAGGGCGCGTTATGGAAGCCTTGTGGCACTCTGCTGAAGGTGTGCTGCCGGTTGTTAAAGATAAAAGCAAACTTATGCCATGCTGATCTGTGGAGGGGAATAGAGAAAAACGCACTGGACAGGTTGAGAACAGAGACCCATCTTGCACCTGTGGCTTTGGTTGTTGTGATCTTGTTAAATTTTGCCACCACTGGTGCTAAACAAGGGGTGACTTTGTTTAGCTTGTGGTAATCAACTGTTAGCCGTCACATCTTCAAGACTGGCCAGATGGGAGAATTGCATGTGCTTGAGGTCTCGACAAGCACTCCCTGGTTTACCAATGTCTCAATGGTCTCTTCTAATCCTTCTTCTGTCGTGGAAGGGTATCTGTATTGACGTTATGGCTTAGGGTCTGGGCCATCAGTCATTATCTCTATCAATTTTGCCACACTGCAGCTTGTTGGTCACGAATACACTGGGGTGTTTCATAGCAATCTCTTACTTCTGGGCTCCACTCTGGCATTATCAGCTTTTCAGATGCCTTTAAAGCGGCCACGCTGTGCGATGCTGAAATTACTTGGTATCCGAGTCTGACTCAGATGCCGACCCTCTCAATGGGTCCAAACTCACTGCTGCTAGCATCCCTTGAGTTTGTTTTAGCTTCTCTTGCAGTCTATTAATCTTGCTAGTACAGGCAGTGTGACTGCCTTGGCTGCTCTTCAACTCCTTCACCAGTTCTTGGACTGCTGCTTGCAATTCTTTGTTCTTCATTGCTAATACATAGTTCTCTGTTTCCTTTTGTTTAGGGGGGCACTTAGCTCTTGAAGTTGCAGCTCCAGTTCACTGATTTGAGTCACATAGCTTAGATTCTGAGCTGTTAACGCATCCATGTTACTACCCTGCTTTTCCATTTCCAGATCTTTTCCTGCTTACCGATCTTTTAATTGGGAGTTTTCCTGCCCTAGCTTCCTACAGTGCCTGCTTAATTCATTGCCTGCTATTGCTAAACCATAAATTAACATTCTCTTCTGCATCTTGTGGCTCAGGCTAGGCCTAGCTACTACAAACTCTTCCCATTTTTTACATAGTGTCATTCACATCTGCCCCGGTAAATAAATCTTTTGACCATGTTGTTTTTTTAAATTTTCCGAAATGATTTACACCACAGTCAAAAGAATTTTTATTTAACTCTGGTGTCCAAGCAGCTGCTCTGTATGTTTTCTATCTCATTTTTGAACTAGTCTGACCTACCACAGCCTGCCCAAGTTCCTTAGTGGGAGACCCACTCGCTACTGACTGTCAGAGTCAGCAATCAGCAGCACCCAATTGTCTGAACTGGAGTGTGCTCAGAGCTTCCCAGCTCTCACAGGCCCACCACAACCTCTTGGGCTGGCGTCTGTTTTCCTTAAGTCAGGTTCACCAAGCTATCGGAGCCAGCGCCTACTTAATCACAGCTCACCAGGTCATCCGGAATGAGCTTCCCAAGAGACACTGTCTTTTCCAATACCAAAAGGCCCACCGGGTTGTCCGGTCTTAGCCCGCAGGACTCACTGTCCTCCAACAATTCAAAACCCACTGGGTCATCCAGAATGGGTCAGCAGGGCTGAGCCAACTGCTCGAGCCTGCACAGGACTCACTGTGCTGTCTACCAGATCCTCCGGCTAAGCGTTGTAGCACTATAGACTGCACTCATGCTTCCTGACTATCCGAGTCAGTGCTCCCCTGTATTCTCACCAGTGCTAGAGCCACCAGCAACCAAGCCGCTTCAGTTTTGGGTTCCAAGAAGCTATTGTCCTGGCATCCAGTACTCCCACCCTCATGGTCAATGGGACGTAGTTAACAATACTGAGTAGATAATAATGAAAATAAAACAAAACATACTACTGTAGTAAGATGTACTAAGGTGGGTAAGTAATAAACCTTTAGTTAGTTTATTACAGAATTGGCTACAGGCGTTGTCTTTGGTGTGAGATCTGAGATACAAATTGATCTGAGGTATACGACTGCCTCTTGGAGCTGGAAGTAACCTGAATATCTTGTGATCTTTGGTGTAGGTGACCATTTAACACTAAGTCCAGCTTGCCTGGGTGGCAAGATATACTGGAGAGCCTAAGGGGACTGTCTGTGACTCCATGGTAAATAGTGATCCAGGAGTTCACATTTGTTACTGGGCTGGTAACATCTAATTATAGAACACAACTCCAATTGCAGCATAGACATACCCTAAGTGTCCCCGTGACAACCAAGGGAGTGGCTGTGAGCTCTTCAGACTGGGACTTAGGTAGAGCATGAGAGAGACCAACAATACAACAAGAAAAAAATGCTTCTGTCAGCTTCAAACACATGGCCTAAACCAGAGGTCCCCAAAGTGTGGGGTGTGCCCCCATAGGTGGGCATGGAGGACCATCCAGGGGGCACGGAAGGGCCTGGCCAGCCTCCATGGGGGCAGGAAAGGAGTGCCATCCAGCTCTCCTCACCCCCAGCTCTGCTCCAGTCCGGCCCCCTGCCACATCCCCGACTCCCAGCCCCACACGCACCTGGCCGCGGCTCTGTTCCCAGTCCAGGGCCGAGGCTGGGGACAAGGCCAGGAGTGGAGCTGCATCTGGCCATGGGGCCAGCTACCAGCCCCCACTGCAGCCCGGCTGTGGCTCTGCCCCTGCCGCCAGCTACGGCCCATGGCTGCAGCATTAACCCCAGACCCACCCCTAGCTGCGGCCCCAGCCTTGGCCCCGTTACCCTTTTCCACGTCCCTCTCCCTCCCCCTGAGCCACATCCCCACTCCTGGCCTCAGCTCGGGATGGGGGTGGGGGGGTGGCATGGACAAGGGTAAGCAGGGTGTGCGACCCTCAAAAGTTTGGGGACTGCTGGCCTAAACTACATAGGTGCTGCTTGGTTTAGGCCAGGGCAGCGTTTCTGCAGTGTTTTGGTGTTTTTTTAATTTGTTTTTTTTTCCCCCTCTCGCCTGTCTGCTAGAGCTGCAGGAGCAGCAAGTGGTTTTTCTCGTGGGTGGTATGTCCAGAAGATGAGATGCTCTGAGACCCAGCAGGGCCCTGTAGTGCAGAGGCCTGTACTCTAAGTTGTCCAAGGTAACATAAGTTTAGCTCGGCCAGTTACATAAAATTGTTTATGAAAATCAGCAAAAGTTGAAGGGAAATAGTTGGCCCAAACTGGATTGTTTAGGATAAAACAGCTGTCCTAAGGGGTCTCCAAGGCTCCTGGTAAAATCATAGGTAGGCATGACAATAAGCTAAAGGAGTCTAATAATGGCAGGAAATATTTATAATTGTTTTGATTGGTAACGTTAATGGTGTGCAGTTGCCCTCCCTTCTTGGATGTTGTCCATTTGGGGGAAGAAGGGGGACAGGTGAACTGGAAGGAATGAGCTTCACCATCATATCTGCCAGCCACATTGTCACCTGGGACCCTGTTGGGTCTTTGTCTACTGTGACACTGTTGGGTCTTCCTCTCCCTGCTCTGACCAAACTAGGACAGAAAGCAGGAACCACATGACATCGCCACCTCCATTGTTCCCTGCACACTCTAGGGCACCCGCCTTTACCCTTCTGTGGGCTCAAGGTGTAATCTTACATTCTGTGGGTTTGTGGGGTCTTTTACCAGTGAAAGAGCCTTACACAGTAATATCCCTAACCTCTATTTATTAACAATCACCAAAATAGAATGCACACACTAAGCATACAATGCTCACCACTCCCAATAAGGCAGACAAACTTTTCCTGCTGGCCAGTCAGGATCAGGTCCTCCATGGAATCCCGCTTCTCACGCTATAGTTGGCAGGTTGCTAAGGTCTGGCAGTTCTGATTTTGGGCTGTGTCCTGGAGTTGTTCCAAAGAACTTCCTTTGGGACCCTAGTTTATATAGTGAAACTGGAGACCTACCTAGCTGTACCTTAACTGATCATTTTACTAAAGAATTACAAAATAATTCTTTGACCAATCCGAACATATTGCAAAACAATTCGTCACCCAATCATACCCCACCATCTTAGTTGATTTACACCTTGAAAAATTGGTTATGTAGCAAACAGAAACAATCAAAGAACCAGATAGAAACCATACAGATAAGCAATAGAGAAGCAGGGAATATAAAGGCAAAACAATAAAGAAGTAGAGATTTCACAACTATAACTGCTAAGTGATTCCTTGCCAGACAGAATGATGTCAAACAAGGTTTTCTTTAAACCTCTTAAGATCTGATTCTTTATCTGGTGATGGTGGGTGCTATTAGGACAGGATGGCCTTCTTAACAGCCCAATATTGCATTGTTTCAATGTAATGTAGATGGAATGTGAGGATGTGACTTTCTGCTTCTTGGCTCATGGCTGCTTCTCTCCTAATATGGCTGCAGAAAAAGGCCTCCGACCTTACACCCCGACTTCATCTAGATCCCAAACGCTACCTGGAATATGAGATTTTGGTTCTTGCTGTCATACTCCCTCCCACACATGTCCTTTTTTTCTTCTTCCCCCCCCCCCCCCCCACTCCCGCACACTTCTTCTTTCCTCTCTCTCTTTTGCCTCTGGCTAATAACACTGCCTATCTTAATCAGCCAAGACAGCTCCACCCTTTGCAATACTGCTGTGAGCCTGTGATCATAAAGGTAGCTAGCGGCAAAGCTTTAAACTGCCTGATACTGGTACAAGTCTGCCAGGTCCCGAGTAGCTGATAAGACTCTGTGCTGTGCCATTTTTTCCCCAGTAGCCATGTTGTAAGGGAAAGTCAACACCCGAGACAGAAGCCGCATTTTCTATATTTTTCTGTTCTTTTCTCTCCCCTTTTGTGTGTATGTGTTAGTCTGGTTTTGTTTTGAAGGAAGCAGGATCAGATTCCTTCAGCAGCTCCAGCCCATTTCAACTAACTTTTTTCCTCCTTTTCCCCAAAAGGACATTGTTACCATCATTGACACCATCTAAAAGACTGTCAGACAGGGAGTTTTCCTTATAAAAACTAGGTACAGCTAAAGGGAAAGGGAATAAGGGATACTGTTAAAACAAAAGCCTCACATAAGGCCAGGTCTACACTACGGCATTACTTTGGTATAAATACATTGCTCAGGGGTATAAAAAATCCCCACTCCTGAGCAACGAAGTTATGCTGACGTAAGTGCTGGTGCAGACAGCGCTGTGTCAGCAGCAGAGTTTCTCCCCTCAACATAGCTACCGCCTCCCGCGGAGGTGGATTAACTGTGCCGAAGCAGCGTTTCAAGTGTAGACCTGCCCTCATACTGTACATGTGAAATGCTTTAATGGATTTTTCCTTCCTTTTTCTGTGCCTTTTACAAAAATTTGTAATGGTGGCTGATGCAAAGGGAATAAGCCAATAACAACTTGACACTAAACCCCACACTACACCTAACTGTTTAATGCTGTAACAGGGAACAGGAGCTTTCTTAACGTCTTATCCCCTGTTGGCCCCAGACACCCTCTTTTCAACATAGCAGCCCCGGAGACCAAATCCTGGGGGAGAATGAGGCACTGCACTCTTCCCATGCTCCATAGGGCTCCTTGTGTCTTTCCCAGCAGACTCCTTCCTAAATGCTCAAGAGGGGTTTGAAACACCTGTGTGTTTGCACTGTACTGCTAATTACGGGTGAACCTCACTAAGCCTGGAGTTCAGTTTCAGTTCAAAAGCCCCTCAAAGTTCAAATGTTTGTGTGAAGCTAATCTAAAGCTTTCAAAGGAGGTGTTTATGCTATCTACATAACACACCTCCTCTCAGCAGACCTCAGCTGCTACTTAAGCCTGTCAGCTAGTCCCTGAAGACCCTGGAGGGTGATCTTTCTTTCTCACCCAACAAGACCTCCCAAGGCAGGTTAAATGTGGCAGCAGGAGAATAGTAAGACTTCCCCACATCCCTTCTTCTGGGACATGGATGTAGAGGTCAAGGTCCTTAGCTGAACATCAAAGAAACATGTGGCTCAGGTTCTGTTCTCAAGTTGGGACAAAATTGGGGGGAAATTCTGATATTTGAGGCTTGCACTTTCCTAAATCCCTGCAAGTTGTTCCTCAACCCTGGGTAAAACAATGGTCCGAGAAGCAGTTCCACTCTGCTCGTGTGTGTGACCGAAATGCAAATGTTACGGTGAGCAAGAGGAGGAGGAGACAAGAGGTGCCAGGGCTGTGCTGACACACCAAAAGGCTGCTGATCAGAAGTAGAACTTCATCTCACTGGCCAGGAGCTCTCTTCGTGCTGGGACAGTTTGAAGATACGATTTTGAAAATGAACTTTAGGGGGATTTTTCTAGCCAAGTGCCTGGTGGTTTTATTCTCCTGTGTAAAAGGTGAGTTTGCACCAGCTTTTTGCTCTTTCAGGCTGGCTTTGCTTAAAATTGCACTTAAAGCATTTAAAACTGTGGTAGAGTAACACCCATTTCTTGTACCCAGACAAGGGTGATGGATATCTTAACGGGGTGCTGAATTAGGCCCATCTATGTCACAATGATAATTGACTCTGGGATCCAGTTCCAATAAGGCTATAATTTTCAAGGTGGATGGGACCTATAACTGCACTGTCCCAGGTTTCACCCAGTTATGAGAATTTGGGGTGGTCTTGTCCACACTGCACATTTTAAGCCTCTCCCCTGACTCAGTTATAGTTGAGGAGCAAGTTATTACCAGTATGTTTTAGATTATTCCTTTAATAGTGCTTTTAATATAGAAATGTGTAAGCAAAATTAAATGTGACTGATCCCATCCCTGCCACACATCTTCTACTTAAAGCTAAATAGTGAAGCTTGGGGCAAGATGGATGATCTGATAAAAATCCTTGGATCTTTCTTAAATATCATGGGCCACATTCTTCCCTGGTTTAACTCTACTAAAATCAGAGATGAATTTGGCTTCTTGTCTCTAGAAGAACGATCGCTATTGCCAGAGCAAGTGCAGTGCAAATAAATCATTTAAGAGCGTTACACAACCCTCTGAATGGTAGCGAGCCCTTATGAAGCTGCGAAGATCAGATATTTGAGGAACTGGCAATGGGACCTTTTAGGGTAAAATCCTGGCCCCGATCCTTGGCCATTGACCTTAATAGAGTCAGGATTTCACCCTAAAACTCTTAGAGTTTGATCCTGCAAAGTTGTCAGCACTCTGTCCCCAGTCCAGGCAGAGCTCTTAAATACATGCTTCACTTTCAGCATGCGAGTAGTCCCACTGACTTCAAAAGAACTATTCACGTGCTTAGATTGAAGCACATACTCAAATGCTTTGCTGTTGGGGGCAGAGTGCTCAGCTCCTTGTAGAATCGAGCCCCCATTGTTAAGCACATGGCCTCACTTTTCCCATTGGTAAAATGGAGATAATGGTATCTGCCTTACTTTGCAAAGTGCCGTAAGATCTCTTGGCTATTATTATTTTATTTAGCTTTCAGTCTGGGGAGGCCCATGACCTGAGCTTGCTATTAAAATATTTATAATACTTTGTAAACAGTTTTAGCTTCAAGTTAACAATCCTTTATCTGACACGTATTAATATAGGTAAGTGTCAGCATGGAGTTTTTCCTACTGCCCTCAATGAAGCTGTTGCATTTTTTTCGTAACCCTCTTCAAGAGCGACTTCACTGTGTAGACCCATTGCTCTTTTCTAGTAACGAACATTTTATTAAAGGGAAACAGAACTGTTGACAGTGCAAGTATTTTTTGCACAGGAATATTAACAGAAAGGGGGATAAATACAAATGATCATCTGGTAGGGTGGGGTCGGTCTAGGTTGTAAGTTACATTAGGTACATACATATTGTTATTATTTCTAGTTATAGCAATTATTTTTTAAAACTTTGATCTAAAAATTTAGTTGCAATTTTGGCTTATAGATTAGAACAAGTCGTAGTGGATTCAGTAACAAGAACCATTCATGAATGACTGGAATAAATCCAACAGTAGATCATTTATGATGGTTGTTTAATGTTTTCTATGTACAAGGACTAGATAAATAAGGAATATATTCTTGCTATGGACTTAAAACAGAGCCATTCAAGGAAATCAAGAGTCTATTTATTTAAAATGTTTGAAACTTTAAAAGTGAATACTTTTTTTCTCAGATGGGTAAAGTATTATCAGTGTAGCTCCTTTTAGTTCACCACACATGAATCATCCCATCCTCTTTGTGACGGCAATCTGAGCAGTTTGTAGCTAAACTCTGATCGCTCTGTCCTTTGCAGAGTATTTCAGTTGGCACTGTCAACAAATATTGTTTCATTGTCTATACAGAGGACTAAGTGTTGTTTGTTTGGGATGCTCAGACTTCTGTTCCAATGATTCGGGAGACCAAGCAAACTTTTAAAGACCTATCAGGATTGTCTGTCAAAATACTATTGAGCTTTCCTTCCTCAGGATTTTGATCAACTTTTCCCTCATCTACACATGCAAAATATAAATGATAGAATATGCAATGCAAATAATAATGAGTAGCAATAATTCTAAATATCTGGGAGTAATTCTGAGGAGTAGCAAGTATCTGAATTACATTTTTTTTCTTTGTCAAAAATGCTACAGGTTTTACAAAGGGCTTTGGTGCTCCTGTTAACACTTACTGGGCGAACGAATATTATTAAAATAGTTACACTTCCAAGAGTGAGTGATTTCAGAATGTTCCCTTAGAAATGTTGAATGCTTTTTAAGAAACTTGATAGCTCAATAATAGCTTCCCTTTGGGCTGGTGAATGCATTGCATGAAACTCTTCATCCTCTCACAGGCTCTAATGGGCCGTCTCTCTCTGATTTCTCGAATAATTATTTTGCTGCACAAGCATGAGTGTCTAATTTTTTTGATTTGACTCCAATATTACTATTACACAAAGCAGCAATTAGTTTTCAGTTTTCCTCGCTGTGATGTATTTTATTGTATCCTAGATCTAATGAAAATTTTATAATAAAGGATTATATATTATAATAAAAGATTTATAAACCTAGTTTCTCTCTATGGGGAAAAGAACTTACACTGTGTAAAAATAATTCAGCATAGCTCACCATGCCTACCAGTATAGCTTTATCCCATAGATTAGAGTGGAATTAATTTAGCAAATGGAAGATTGAAAGTTTTGCTGTTAATTAATTTATTTTATTCGAAACTTACAAGCATGTATTTAACCTGTCTGATAGTTTCAATATTATTTATCAACTTGCTTATGCGGTACGGACTAAGAATCTACACAAATGTTTGTGTGGAGTCAGCTTCTCATTTGAAGTCACCTTCAGGCAAAATCTGTGCTCTAAAAACCCAATCTGCTATTACTATTCAGAGGCTGTGATTTTTAGATTTAGATTTAGTTTGAGATAAATGGACATGAGATCTTGTGACAGAACATACCATGGGAAGATAAATGCTTCTTTATATGTAACAACATGAATAAGGCTAAACAGCCTTTACCTTTCTTAATAATACCAATATTTAGCCCTTATGTGACCGCTAACATCTTCAGGTGCTGAACAACCACTTGCAGTAGCACCCTTGTGAACTGGGTATTATCCGTTTTGCACAAAGGGAACTGAAGTCAAAGGTGACCTGAAAAGAGGGGAAAAACCTGCCTTTGGGCCTGTGTTTATCAGGTGATAGTACCTATGAAAGAGAGCTCTGGGAGGGAGGGAGGGAGTGTATCCTGTGGTCACAGCCATGCGGGAAGGAGGACCTCTGGGTCTTACTCCCACCTCTGTCACTCACTCACTGTGTGACCTCAGGCAAGTTGCTTACGCCAAGATTTTGAAAAGTGACTAATGATTTTCAGTGTTCAACTCAAGACACATCAAAGGAGGCTAATTTTTCAGAAATCGCTGAGGGTCTGAGATGAAAGCCGCTATATAAATGCCCACCCTTATCAATGAGGAGTGGTTTGGGAAATAAGGGAAAAGTGGGAGATTAACTTTGTGACCAAGTTATTTAATGCTGCAGTGTCTACTGTTAACTCTCATCCATAGATGCTTTGGACAGACACTAATTGGGCTGTATTGTTCTTCCTCTGTTTTGAAGGGTCTACAGACAAAGCCCCTAAAGTGTATGGTATTCGGAATGATTCTGTTTTCTTGAACATTCCTGGTTTCAAAGTGGAACAGCAACAGGAAGTATCATGGCTCAAAAATATATTACCTCTCACGAAAGGCAAAGGTTCTGTCGTGAAATATTACAAGGATAAGGAAAAGTATGAACAGTTCCCCAATGGAACCCTGAAAATAGACCACCTGGTGGAAGAGGACAGTGGAAATTACAAAGTGACCGTGTACAATGACTCGGGAAGTCTGCAAGTGGAGAACAACTTAATTCTGAGCGTTCAGGGTGAGTCACCTTCCATGTCCCTCCCACCATAGCTGGGTGAGCCCCCTTGTTCCCATTCTCTTCTTCTGCTGAATGGGTCTCCATTCCGTTTCCTTGTGGTCTCTAACTTTGCTGAGTGGGCTCCTTTTCATTGAAAGGTTAGCTCTTCTGCATCTATTCCCTTTCTCTGTTCCTGGGTGGGTTCCTCCTTTTCCTTTCTTTCCAGGTGAGTGTCCCTGTTCCCTTCTTTCCCTCTATTCCTGCTGCTTAGTCCCTCTGCTGTCTGATTTCTTCTCTCTCACATCAGCCATGAAATCTGTCGAGCAAACAAACCTGCACTGGTATCGATGAACAATGGAAGATGTTATCTCAGGTCACACTGAGCCTTTTCTTTTGCCACTCAAAATATCCAGAACCCCTAATGTTTATATATACATTTGGGAGGCTGGGGTCTAACTTGGGGGAAAAAATGGTGGTAGGACCCTTCCAAACTCCTCCCACAAATTAATAACCCACTTGAGACATCAAAATGAGATGCCATTCACGATGGATTGTGGAGATTTTTAAACGGTTTGCACACTCTGCTGGGCTCGGCTCCCCTAACTGGGGTTCAAATATACCCCTGGGCTCCGCTAGGCTCCTTAAGCTTGTGTTCTTCTCCATAAGGCACACATTTTGGAGCCTAAAAAGACAGCTCAGGAGAGTGCTGGTATGCGTGCTCCTGCCCGGTTCAAGCCCTGATTTCACAACAGACAGTGAAACCTTTCTTAAGCAGCCATTCAAGGAACTGGTACCTTTAGGTGGTTTGACCAGTGTGATGTGGAGCAGAACCGTGCTCGGTACATTTGGAATACTTAGGCAGTCTCCTAAAACAGGAGGCTGCTGAAAAAAGCCTGAGATCTTGCACAAATTTCTGTAACATGAAGATTTTCCTTCGACAGTACTTGGTTCTCATGACTTGCTTTTGAGCCTACCAGCTTGCTTGCATGTTTACATCCTGCATTAATGTTGAACTGCTGCATTTGAAGCCTGACAATTAGTAAATGATTCAGTAACTGGCCCCCTATTTATTTGTAATTAACTGGGTCTCCTGTTCACCTGTTCCATCCCTTATAAGCAGCGCTGGTTTGAATTTTTTTGTATTTAGAAATTCTGACAAAATTTTGAATTTAAAAAAAAAAGGGGAACTGTTTGGAATTTTGTTTGTTTATTGACCAATTATTACAGCTGATTGGAATTTTCTGAATGTCAAGATTTTGATGACATTTAAAATATTTTAAAGAAAAGAAACACGAGCTGAATTTTAAAAAATTATGACATTCATTCCTGATTTTCTACTAACTTGACTTATAAGCCGAAGGAAAAAAATACAGATATCTTTAATGTTTTAAAAGTTTTTCTTTATCGGGATAATTGCTATTTAGATGGAGGTGACCAGTGTCAACTCAGATATCTTTGACCGCATGAATGACAAACTCTCTGGTGGGGAGATCCACCCTCTCAAATTGTGTGTGGACACCTGCTGCCACTGCCCTAGCAAAGCCCTGAAGGGGTGACCACTCTCAAATCAACACCCCTCTGAGCTATTGTTACAGACTGCCTGCTGACTCAGGGATGCATCAGTATATCTGTTATACTGATGAAGTGGGTGCTAGCCCATGAAAGCTTATGCCCAAATAAAATTGTTAGTCTCTAATGTGCCACAAGGACTCCTCGTTGTTTTTGCTGATCCAGACTAACACGGCTGCTACTCTGAAACCTGTTATACTTGAGTCATGGTTTTTCAAGGTTTACAGGTTAAGGCATTGGATTGGGGTAGAATTTCTAGCTCAGCCACTGGCTTCCTGTGTGACCTTGGTCAAGTGACTTAATCTATCCTGTGCCTCAGTTTCCCAACTGTGAAATGGGGATGTAGCTCTTAGGAGTATTGGGAGGATAAAATCCATTAGTGATGTGAGGTGCAGTGATATGATGGCCATTAGGGTCAGATAGATAACATAATTATTTTTTAAAAGTAAAAGCTTAGTTTTTAGCATCATCGTGTGAATCTAGAAATCAGGACCCTAGGCATCTGTCCATAGTGTCTAGAATGTTTCAAGACTGGATGTCTTTCTGAAATACACCTCTACCCCAGTATAACGCTGTCCTTGGGAGCCAAAAAATCTTACCGCGTTATAGGTGAAAATGCATTATATTGAACTTGCTTTGATCCACCGGAGTGCACAGCCCCGCGCCCCCGGAGCACTGCTTTATCGCGTTCTATCCGAATTCGTGTTATATCAGGTTGCGTTATATCGAGGTAGCGGTGTATGTGCTCGCTCAAACAGAATTTATGGGCTTGATGCAGAAATTACTGGGTGAAATTCTATTTATACAGGAGGTCAGACTAGATGATCACTATGGTCCCTTTTGGCCCTAAAATCGATGAATAGTGTTTATCCAGCCCTGAGCAATTGCTTCAGTGTTAGCAGGACCAGGGCCATACTTTGCACATACACTGTATTCAATAGATGGATTACAGCGTTTGCTCAATAGTTGAAGTGAAGTACTCTGAAAAATGACTGAGTGTAAACTAGCACTGAGGGTTTCCAGGCTTTTTGCAATGACTGATTTGCTCAGTGTAAAAGTAAAAAGTTGCTTCTCTTGCTCTTCCCCCCCCCCCCCCCCCGCCCCCGCAACTGATGTGCCTGAAACGTCAACCTGGACTCAGAGTCAGGGTGGGCTCTTTCTGGCTCATGTACCATTGCCAGTAATAGAGATTCCTCAAGGGGAGCTCCATTACCAATTCACTGTGCATAATAGGAAACCGAAACCAGCTTATTCATAGCTTCATTGCCTCTGTAGTACTAAGACGATGTCTAGTCTAGTCTATGTTCTTCTACTGTAGTCATCACTGCTGTATCTGAACACGTTCCAGCAGTGCGTTAAGCAATGTGGCGAAGACCTGGGCTATACATTTATACCATCATAGCTATGGCAGACAGGGATGTATTTTTATTATTATTATTATTATTATTTTTACTGACCTAGCTTTTCCAGTCTTTCTGGTGCCCAACGCTGAATGCAAAGTTGCAGATGCAGTCATGCCAGAGCTGCATAGAAGGAGACTATTGCCTCTTTGCTCTATGACGTAAAGCCTTCGTGTAAGTCCTCCCTGCACAGCATAGCTTCTCTCCCATAGTAACTGCAATGTGTGTTTGCTTACATTGGACTGATGGCCTCCTGTATGGAAGAGAGGAAATACTGTGGTCTCCCTACAGGCCAACCAACCACCTTGGTGTCTGAGAACCTGCGTAGTATCTGAGGTATTTGTGGGTGGAGATAGAACAGCAGTTGATGATTTGCTCTCCTTGGCTCTTCCCCTTGCTCTGAGCTCAGTTTTCCACACACAGATCTAGGCGGGAAATGTTACATCTTTGAGCAAGGTAATATAGATACAGCTCTGGGTCCTCTCCCTGGTTGCTAATGAGCAGCCATTTCAGCTAGTGCCAACTGTGCTCCGGAAACAGAGAGGGAGGTGGTTAGTGGAGCCTGCAAGTTGACTCCAGGTTCTGTATGGATGGAATAGAGTTCCTGTGTCCATGGACCCCTGAGAGCAGAGTCGTTGGGAGGGTTTGCAGTCTCCCAAGTCTGCAGGATCCCCTAACTCCTCCTACCAGATGGGATGATGCAACAAAAATTTTGCAGGGGGAAACTGGTAGTTTGCTCCTCCCTTCGGCCATGCCTGAGGGGGTTCTCCATGAACTAGAGCAGTGATCTTCAGACCTCAGTGGTTCAGGAGCCAAATTAGTGATCAACATTACCCAAAAGAGCCACAGTAGTGTGAATTCCTTATTTCATTTACTATAGTACTGTTCATATTCAAACAGTATGATGGGAAATATTTAGTGTGTGTGTGTTTGTGTATATATAATATAATATGTAGTATTCTCACAGCAAATAAGGTAGTGCAAGCTGATAACTAAATTAGTTAATAACACAGTAAAAGCATCCTGATTGGTTAATAACTTAGATTTGAAATCAGTGTTTTAATATCATGTGCTGCAAAGAGCCGCAGGAGACGCATTAAAGAGCCATTTGTAGCTCCTGAGCTGCAGTCCACTGAGGCTCTGTCTATACTGGCACTTAATTAATGTCGTTAAAACTGTTGTGGCTCAAGGGTGTGAACACCCCCCACTCCTCCAATGGCAAACGTTTTAACAACAAAAAGCCCTGGTGTGGACAGCGCTTCGTCAGCTGGAGCTGCTCTCCCAGCACTGAAGCTACCACCCCTCATTGGGGGTGGTTTTATTTTGTCGCCTGGAGAGCAGCTACACAGCGCACCGTACAACAGCACGACGGCAGCAGCCGCCGTTGTAAGGTGCGCAGTGTAGACATAGCCTGAGCTAGAGTGATCTGGCCCACTGTGTTTCAAAACCGCATAGGAGAAGGGACTGGGATCCTCTCTCTGTAAATAAACAATGAAATGTTATCTCAAGAAAAAACACTCTACAGATCTGCAGGGAGGGAACAGCGAGGAACGTGACAATGAGTCATAAAGGTGTTAAACTTTTTATAAAAAAACAAATATGCAGACCAGTGTTCAGATGGCCTTTTCTTTGTTTTTGCCACATCCCATCCCCCCTCAGGTCTAATTTGCTGTTCGCTCTCCCCTTTATTTTTTCAGGCATTGCTACTTTCCCACTTTCTCTCTCACTGAATATCTGTGTTTCAGATTAATTTGTCCCACATCCTTTCACAGGATCATTTTGTTATGTTCTGCCCATGCCTCTAAAATCCCTCCAGGTTCCTTTGTATCATTCTGTGGATCTTGCCTGTTCTAACAATGAACTTTTTAAAATTAGAAATCTTCACAGACTGATTGCCTCTTCTATTCTCTTTCAGAAATGGTCACTAAACCAGAAATCAAATGGACGTGTTCACAAAAGTCCATAACGGTGACATGTGAGGTGAAACAGAAGAACAAACCTGCTTTACGTTTGCTTGAAAATAACAAGACACTCTTTGAAAGACAGCCAACAGATGCAAATGGCATATGGAAGATTGAATATCAACACAAGGCCAAAAGCCGTACTGCAAAGTTCCAATGTGAAGTTAAAAATGACGTTAGCATGAAAACTACTGATCAGGAAATCAAATGTTCAGGTACAAAGTCTATATTGCAAAAAGGTTACCTAATCACAGCCCACAAAGAGTTACACATGTGCAGCTGTCTCCAGGGGGCTGATTCTAAAACCAGTGTCAGCCCAATAAAATAACTGAGGGAATAGACATGCAGTAGGTTTTAGGCAGCGCTACACAGCAGGAAGCAAAAAACAAAACCCTTTTTTCCCCCCAGCTGTTCTTCTTCATTATTTCTACAGCACCAACAGTATCCATTGCACTGCATAGATCATTACAACGTCAGGGGTCATTTTAGTTGGGTAGAATAAAATTACCCAAGTTGAAAATTGGTCAGGATGTCCATTAACACCCTACATTTCCCAAGAATGGGCCTGATTCTCCTCTCTCTTAATCCAGATTTACATAGTACACCTATGTGGCTTCATTGACTTCAATGGAATTGCTCTGGATTTACACCAGTGTAAGGCTGTGTCTACACTACAGGTGGTACAGTGGCATAGCTGTAGCGCTGCAGCTGTGCCACTGTAGTGCAATGGTGTAGATGTTTCCTACAGTGACAGACGAGTTTTTCCATCACTATATTTAATCCACCTCTCTGAGAGGCAGTAGTGAGGTTGACAAAAGAATTCTTCCATCGACCTAGACGTGTCTACACTGGAGGTTAGGCTGACTTAACTACAGTGCTCAAGTCACAAAACTTTTCATGACCCCGAGCAACATATTTAGGTCAATCTCGTTTTTAAAAAGTTAGGTTGCCCCAGCTACGTCACTCAGAGGATTTAACCCCCACTGTAGACAGCGCTAGGTTGACGGAAGAATTCTTCCATCGACCTAGCAACCCATACCAATGGGAAAACCTTTCCCTTCAGCATAGGTAGTGCCCACGCTGAAACGCTACTGCGGTGGTGGAGCTCTGCCGCTGTAGCGTTTCAAGTGTAGACACGCCCCAAGTGACAGGAGAATTAGATGCAAGGAAGTCTTGATCTTTTCCACCCTTTGTATCTAAGAAGTCAGTGATGCCACATTGGCGGATGGATTCTTTTGATTAAAAACCTGGATGTCATGATTGTGCTATTTAACATGTGCATATAAAGCATGGGCTTCCATTGCAGTGAGCTTTTGGGAAATTAGCTGTGAAACTTTTAGGAGTTGATCAGCTTAAATGAACAATCAAGTAGGCTAGGCCTCAGGTGTAGATTTTCTTAAAGGAAAAAGGTTTTATAAAATTTGCTATTCATAGAAATGTTTTCATGAAACTTTAGAGGGGGAAGAAGTCACTGGAAATTTTGTTTGTTTCTTTGTTTGAATTGAAACAGTGTCCTGCAGTGTTGGGGAGGCAAGCCCAGCAGCGCTAGGCTAGTGTGCAGTCAGTGAAACACCCCTGAAACTGACCAGTCTTTTCTTTAATTGTCCAACTTGGGTGAAATGCAAGAAGTCAACGAATGAAAAATTAATCAGATCTCCAAAATCCTTTCACTTTTAATAATCTACAGCGTCAATAGAAAAATTGTTTAAAAACTAAATTTTATTACCTATGTGTTATTTTTAGTCTTTTAAAAGTAATATCTGAACAGCTTTGGTGGCTTCCCATCTGCGGTGAAGTCCTGTGGCCTGTGTTATTCAGGAAGTCAGACTAGATGATCACAATGGTCCCTGCTGGCTTTATAGTGTAGGAATCTCCATTTATGCAATTAACACTCACATGTTCCCTTTGACCTATTAATCTGGGCATCTGGCACCTTCAGACACCAAGCAGTTTAACAGTAACATAAGTAAAATTGACAATCAGGTGGTAGAAACCTACATACTTATTACAACAGGAACAGTGCTGCAGGCTTTACCCCCATAGTTTTACCAGCAGCAGAACTGGGCATTTACAGCTATTACAAAAGAATCATATAATCTAAATGAGAGATCCCAAAGGTTAAATCTATTATTAGATTAGATACTATTTAATATCCGTTGCCCAGTGACTCTGCACGACATGCTGTATAGTACACGGTTGAAGATATGGAGTCAAATTCTCTACAGAATTAACTCCTTTGGCTTCAATGAAGTTACCCAAGCAGAGAATTTGGCCCATTGACCCTACCCCAGTGAGTTTATAATCTAGATCAGTGGTCCCAAACTTTTCAGGGTCACGCCCCCCTTTACCCCAGACGCTGCAGTGAGAAGTGCCACTGAAAACCTGCAAATAAATAAAACCAGTCAGCTTTCAAAGGGCGTGAGGAAAGGATCCTACAGTGTGGGGCTCACTGCAGTGAAAGGGTGATTGATTGTCTGCCCCCTTCAGACCAGTGGCAGGGCCATGGCTCACCCACTTAGCACCAGGCCCAGCCCGATCTGAGCCTGAGAGGTGGCAGCTCTGCCAGTGCCTGGAGCGACGGAAGCGGCAAGAGGCCCTGCCACTGTAGAGCAGAGGCTAGTGAAAGTGGGAGAGAGGTGCTCCAATCACCTGCAGGAGAAGGGGAGGCTGCTCCCAGGCACTTATGGGATAAAGGGCAGGAGGTGGCTTCTCCCCAGCTGCAGTGGGCTCACTCTGGGATGGCCCCGGCAGACAGCGCTGGGCTGTTACTGAACCGGGGTGGAGTGTTGCTGTCAGCAGGAACTGGGGCGGGGGTGCTGCCACAGCGGGTCCAGGCTCATCCACCTTCCTGGAGAGCAGAAGCTGAACGGTGGCGGGGAGGCATGTGTGAGATGTGGCATGGAACTGTCGTGTCGGTGCAAGACTCACTGCTCTGGTGCATGTTCTCCCAGCAGCAGTTGAGCCAGCTGCCCAGGACAGCCAAGGCGGCTTCTTCCGCAACTGCAGTGGTTTCCTCTTCCGCTACATCCTGCCTAAATGTAGGACCTGATGCTGCCCCAGCACTTGCCTGAGTGCAGCCACCTGCAGTGGGAGGCCAAGTCCTTCCAGCTGCCCGAGATGGCATGCCCTCTGGCACAGAGCCGGAGGCAACTGCCCGGAGATGTGCCCTGCACCGCAATGGCTCCCTCTGCACTGACCAGCCCCTGCCCCTGCTCAGTGATCTGAGGGTGGGGGCACTGCCTCAGCCCCATCCCCCACCTCCAGCGACATACACAAAAACCTGTCCTGCCTCCTTATGCAGGAGTAGGGAAGTTCTGTCTCCAAGTCCCCAGACTTGCCCCAGGGACAGGTCATTGACAGGTCATTGACCGTCCACCATAAGCTGGGGCACATCCAATTTCACTCCTAGCTGTACCACCACTTTAGACAGCGTCGTGGCAGCCTGAAACAGCGAGAGGAGTATGAGTGCAGATATAAGAATCAAGAAGCAGTTCTCAAACATAGCCAGGGATAAGCCTGTTAAATTGATAAGCAAGCATGGGGTGGGTGATCCAAAGATGGAGTCACCACAAGGCAGTGTAGAGTTGCTGTTTCTTACTGTCACATTCATTTGTGTATATTAAATACTTGGAGCTTATTGCATGAAGTTCATTCTCTCATCACTCAGGGCCAGTCCTCACTGGGTGTAAATTGACAATAATAATAATAATAATAATAATTAATGCTTAGCACCAGGGCCGTCCCTAGCTACTCTGGGGCCCTACGCAGCCCCTTCTCCCATGGGGGGAGAGGGGTAAGGGGCCCCAGGCCTCTGCAGGGGTGGGGTGGGGGCTGGTCCCAGCCTCCGTGGGAGGGGTTGACTGGGGGGGGTAGGGGGAACCACCCCCCAGCACTCACCGGTGGCACGGCTGGTTAGTTTTTCTGTTTCTTCACTATTGTTAATTATTGTGTAGCACTTGTTTTGAGTTTCCGCCACGGCTAGAAGAGCAAGCTCTGAAATACCACAAGACAAGCTGTTCTCACAGTATTTCCGGCTCCTGAAAAAGTTTGTGTTTTTTGTCAGACTCTGAGCCCTACTTTTGCCCAGTCAAAGCATTCTGAAAGTCCTTAAAAGGCCAGAAGGGCACTCAGATCTTTGTGTGTCAATCTAGAACAAGACTTTTGAGGTTTGACACCTATTGTTTCTTAAGTAAAACTCCTTGGCACTCCTGTGAATTCTGCCTCAAACTTTCCCGAGAACTCCCATCAAACAAAGCACATCATACACACATTTCATAACTCTGTTTCATGAAAAAATTCTCCTTCCCACCAAGTTTTCTGTGACCATAAGCTAGTGGTTTAACTTTGTTTGTGCCTCAATTTCCCCCTTTGTAAAATGGGGATGATAATAATACTTAACATTATCTCAGAGGGGTGTTATGAGTCTTAATTTATTGTTTGTGAAAATGCTTTGAGATGCTGGGACAAAAGATGCTATATAACTACAAGGTTTTCATATCATCATCGTTATCTATGTCCTAAGCTTCACATGTGTACATCCTCCAGATCACTGGGACCAAATTCCAGACTTTGGAGTTTTATTCTCTCCCTGTGACATCTCCTCCTTCTTCTCTCTGACCTAGGGCCGCTGGACATTATTCTCATCGGGAGCATTGCAGGAGGTGCAGTTGTCTTTGTCATCTTTTTGGCTCTGCTGATTTACTGTATCAGGAAGAAGAGAGCAGAAAGATATGAAGAAGAGGGTAAGCACTTGAAACTTTCATGTTGCTGTATGACCACTTAAAATCTCCTAGTTCTTTCCACAAACTGCTCAGAGATAGTGAGAGAGAAAAAACTGAGTTTTGTCACACTGCAATTCTACACTTCAATTGCCAGTTTTAATCTTGGTTTCTGATGGTGGTTTTTAACAAGACAGTGCTATTTTCAAGGGCTATTATTTACCAGTGAGGGGAGGACAGACCGTCCAAAAGCTTGTCTCAGAGAAGCATCCATGATTATTTGAACATCCTTCATCTAGAGATAAGCTTGAGAATCTCACCAACACACTTTCTCATTAACTTCTATGTACGTAAAGGCAATCAACACCACTAATTGCATTTGAAATGTAGGTATGCCTAGAGAGTGATTTGGGGTGCCTCCATTTTTTTGGCTATACAACCTGAGTCACTGTAAGGAGACCAGATTTTCAGAAAGTACAGAGCATAAGAGAGCGGTTTTGTTGTTATTTATTCATCCTCTAAAAATCAGGCCCCATTAAAGTGTCTCAACTTGGACACCTGAACATAGAGGTATGTAAAAATCACTGGTCATTTTTGAAAATTTAGACTGAGTTTTAGTTTTGGTGGTCACAGAAAAAGAAGAAAAGGTATGTAATGAGAGAAATTGAATTCAAGAATATAACAGAAATATTGGCTATAAATAATTAACAATGAAATCATCATTACAGGTAAATCACATCATTAGGGTGAACAGGGTTTAACTAGGTCGTACATGCTCATGAGATGTTTTCATGGTGTGATTGGCTTGACCAGCAACAGGGAGGACCATAAATCTCCCAATAGCCTTTCCTTGGAATATATACAGTCTGACTTTGCAGACCTGAGAGGTTTGGACAGTTCCACAACTGAACTTTTGGTTGCTCATCTGAACCAAACCCAAACTCCAGCCCTGTTACACTTGTCTTCACTAGAAAACTAAGACATGTTAGAACATGACCTTGAGGAGTCATGAACATTAAGAACGGCCATACTGGGTCAGACCAATGGTCCATCTAGCCAAATATCCTGTCTTCCGACCGTGGCCAATGCCAGGTGCCCCAGAGAGGATGAACAGAATAGGCAATCATCAAGTGATCAAGGCAATCATCAGAGTCAAACTAATCTGATAGCTTTCTTTGATAGGATAACGAGCCTTGTGGATAAGGGTGGATGTGGTATACCTAGACTTTAGTAAGGCATTTGATACAGTCTCACATGATATTCTTATTGATAAACTAGGCAAATACAATTTAGATGGGGCTACTATAAGGTGGGTGCATAACTGGCTGGATAACCGTACTCCGAGAGTTGTTATTAATGGTTCCCAATCCTGCTGGAAAGGCATAACGAGTGGGGTACCGCAGGGGTCTGTTTTGGGACCAGCTCTGTTCAATATCTTCATCAACGACTTAGATATTGGCATAGAAAGTACGCTTATTAAGTTTGCGGATGATACCAAACTGGGAGGGATTGCAACTGCTTTGGAGGCCAGGGTCATAATTCAAAATGATCTGGACAAATTGGAGAAATGGTCTGAGTTAAACAGGATGAAGTTTAACAATGACAAATGCAAAGTGCTCCACTTAGGAAGGAAAAATCAATTTCACACATACAGAATAGGAAGAGACTGTCTAGGAAGGAGTACGGCAGAAAGGGATCTAGGGGTTATAGTGGACCACAAGCTAAATATGAGTCAACAGTGTGATGCTGTTGCAAAAAAAGCAAACATGATTCTGGGATGTATTAACAGGTGTGTTGTGAGCAAGACACGAGAAGTCATTCTTCCGCTCTACTCTGCTCTGGTTAGGCCTCAGCTGGAGTATTGTGTCCAGTTCTGGGCACCGCATTTTAAAAAAGATGTGGAGAAATTGGAAAGGGTCCAGAGAAGAGCAACAAGAATGATTAAAGATCTTGAGAACATGACCTATGAAGAAAGGGTGAAAGAATTGGGTTTGTTTAGTTTGGAAAAGAGAAGACTGAGAGGGGACATGATAGCAGTTTTCAGGTATTTAAAAGGGTGTCATAAGGAGGAGGGAGAAAACCTGTTCATCTTAGCCTCTAAGGATAGAACAAGAAGCAATGGGTTTAAACTGCAGCAAGGGAGGTCTAGGTTGGACATTAGGAAAAAGTTCCTAACTGTCAGGGTGGTTAAACACTGGAACAAATTGCCTAGGGAGGTTGTGGAATCTCCGTCTCTGGAGATATTTAAGAGTAGGTTAGATAAATGTCTATCAGGGATGGTCTAGACAGTATTTGGTCCTACCATGCGGGCAGGGGACTGGACTCTATGACCTCTCGAGGTCCCTTCCAGTCCTAGAATCTATAAGTGATCCATCCCCTGTTGCTCACTTCCAGCTTCTGGCAAACAGTTTGTTTTAGTTACCATATTTCATTAACTTTGTGCCCTAGCAGTTAGTGTAGACAGGGACTGTTGTGTTTAACATCTTGCCAGCTGGTCATGGGTAACCTTACTGGAACCAAAGATTTACCTATGATCCATTGACACAATGTTAAAATTGGCTTGTCCCTGTCCTCACTGAGTGTTAAGGTGCATTTAACTCTGTGTTAGTTACCATCAAGGTAACTAGGTCCTTTGGAATGGTTCAACAGAAGTTTAGGATCAGTTCAGTCTCTGAGCCAGTGGGTCACTCAGTCCCTAAATCAAATCATACATGGTCACTGGCCTTTCAGAAATGGTAATAGTGGATAAAGTCTACTTCATCTATGTGAAGTACATTTAATATGGTTAAAAGGTACAAGATTGATTGCCCTTGTGTGTGGAGTCCTCTATCTACCTGCAGAACAGTTACAGCACAGACAGAGGCAGGGCAAACTTTTTTTACACTGCCCCCTACTGATGTGTCTCAGCCCTGTATTCAATGGATCACCTCCAAAGATGAAAGAGGAGTTCAGTCTCCTTGGCATATTTCCTCCTGGCTGGTAAGCTGTTGTAGCTGCCCAGCAGAGCAGGCTCCCTGAGATAGGCGGGGATGGAACTGACTGAAATACCCTATGAGCACCGTGACCCCTACCAGCCAACAGACGGGCCATGGGGTAGTCTGGGAGTAGATGGCAAATCCAGGTTTTATTATTTCATTGAAATAAACAGGGTCCCCAACGCCAGACCACTTAAACTATGCAAGCATTTGACTGTTTGCCAGTGTCCGAGTCTCTCTTTCCCTAGGTAGTAGCTGTTCACCATAAATAACAATGCCACATTCCTTTTTGACTAATTTTTTCTTATTGCCATTCTGTTTATTTCCAAAATCTCCAGATAACTAAAAGACACTAGCTTCTGCGTGATACCTCTGCTAATACTGACCCCCAGCGCAGTGAAAACCTTGGACCCCATTAGAGGAATAGGGCCTAGGAAAGATCTCAGCAGCTTCTTTAACTAAGAGAGGCACAGGCTGCCCTGCAGACTCCTTCTGTAACCAGCCAGGATTATCTTCTGTTTGTTTGTATTGGTGACATGACTCATGCTGAGTCATAAACTAATTACTTGGCGGTTTTGTAATTGCAGATGAAGAGACACCGATGCAAATTCGACAATTGAGCGACGAATCGAAATATCGGGAGCTTCCTAAAACTCCAGTTCACGCTCCCCAGAAGCAGCCACGCCAGCAGCAGAGACCCCCTCCACAGTCTCAAACTCAGTACCAGGCAGGGCCTCCCCGGCCCAGGCCACGCACTCAGCAGAAATCTCCAAGCCACATGAAAGAGAGACCTTAAGCATCTGTCCTGGAGGAACAGAACCTGTCTCACTACTTGCTCTGGTGGGACTAGCCACAAAAATAACCTTGCAAATAGCCAGCAATCCCCCAGATTGGCCGCTTTTGTTGCGGAAGATCACTGTCTATACTGAATGGCTGATGAAAAGGCGTTCCACGATGGAGACTTGAGGTGATCACAGGTCACTACCTTGGCCATTTTCTTCAAGTGACTCCATGCTAATGTGGGACATTTAGTCCTGAAATCTGCTTCCTTTTTGTTTCATTTGGTTGTACCTCTCCTTGCCAACTTCTGGTCTAATTTATTTTTTGGGGGGGGAGAGGGGACGGGGGGGAGGACGGGCCTAAGACTCTATTGAGATGACTTTCATCACGTGTATCTCTTTCTCCCTTTACCTGCGCTCCCATCCAAACACCCCTCTAGCTGTTGCAGCCAGTCATTTGATCACACGGAGAGGAAAATAGTTGTGTTAATTGTAATGAAGGCCTGACATATTGGAGTGCTGGCAAGAAACTGCAACTTTATTTCTTGGCTACAGTGACATGCCCTGGTTCAGGGTTCCCAAGGCAGATGTACTTGTCACGTGACAGGAGCCAGTATCCATTGGTGTGTGAGATTCCTGCACAGTAATACGTACTACCAACCAAAACCAAGTAGTCTAATTAATAACTACTTTCTCTGAACCTTGTTGGCTCTCTCATCCCATGGCCACTTTGTGCTCTCAAAAGAGGCCCAGCTGTGGTGGCCAGCGCAGCTATTACAGTTGGTGTGCCACCTGGAGCCAGTCACGTGTACCAGAGAGGAGGAATTCACCCTCTTGCTTTTTCTATGATACTACTTGCTTCCAGGAAAGTCTGGAAATGCTGCAGTGCTGTCTTCTGCTCCTCTCCCACGGAGGGATTTAGGAGGCCTCGTTTGCTCCATTTCTGTGAAGGACTTGGTTTAGGGCAACACCACGTAATCCATCTGACACCTGCATCAGCATTCTGAAAGCAAATAGCCTTGTATTGACACAGGCCAGGGGACCCAGCGGTTCCAGTAATTCTTTCTTTGACAAAGGAGGACATGCTCGGCTGGTCTGCAGTCAGCACCACATGTCTCTGGGACACTGGGTGTAGTGCAGGGGTTCTCAAACTGGGGGTCGGGACCCCTTAGAGGGTCGCAAGGTTATTACATGGGGGATAATGAGCTGTCAGCCTTCACCCCAAACACCACTTTGCCTCCAGCATTTATAACGGTGTTACATTAAAAACACATTTTTATATATTTATAAGGGGGGGGGGGGGTTGCACTCAGAGGCTTGCTATGTGAAAGGGGTCACCAGTACAAAAGTTTGAGAACCCCTGGTGTACTAGGAAAGACATTCTTGCTTATTCATAGGCAACATATGGGGGGGCATGCAGGGGCAAGTGCCCCGCCACCCACCCCACAGATTTCTGCTTGGACTGCAGGGAGGAGGGAGAGAGGCTTTGTCCTTCTCCTGATGGGCCTGCCGCCCCGGCATGCTCTGCCTCTGTCCCTGGCAGCCGGGACTGGGTGGGGAGGGAAGGGGAGGAGACCAGTCACTTCTCACACCGACTGCTCCGGGTCACTGCTCTGTGCAGCACAGCCACTGCCGGAGAGAGAGAGCCTGGCTGGGGAGGTGGTGGTGGCAGCCTATTCCCCACCTGGGCCCAGCAGACAGGGACAGGGGCCAAGCGAGACAGAGTTCCCTCCTTCCCCCCCCCCCCCCCGGCCCGGGGCACATTTCCGGCTTGCTCGGCCCCTGTCCACGGTAGCCAGGCCCAGGCGGGGAGCGAGCTGCTGCCGCGGTCACCTCTCCAGCCGGGCTCTCTCTCCGGCAGCTGCCCTGCCACACAGAACAGCGACCCGCAAAGTGGCTCTGTCCCGCTCCCCAGGGAGAGTGGCCAAATGTGCCATGGGGAGGTGCAGCAGGAGAAGGGCAGAGCCCACCCACTCCCAGCTAACTGTGGTGGGGAAGGGAGAGCATGGCGACTGCAGGCTGGGCGCAGGGCCGGGGGGTCGCTGGGCAGAGGAGACATGTGGGGCTGTCATGTGTCCTCCCCTTTAGATTGTGGCCCCCCAGCATCAGGAGGCACGAGTTGTCCGTGCCTCTCACCTTTGGCGAGTCTCATGACTTCTCTGATTCGCAGGTTGATCAGCTGGGTCAGCAGAGGCCCCATGTTTCTATTTTATTCACTGTATTGTCTGGCTAGTTAAAGCAGCTCCTCTGGTGCTGGTGACAGCACACTGAGCAAGGGGCAGGGACGGAGACGTGAGAGCCATTCTCAATAGCACTGGCTGGAGCTTGCTACTGGTGCCACGTAAGGTAGATGAATGTATGGTAGTTCTTTCAGGCTCCGAGTCTCCAATGTATTTCTGTGGCGTTAAAAGGTGTATCCTTATTTCTCTCCACAAATGTGCTCATTTATGACCTGCCAGGTGCAGGGAAGAGACATGTGGGGAAGGAGGCCCCTGCATGTCCCGCCAAGGGGCCAGTTGTTGTACTTTGCTTTTTCCTCAGAAGCTGGTCCATCTGGATGGAAATATTACTCATGCCAGGCCCAGCTTTCTGCAGTGTGTGCTAATGGTTTGACTAATTTAAGGTTTATTTTTTTAAATGGCTTGTACTCTATTTTGTATATGAGATATCAGCCTAGTACTGCATAAATAAAGATTAGAGAGTGGATGATGGGGCTTTAGCTTGTGCTGCTCCTGGCGTTTGGCTATCTGGATTTCACATACTTATCAATAGGCGGCAAAAGAAGATGTGTGAGCCCCAGTGGCCACAGCACAGAATGACACTGTCATGCTCAACTCTATGCCCCCTTGGGTATCCACGGCCAGCAGGGACAGCGTGGGGGTACTCTGTGTCCAACCCAGCTCCCCATTGTGGGCCCAGACTGTGTCCTGAGGGGGCATACTGTTCCTGTCCTGGAGCTCAAGAGGTTTAGCTATGCCCGTTCCTGTCCACCAGAGTAAATGAAAGGTCCATGTTGCATTCATCCTTGATCGCCATTTATCACGTGATGTCAGTGGGGGAGATCTTGAATGGGGAGAACTGGGCCACAAGGTGGGTGAAAGGTTCATTCTGTGCCCATCCTACATCCCCAGTGATTGGGGAAGGGGGGGGGGACCCTCTGTGCCCATCCCTGATGCCTAGTGCAATTTTGGGGTCAAAATGACAAGTAGCTGTAGCATTTGCTTTATGAGCATGTTATCCCTCAATCTCCCCTCTCCTGTCACTTCTCTCTCGGGGTGATTGCCAAAAAATCAAGGTAATTGCAAGGTGAGGTTTGAGTTGGCTCCAGTGGCTGGTGAAGGCTGTCCACTGCCATGGGGAGAGACCCCACTAACATACTTACTGCCTGGGAAGATGGGACCTGGGAGTGCCATAGAAGTGCCCTGTGTATACAAAATGCTAGTGCTGTGCTCGACCATGAGGAAGAGCCTGCTTCAAGTCCAATCTGACTCTCTCGCTCCCTGGGTTGCATGATGCTAAGTGTGCAAGCAAAACCACCCCAGTGGCTCTCAGTGCTCGGCCGTGCAGGAGAGCTGAGTCTGATACCCTGGTCTCTTGGTACAGGGGCTAGGAGTGCTGTTGGGTTTGGCCAACTATCCTACCAGCAGTGAGTTCTTCATGCTGCCACATGGGAGATCTGTGCTTGATTGCAGTGTCCTCTCCTGAGCTGCTGAGGGCTGGGGCTCAACCTCTGGGTGAAGTACGTTTCCCAATAAGTTAGCAAGTTGTGATGCAGTTGGTTTTTCTAAAACAGCAGTCTACGGGGCCTCTGTTCTCACCCCAGCCTCCGAGTGCTGCCTGTCACCAGCGGCAAAGGCAGAGAACTACAAACTAGCTCACACTTGGCAGGAAGCACAGAACCACAGGCTGCATGCGCACCAGAGGTTTCCTGTAAATTGCTGCACATCAAGTCTCCTAGGCATAGGGCAAGATGCAGCCCTGGCCTGACACTCCTCGCTGACTGGAAAATCCATACAGCTTCATAACACGGAGCACTAAAAAATGGGGGAAAAGGGGGAAGCAGGGGGGCTAGATCCATCCCTACGCTGGTGCCAGCATAGGGGTTTGATACATCTCCTGCAAAGGTGCTGTGGTGCAAGGCTGTATAGGGCCCAATGCACTGGACAGGGAGAGAGTGGAGTCACTGGAGGGGAGGATAAAGGGCTCATCCTTTGTCCCTCGGTGTAATCCACTGAAGATGTTCGAAGAGTTTAACAGGTTTCTGCTATAGTGCCTTTCATTCCAAAGCCTCACACTTACTATGGGCTCCAGCCTTCAGGCTTCTGGACTAGGCCAAACTCCAGTTGACTCCAGTGGGATTTATGCTCGAGTAAGAGCTAAACAAGGAGTGCAGGATTTGGTCCTAGAGATATGATTGCATTGAAATGCAGCCACCTCTAGGTTGGAGAACAGAAAGCTACTGGCCTACAGCGCATTGCATGGCAATAGCGGAGGGGAAATTTTGGTCAAGGTGATCCGGGCAAAAAGTGTTTTGGCATCTGTAACATCTATGAAGAGCAGGCAGGACATTGTTCTTTCAGGACCCATCTTAAATCTCTCTTTGTTCACTGCCTAGGTATTTGAATATTCCTGAGTTCTATATCGAGTGTTACTTGTGTTTTAAAAATTAACTGAACAGTTTGAAATGAACCCCTCAAAATGCCTGAGGAATTTTAGCTTTCAATACTCACAAAGGTATTTCAGATCTGAGTTATTGGCTGGCTTTGAGCCATAACAAAGAGATGAGAAAGTCCTAGCATCTGGGAAGTCCCTGGGGCCTTTCTTGGTTCCGCTTTTGCTGCAGTGTCTTTAGGGGGCAACAAGACATGCTCCTCTATCAATGAGTCATTTGTTTGTTGAGGTTGTAGGTTTCCCCATGCTTGCCATGGATGAGCCAGTGAACTGGGTCACCTAATTCACATTGGATCATTGAGGAATCTGGCTAGTAGAGTCACTTTCCAGAGGGAAGCTGGGCTTTGTCACTGAGAGGGGGAACTGCTGCATGTCTCGTTGTGGGTGTTACCCATCCACCTACACCTCTTTGGGCCAGATGCTGAAGAACCTCACACACTCGCAGCATCTGCAGCTGAAATGCATTGTGCCACATGAACTGAATTGTCAAATAGCTTGAAAACCGTCAAACTGTGGCTATGGACAGGCAAGTGACTCTGTGAAGTGACCTGGTGTATTTCCATCTAGTGGTTCTGGATTCCATGACCTCACTTTACAAGTCAAAAAAGAATGGGTCTGATTGTCCACTCAGTGACACCAATCGTATGCCACTGTAACTCCATTGACCTCAGTGAATTCACACTGGCATAAAATTTGTATTACAGAGAGGGGAATCTGGTCTGATACTTCTAACTGCCAGCAGTGCAATCTTGCTCTGCCATCCACACCACCAAGTGGTGCCCCACCTGCTTTGGACCCTACCAGCACTAGCAAAGAGTCAGCAGTGAGAATCACACTGGGGATTCTCCTGATGCTGTGGGAGGCAGAGGGTACTCCATCTCAATGCCCAAGTTGCATAGACTCTAGGGCTGGGTGGAGTTTCTTGTTTTGGTCAGTAAACTCAGCCAGTGTGACTGCAGGGAGCACATATGCTGAGTCACTTTCTGATCACGGTCACACTTAAACAATTTGTTACATCTCTTAGGTCATGTCTACACCGCAATCGGAGGTGTGTGACTGCAGCACATGTAGACATACCCCAGCTAGCTAACCATTGTAGTGAAGCCACGGCAGCACAGGCTGTACAAGCCCACACAGGACCCTGAGTATGTGTGTAAATGGATAGCCCGTGCTACTGCAGCTTCACTGACGTTAGTTGAGTGAGTTAGCTCAAAGCTAAGGTGAGTACATCTACATACGGTGCAGTCCCACTTCTGACTGCAGTGTTGACATAAGTTCAGAGAGATTTCTTATGACATGTACTGTATTTAGCAATTACCTAAGGAAGGAGACCTGGACATTGGCAAGCAACCAAATGCATCTGTGGGGTAGAATGTAACTGGTGGTGTGTTCTGAAATCTGTTTTCCCCCTTAGAGCCACCTTCCCAGGCTTCCCTTGTGTGCAGCCCACCTATACAGGCCAGCAGGAACAGCCAAGATGGGATTTCTTCCTTTACAGTTGCAGCCAATCCCTGTAGTCCACCAAACTATGTATGCATGACCCTCAATGTTCCCATGGGATCCCCATAGCTGGGCCAAGTACCCATGACCAGTCCCCCACAATTCCTCTTGAGGTCTCTGAATTCTCCAGGCAGAGTGTTTGAAAAGAAGGCAAATTTACCCTCCTGGGTAATTCCTGGGTCACCTTTCCTGTTCCCACACGCTCTCTTGCTTGCCAGAGTGGCACAGCAGGACTGTCAGAGAGTGAAACTGAACAGCCCCGCCACCCCCCCCCCCATGGTCCTGTTTGGAGCTACACTTCCCATTTTAACTTTCCTTTCAAACAAAACTCTGTCTAACATTGTTTTAATCATGCCTCTAGGGTAGGGACGTCCCTTCCCTCCACCTAAGTGAACACCAGGACTGAAACCAGGGCCTCAGTCCCCAGGGCCCTACACAAGCAAATCCGACCATGGGTGGGGATTTCCAAAGCACACGTCCCACTGACAATGCCCACCTAGGTCCTTTAGAAAATCCACCCCCATCCCTTTGTTGAGCGTAGATGCCACAGAATCAGCTCTCGTCAACGACGCAGTCAGCCTTACCTAAGGGTACTGAAGCTGAGGGGAGGGGCGTGTATTTTTGTACAGAGGAAGAATGGGCCAGTGATTAGAGCACTAGTCTGGGCTATGTGGAATTTGGGTTCAATTATCTGCTCTGCTACAGACTTCCTGTGGGATCCTGGGCAAGTCCCTTAGTCTCGCTAGACCTCAGTTCCTCCTGTGTAACATGCACTGATAACAGCACTGCCCTACCTCACATTGGTGCTGTGAGGGTAAATACCTTAAAGATTATGAGGTGCTCAGATATTGTGGTAATGGGACCCAGATAAGTACCCACAATAGATAGTCATTTTAGCGTCTGTATCACTGAAAAGAAAGGGCTACAAGGAATTACATCAGCTGAGGATCTGCTCTTATGTCTTGGAAGATCTTTGTGTCTCCTCTGCCTAGTTTCTTCTTTTCTCCCCCCTCCTGTGCTGTATGTCTGCACCTCCCTGTCCTGCCCACCTCTCTTACCGTTTCAGCCCTTCTCTTTTCTTTCAAGTTCTCTTTCATCACCCAGTACTGAGTCCTTATTAGCATTAAGTGTGATCAGTGTGGGTAAAGGCTCTTAGCATCTCACAGCACTGCAGGCCAGTTCTCACTTCCCCGTCACATGTATCACTAATATGCAAGTGGTTTGCGTTTGAGGTACAAGTTGCGAAGAGGGGACCGGGGAGTGAGAAACTGGGTCAGGAAAGTGGTTAACTCAAGGTTTCTGCCTGCTCATTCATCAGCTGCACCAAGCCCATCACCCCTCCAGTGCTTTTGCATCTCTGGTTCTGGGTGCTGTTGTTAAGGCCTCAGCCTTTCTCACCTTTATCTGAAATGCATTGTTCAAGATGGCAGGAAGAGATAAGAAAACCTCCACACAGCAGTTTTTGTAGGTTCTGTTTTCCGCACGCCTCTCGACTTACAGAACAATAGAGGGGAGATGTTTTCTGCTTTCATATCAGAGCTTGTCACAGGGCCCACTGACTGGTAGGGTACTGAAGATTAGCTCTACTTCAGTCCAATGCCCCAGGAGTCTGCTGCTCACTGCATGCCCTGCCATCGCTCATGCACGCTCTCTCTCTCATTCAGGTTAATTATCCTAATTTAACCTGCTCTGCCTTGTATGGGGTCGACACCCCAACACAGAGCTGCCCATTTCTAATTCTAGCTTTTACTTTCTGGTCTTCTCCAAAAGGCTGGAGTAGATTAGAGAGTCAACTGCTATTGTTGGGAGCAAGTAGAGGGCTGGATAACATGATGACCGTAATGTAATAAATGGAGTAGAGATGGGCCTGAGCCAAAAGCCCTTTGAAAACACCCCTGAAATTTGGGAACTTTCAGATCTAGATCCACGCTTTGCAGATAGTCCCTAACTCTACAATGGGATGAAGCCTGGATCCTCAAGAGCACCCTAAAATTAAGAAAAATTTGGATATGGATCTGAACTCTCTGTCTTATCCCATCTCTGATCGGTAACTACAGACAGAAAGGAATACCCAATGATGATCATGTGAAAGACTCAGGAGGAAATTCCCCCCTCCCGCTCTATGTACAACTACTAGGTGCATTATGGGATTTTTTAAACTTTCTCTGGAAGCACCAGGCATAGACGACTGCCAGAGCCAGGATGCCAGCCTAGCTGGCTTTAAAATAGTCTAATCTGAAATAGACTATGGTCCTGTATTCCCAAAAAGCAGACGCAGGCTGAAAGATGCTTCAAGAGGCACTTGGGACCAGGATTGATCTGAACAGCCCCTACAAGTGACAGAAGTTTGGGATTTGGACTGGCCAGTTCAGCGAGAATGCCCAGTGAGAGCTGTGGGCCTTGTCAGTGGATAGGATGGATACTATGGAGAAGACTCTAGTAACTGGGGCAAAGATTGAGATGCTGAATCCTACTGGAGTGGATGGTGCTTTTCTTCTCCCAAACTTTCCTGGTAGAACACAAATAGAATAGGAATAAGGTGCACAGTGGGCCCAGTCCACCAAGATCCCAAGTATTTGGAGCTCTCAAGCCCTTTAGTGATTTAGGGAGGCTTTTGAATGAAATACTATTCTGAAAAGAAAATATGGAACTTGAACTAAAAGACATCTGTTCACATTCTGCACTGCTACTAAAGATCATAACATGTGATACAACTGCTTCTGGCCTTCCCATGGAAACTAGCACATGTCAACACCTGGCGGGCACTTGCCAACCAATCAACCACATGACAAGTTGCTAGTGATGCACTACAACACCTGTGTGTTCTCCTATAGACTTGCTTCCTGTCTTTGTTTCCCAGCAGTCTGGAGTGATGAGCATAATGAAATGTAGGTTTATATTGTTCTCAAAGTGTGATTTGGTTAGTCACCTGATTCGATTTGGTTCTATACCCGCAAAACTTCTGGACACTACTCTCTTCTTTGCCAATGAGGAGGTTGGTGCTGGCAGTGATACCAAACTGCAAAGGCACATACTCTAACTGTAGTATGACTGATTGCATATCAGAGTTACATAACTTCCATAAGTTGGGTAACTTACATCAGTTTTAAAGCATCACCAATATAAAAATAAACAATCTGGCAAAAAAGTGAATACAGTAAAAATTCCCACAAAACTGGCTGATCTTATTGTAACCACCCCCTCAAATAAAACCCAGAGAAAATGCACAGGCTCCAGCTGGTACAGAATGCAGTTGTTTGTCTTCTCCATGGCTCAGGCTGCTGTGAGCACACCAGGCCAGTGTTTAAGTCTCTCCACTGGCTCCCAGACAGTTTCTGATGCCAGTTGAAGGCTTTGGTACTAATCTTCAAAGCAACTAATGGACCAGTTCCCAGCTATATCAAAGCCTGTATTTCAATGTATGAACCACTTAACAGCTGCACTCCTCTGGGGCAATGCAGATCACAAAGCCCTGAACGAAACAGGTGAGAGCCGGGGACAGAGCATTTTTAGTCAAGGGGATCTAGCTATGGAACAAACTGACAGGGGAGATCAGGTGAACCCAGAGCCTGACCATCTTTAGGAATCATTACAAAACCTTCCACTTTGAGAGAGCCTTTCCCCCATATGTGATGCTGACAACATGACCTCCCATATCTATTCCGAATCCCTTCCCAACTCCTCCCCAACCCCCCCCCCCCCTAAAACTTACCCTAAACACAGTTTTGACCCTGCAAAGGGAGAAGTGCCAGAGACTCTGTGAAACCCACTAGTGCCTTTGCTATTGCTTATAAGTGGAAGGCATGCAGGCACCTAACTCCCATTTAAGTCAATATGAGTCAGGCACCTAAACCCTTTGAGGATCTGGGTCTCAGAAACTATGGTGTTGGGTGGCACCATAAAGCTTTGAGACAGATAGGGCTTGCAATGTGCCTGGAAAGATAACAAAATTGGGCCCTGTCTGACTAATGGTGGACAGGAACTCCAGAGCTGAGGGTCCTGCAAACAGTACAGTGCCCTTTCTCCAGTCCCCAGAGTTCATATCTGGATACTAGTGATGGGCTGAACTCACTTTCTGGGTTTCAGAGGAGGAACCCTTCTGGATCAACAATACCCCACCTGGGAAACAACCCCATTACAGCTGTCTCCCTTAATCCAGGAGCAGCTGGGGTTAAACAACAGAGTTTGTTTAGCAGGAGGGCCTTGTTAACCTGCCAATTACTAGGCATGATCTAGGCCGCTGAGCAGCGCTAGCAGCTAACTCCAGTTTGGAAAGGGAGGGTATCTGCTATCAGATGACATAACTAACATTACTGTTGTTAGTCTGTAAAAGAAGAAGTATGCCTGACAGCCAAGGTGGGTCTTATGATTTATTCTGCTCTGTTAAGAGCCTTCAACTAAAAGAAGCACCCAAGGTATTTGTTAACCAAGAGGGCTGGTGCCTCTGTTAGTGAGAGGAAGCAGGGGTGTGCTTGCAGGATTGTCAGGAAGATTGTCCTAGCTGGTCTCCTTTGCTGATAGCAAGTTTCAGGAGAAATGCAGCCTCTAAAGCCAAACTATACATGACTTGACTCAATGCACTGGATTTACAATAAACAAACATGAAGCCATGACAGTCTACAGGGTAGTCATGAAGTCAGCGCAGTTCTGTCCATGAAGCAGCCACATGCTCCATGTGAGAGGTATTGCTATTTACTAAGCAGATAGCTACTTAAAAGTGCAGCTGAGTTTTCCAAAGAGAAACTAGAAGGATGTCTATACTACAAACTACACTAACATGAATGAACTCCTTAAGAAAGATGTCAGTTATTGACTTCTTCATGTGTCCATCCAACTCACCAGCATTGACTCTGGATTGAACTTCAGCCAGTTCGCTCTCATTCGGGAGCTAGCTTTAGACCTCAGGAAAGCTAGACTACTGCACTCTGTACTGGGTGAAATCTTAGCTCTGCCATGCTATGGCCTAGTAGATGGAGCAATAGACTGTGGGTCTAGAGACCTGAGTTCTGTGCCGTGTCTAAGTCCCTTCACCACCTGTGGTTCTTTTTTTCCTCCCTCTAACCCTTCTGTTTGTTTAGCTGGGAAGCTCTTAGGAAGGAATTGTCTCTTAGGATGCTGAAAGCTCTAGGCGCTATTTCAATACTACTAGTAATGGGCACAGTGATTAAGAACTAACAGGTGGGAGGGGAGTGGCTGGGATATTTTTTCATATGGATGAGTATTTCCCTGTTCGGTATCTGACTAACCCGGTGTCTATGCTTCCTATTGTTGCTGTATTCTGTGCCATCCTGCGTCTTTTACTGATGAAGCTTCCTCATGTGGCTCATTACTAAACAAGGTGTATCCACTATCGGGGATGTTAGCATGACAGCAATGCTCAGCGTTGTTATTAGGGTAACTGTGTAGGTCCCACTGGAGATACTAGTACTCAGCACTGTTATCTCTGAGGGAGAAGTTGGATGACTAGGCAATGGCATGTGACAGACAGACAGAAGAGTTGATTCCTAACTCTATGGGGAAGTTATTTTTATTAACTCCTTTTTTGCTGAGTTTACAATTCAGTAATTCAGTTTTCTTTCCTTTTGAAAGGGGAAGAGCTCAATGTGAAAGCTACCACCAAAAGTGGAGGAATTAATAGGACAAAGTAAAAAAAAAAAAAAAATTAAAGGCTCAAGGAGGGAAACCGATTTTGCATGGAGGATGGGAGTGAAGGGGTCTTTAAGAGGCAACCATCAGATGCATGTTGAGTGGAATCCAGATACCTCATGTTTGAGGTGATTTCACATGTCATGACACCCCCATCCCTTATTTAACAGCAGACATTTATTATGCAAGCACAATGGTAAAAAGTAAAAATACAGGTTTCCACACAGCTCAAGTTCCAGCTTTGTGTCTCTGGTTACCAGACAGTGCATCTTGCCTAGAACTTCATGCTGCACACAGACAGGGAGTGGCTGGATAATATATTTCAAGTGAACATATCATTACAGAGGAGAGAGGGTGTTGGATGTATGTGTGAGAAGAGAATCTCTGAGAAGAAGCTGTCAGGCAGGTCTGGGATAGGATCAAAAAAATGTCATGGAGATGTATTTGTTAAAGATTGCCTTGATATAGGTTTATTTGGAAAGAAATGTATGGGGCTTGATGGCCAAAGATGGGGAGAGATAGAAAGCTGGAAGAGGGAGCTGCTGACTCTATTAATCTTGGACTTAAAAAAAAAAAGCCACTTGCAGGTGCGGGGGAAAAACAAATGTAGGGTTTTTTTGGGCTGTGTATGCTGAGAGAGCACATCAAAGTAGGGAGATGGTTATCCTGCTCTGTTGCTATGGCGAGATCCCATTAGGAATCATTGTTTAATTTTGGAAACCTCATTTCCAGAAAGAGGACAAGAGTCAATTCAGAAAAGAATAACAAAGGACTGGAGGGTGCATTAACCGACTAGCACAGAAAGGATGTTTGTCTCTTTAAAATAGAGAAGAGAATTTCCAGCACATCTCCTCTCTCCCTGAGTCTCTCTGCCAGAAGTGAGCAGACAGGAATGATAGGGCTGCTTTTGCCCCCCAATATTCTAGTTTTAGCTTCATATGACTGCTCTTACTGCTCACATTAGTGTGACTGAGGAGCATTGCAGCTGTCCATACTGACCCTGACATACATTTAGATGTGAAATAGTTGTAAGACTTGTTTGTCCTAAAAAACCTAGGAATCTTCTCAATGAATTGATCAAGAGGAACCATTTACAGATCTACATAGGTCTAGCTGGGGTAAGAAGGAACTAAGGGAGGACAAGAGTAAGGGTGTAAACGCAAGAGGGGGATTGTTGACTGGCACAAGGTGGTTTGGTATAAACAAGAGGGCTGGGATGCAATTGATAGAACTGGAAGTGACCCTTTCACTTGGGACTCTAAAAACTAGGCTGAGCAGAGCACTGGAGAATGCACTATAGACAAAAATCCTGTATTGGCTGAATGATAGACATGGACTGGATGGGACTTAGACATCCATATTGAGGTCTGCTTCAATGCCTTCTCCTTGCCCAGAGCTCCTTGCTGATGGTTCTGCATTCTCTCACCTCAAAGCTTCTCATTCCCTGCTGCTTGGTATGTGGTTATATGAAGGGCAATAGAAAGCTATGCCATTCCAATGCCAGTGTGCCCTGGAAGGAGACTTAGTTTACAGATTAGTAGTTGATGGCTGTGCCACAACTAGGATCTGGCTAACGGGATATCTTTGCTCTCGTGCCTGATAATCTGCTGGCAGTCACAATAAGACTTGATACTAGTCAGCAGCCACCTTCAGGGCTGGTCTTTGGTCTAACATCCCCTAGAGCGGAAGCCATAATGTACTGCTCGCCCTTATAACAGTCCCCATTGAAGACACTTGCCTATAGAAATAGCCCTTAGTTTTTTGTAGCTTGGTTGCTAACCTCTAAGGCTGGCTCTACTCACTGTCTTCTAGAAAGCTGCTACCATGCTTTTGTGTACAGCAGTGGTGAGCTGCAGAAGGAACCAAGAATTAAGACTGGAACACAATTAACAAGCACCTGTCCTGCCTGGTGCTGTTCAGTGCCTTAGCTGATCACTGATTACCCATCTGCCTGGGTGAGCTTTTGAGGCCTCACTAGGCTCTGATTGTAATCTGAACCAGTCTCTCTACAGCCACTGTTAGCAGGGTTCGAGGCCCAGTATGGTCTCTGCCCAGAGACACTTAGTCTGAGAGCCATTTGGTACTGCCATGCTCTGGACTACTTATGGGGTCTGCCATAGTAACAGTTTGGCCAGAATAGTTCATTTAACAGTGCCAAGACCTTGCTGACAACAACTGCATTTTCTACATGATGGTATGGTTAAGTTCTGAGCTCACTGTCATTAATTCGGGACTTGCGCTCCAATCACATCATGTTTCACCTTCCTGCTGCTCATTCACTGGTGCAAAAGAATGTTCATGCTGCCATCTAGTGGAACAAAGCAAATGCAAGAGATGTCCCTTTTCATTCATAACTAGCACATTGCAGGATTTTTGTTTTTCTCATCTGTTTCTATTCCCTCAGATTTATTTATAAACTGATAAGAGCTGTAAGCATACAAGGACCCCTGAATGATGAGCCCTTTCTTAGGAGAGGGGATGGAAAAGCTATTGTAAAAACCACTTTATAAATTATTTAAGACTTGTATGTTATGAGCTAAATTTACAAATTGGCCCAATCAGATTAACTAGCAAATGCAGTTCTGAGACCCTACATTTTTTTTTGTCTGCAAAAGCAATTTTTGCACGCGCACAAAAAAGGAAATGAACACACAAGTAAGGTAGCAGATAACTAACCTACTGATTTGCAGGCATAATTTAGTTCTATAATTGCTCAAATTCAGGTTTTGCAGGTGTAAAAATGTATAGATACAAAGCTAGAAGCGACTTTAGAATACTGGACCCAGCATTTTAAAACATAATATTTGATCATCAGTTTCTTTCACTCACCTGCCAGAATCTGGGTTCGGGTGTCTGAACTCCTGTAGCAGTTATGATACTGCTACTACTTTGCTCTTGCACAGCACTTTGCAAGCCCCCATTAATTAATTGTCTCCACCTCCCTTTTAGGGTAGGTCAGTATTGTTGTCCCCATCTTACAGATGGAGAAAGGGAAGTTGTGATTTTTGTCCAAGGTTGCATGGCAAGTTAGAATAGAACCCAGAAGTCCTGAAATCCAGTCTCTACCTCTGACCACTACATATGCTGTCTCTCAACCCTAAAGTAGCACAGGGAGTGTCGGAAAGCGTTCCTCTTTAGGCACTAATGCCATTGTCTCCTGCAGGGGAAACAGACTATGAAACAAACCCTGCCAGGTAGAATGAACTGATTAAATGCAATGTTTTGACGTAACTATTTGTACTGTTTAAGGCTGCTGAGAGTCTCTGACTTGGGAGATTAATTGGCTTGCTTAAACTTTGAACTCTTTATTCCACTGGCCTTTATTGTGTAGATGTCGAGGGCCTGGATCAGAGGCTGACCTTTGTCTGTGGTTTAAAAGCAAATCTCTGATCCTTAAAGGACTCGGTGACGCTACCCGGGGCATCCTGGGCTGTGAGGCACCTCGCTACCACCAGCCCTTAGCGTGAGGAAGCCTTGTCTGTGTCTGCCAGCCCGGGGATCAGCTCCCCAACTCCACCGGGCATGAGCAACCACAACCACTCCCCTCTCAGCCTGAACAGACCCCGCTGTCACTCTACAGGTTCGCAATAGGCACACTCCAAGCCCAAGCCCTCCCAGCATCTCCCTGGCGTGCCCACCTCCTGGTCCACTGGACACTCTCAGTATTCACAGATTTGCTTCTTCCAAAGAAGCAGTACACTCCAGCTTACCAGTTCCCCCTCAGGTCACCGCTCCACTTTACACACAGCACTTAGAGATGTTTTTAGTGAAATCAAGTATAAGTTTATCTGACAAAGCGTAGAGATTCAAGCAAGTAGAAGTAATGGAAACAAATGGTTACATATCATAAAATCATAACATAAATTTTGGAGCTTGGACTTCATTAACAGGATTCACTCATGTCTTAATATAATATAACATATGGAGATATACCTATCTCATAGAACTGGAAGAGACCCTGAAAGGTCATTGAGTCCAGCCCCCTGCCTTCACTAGCAGGACCAAGTACTGATGTTTGCCCCAGATCCCTAAGTGGCCCCCTCAAGGATTGAACTCACAACCCTGGGTTTAGCAGACCAATGCTCGAACCACTGAGCTATCCCTCCCCCCTTGTAGAGCAGTGGTGTGCAAACTGGCAGTGTGCCCTGCCCCCCTCCCCCCCTGGGGTGTGTGTGTGCGCGCGCGCACGCGCATAAGAGGTTCTCGGGGGCAAGCTGCAAAGACACTTCAGCCTTTTGCACTTTAAAAAAACCAAACATCCAAATAAAAGCACAGGCTGGCTTATTGTCAACAATTGGTAAGTTTCATACCTACAGTAGGACTACTATGCCTTTAAAAATTAATGTTTATACTAATTAATTTTAAAACTCATTTAATAACTGATATTTAAGGCATAAACCGGCAACATGTATAACAATAGTTGAGAGCCCAGGACCTCTGGAGTGAGTCAGACCCTCTACCACTAACCTGAATGACTGAACAGGCTCATCTGTGTTTCCGGTGTGAAAAACAGTTTGATTACAAGCAATGGGCGGGGCATGACTGGAAACGTTGGTGCACCACTGTCGTAGAGGATTGCTCAGCAGAGCTTTATGGCCAGGCTATCTGTGATTCCTCTTTCATGAGATGTGACACATGGCCGGCCGGCCTCCTCAGTGAAGGATAAAATCTTGGCCCCTCCTTTTTACCCCCCACCCCTTTTAATGCAGGTACAGACTATAGTTTCAGTTCTGGCTAGGGGACCTCCTGGGGTATCTTGGGGTTCTTTTGTCTTTGTAAATTATCCTTAGGCCTGCACCTGGCCCAGACAGCAAACATAGCCTGTATCCATGGATGCCCATTGTTCTGCATGCTGATTGACTTAGCCCTGAGGCTCGCCTTGCCTCAAGTGACAAGATTTACATCAATAATTTTGGAACCTAATATTTTCCACTATGAATATCTCTTAACTATATCCCATAGAACCCTCTTGCAATGATTACGATGACCAGTGGTCTACTGGTTCCTGGTGGAGACCTCACACGCCACTCTGGAGAACTATTATGTAGATACCAGACCCAGGGCATCCCTGTAAAACCCTGTGCATCCACTTGTGCCCTCTGCCAGTTGTCCCCCAGGGTCACAGACCCTCACTTAACTATCTCCTTTTGTTCTTGGTTCTATGAAGAAGGCTCATTCCACCCTGTAGCCAGGTCAGCCTACAGTGGCGCTGGAACATTTTTAATAGTGGGGGTGCTGTAAGTCAGACCCCTTACTCCTGTCCAGTCCACTCCACCCCATCCCAGAGCTAGGAGTGTGGGGCTGGGGGTGCAGAGCTGGCGGCGCCCTCCCCCCCCCCCCACATCCCTAGTTCCTGCACCTATGCCAGCCTATGGTGCCAGCCACTCTAGGGGAGGCAGCAGTGGATGCTGGACACAGGCTGAAGGTCTTTCAAACTGAAATAATCATTGTTCTACAGCTGACAGGGAGAAACCCCTGTGTGAGGCACCCAAAGAAATCTGTATGCTGGGTGTGTGTGTGGATCAGGCAGATTATAACAGGAGGGAGAAAAAGTTTCTTATTTTCCACCCTCTACTACCCTAGGAGTGATGGGATTAGAAATGGGATACTCCTTGACAATGTGATCCACTAGGTCCTCATCCCCTAGAACAGTGGTTCTCAAACTAGGGCTGCCGCTTGTTCAGGGAAATGTGCTGACTGTCGGTTCCCGCTGCCCCCATTGGCCTGGAGCAGCGAACCGTGGCCACTGGGAGCTGCGATCGGCCAAACCTGCGAACGTGTCAGGTAAACAAACTGGCCCGGCCCGCCAGGGGCTTTCCCTGAACAAGCGGCGGTCCTAGTTTGAGAACCACTGCCCTAGAATGCTCACAATTAGAACGGACAAAGCAGTGAAGAATGCCTCCTAGCCAAGGCTTTGTGTACAGAGCAAGTATCCCAGCAATGCAATTGCTTTTTGAAAGCTTGCTCCAGAATCTAAGCTTACCTTTCAAAAAAGAACTGGTTTCTAGACTCTTACAATTTGGACAAGAACCTTTAAACCCTGAATGAAATAACAGAAACAGTGATGTCTGCAGAGAGTCTAAACTCAATAGCTCTGAGAAGGGAAAACGGCATCATCTCAGTAGGATGTTAACTCTGGAGCATAACACCCAATGTGCCAAAATTAACTATTTCACTGCCGGTTATTTGAGCAAAAATGTTGAGCTAATATGCTTATCCTGTGTTAGGTGCAGCAAGTTGCTGTCAAGGGTTGTGGATGAAACATTAGCCAATAGATAGTGGATGCAGCCCTTTCATGTGATGGGGTTTTGTAATTTGTCACCCTGACCTAGATCATGTGAGTGGAGACAGGTAAGAATCTCAAGTTTCTTAACAGCACTTCTATGTTAGACTCCTGTTAAAGCTGGGGCAGGAAAGGGGGAATTCAAAATCCCTCCTTGTCCCCTTCTCTGCTTCCTACATTTAAAGTCCCTACCCAAAAGCTGGTGCCAAAGTGGAGACACGTACCCTCAAGAGTCTCAACTGCCTCCTGGTTGCCAAATCCAAGGTGGCCTCCTATGCTTCTCTGGGTGCCTTAGCCCCAGCTGCCAAAACCTCCTGCTCATCAATGCAGTTAGATTTAGCTTGCTGGATAGTGTGAATGTGTTCAGGCAGGGAGAGCCTAAAAACTCACTCATGGATGGTGGGCTCAATGAATGTGTTTTTCCATCTCTCACACACACCCTCCTGGATGATGGTGTATACTGGGCAGCTCATCCATTTCGGGCAGAGACAGTGGGTCTGTGTACTTATGGGGAAGTCTGCGTCTGGCTTAGTTAAATATTTAGCTTTAAGTAAACTGAGCACAAAAGGTGCTGCAGTGACCGCTCTTGACACAGGCTGATATTGTCAAAGCCACTTGAGATAGGGCTACCAAATTCCCTTTAAATGCTAAGGGCAATTAGGCATCTTGGATCTCCTATATGCTTTTGAAATATCTCAGGCAGAAGACCTCTACGCGTTGTGTGGTTAAGCAGAGCCCAGGTAGTAAATATTCACACCCACAGCCACCGGCCAAAGTACCTAATCTTCACTCAGGGAAAAGAGCTAGTGGTGAGAGGGTAGCTTAGGGCATGTCTACATTGCAAAATTAAATCGACCTACCTTGGGTTGGCATACAGCCACTGCAATAAATACTTTGCTTGTGCATGTCTATGCTTTGCTCCTTGTGTCGGCGGTGCACATTCTCACCAGGAGCGCTTGCACCAATTGAACTTCAGTGTGGGGCATTGTGGGATGGCTTGTGAAAGACAGTAATAGTCGATGCAAGTGACAGTGTCCACTGTGACGATCTAACTACGCAACTAACCTTGACTCTATGCCTCTCATGGAGATGGAGTTAAGTGGGTATAGCGGGTGAGTTACATCAGTGGGAGTGAAATTTTAGTGTAGACACTTAGGCTATGTCTACACTACAGACCTTACAGAGGCACAGCTGACCACAGTAAAGTCTCCCATGTAGCCGCTCTGTGCTGATGGCAGAGCTCTCCTGTTGGCATAATTAAACCACCCTGAATGACAAAAGTCAGTAAACTGCCTTGAATCGACCTAACGCTGTCGTGTAGACCAGGGCTCAGTGTTCATGGCCTAGTCATTCCTTGCCCTGTCTGCTGAGGCTATTAACAAAGGAACCAATTACTGCCATCTGGGGGAGAAATATATGAGATGTGGACACTGAGCCATTAGGAACTGGAGAGAGCCCACTTCACACAGCTCACTGTGAGCTGGTGGCTTTCACACCTTGTTCTAAACCTCAACCTCATACGGTGTGGCTTCTCATCACAGGAGTTTGGTTAACATAATGAGAAATGAAAAACTTTAGAACAGTGGTCCCCAAATTGTGGGGCATGCCCCCCGGGGGGCATAGAGGAATGTTGGGGGGGTGTAGCTGGGGCCAGCCCCCCAGGGGGTGGGGAGGGAGCGCCCCCCAGTTCTGCTCTGGCTCCAGTCCCGGCTCTGATCCTGGCTCCTAGCCATGGTTCCTGGCCCCGGGGTTGCCAGGTGCCTTTTTTTTTTTTTTTTTTTTAACCAGAAAGTCCGGTCGGAAAGGGGACATGGCAGTGTCTGCTCAGCACTGCTGAGCAGACACTGAAGGTCAAGTTACCCGCAATAAATGGCCTCCGCCACTGGGGGACGGGAAGAGAAGCAGCTGCGGCTGGAGCCTGGAGGAGCACTCGGGGATGGCTTCAGTGAGAGGTACCAGCAGCTCCCCTGTCCTGCCCCAAGCGCAGCTCCTCCTCCCCTGTCCTGCTCTGGCTTTTGGGGGGTGCGACTGAAAAAGTTTAGGGGCCATGGCATTGGAACATAAATTCCAGCTTGAGCCTGCTCCCCAAGCTTGAGTGTACCTGGGATTTCTCCCCGGGGACTGTTCAGGCAAGATCCTCTCTGTCCAGAGAGCCACGCCCACCACCATCCTGGCTATAACTACACCCTTGCTACGGCAATGAGTCAGCAGGAGCTATCGATGGTTCCCAGCAGCCTTCTAATACTCACTAATGGCAGAGGCAGATTTACAGTGAAACACAGGGGGCCCTGGCATGGGGCCCCCCAACAACAGGGGGCCCCAGTGATGGGCAATTGAATGGGTAGAAGCTTGGTCCTGGGGCTCTTGCTGCAGGCTCCGCTCCCACCAGCAGCCAAGCACCTCCTCCCCCCGCCTCCTCCCCCAAGCGTGCTGCGTTCTCGCCTCTCCCGCTCTTTCCCAGCACTGCCCCTGCCACCGAACAGCTGTTTGCCGGTGTCCAGGGCATTGGAGGAGCTGGGCCACAGCGCGCTCCGGGGCAGGAGGTGGGGAAGGGGGTGGAATCGGGGGCAGGGCGGAGCACCCCCACAACCCCAGCCCTGACTCCTGCACCCCCACACATCCCCACCCTGAGCAGCAAATGGGAGCTCCTGCAAACACTCTCCACATTCCCACCTGCACCCTTTGCACCAAATGGGAGCTGCCCCAGGTAAGCACTCCACACCCCAATCTCCAGCCCAAACCCTGAGCCCCCTCCTGCATCCTAACTCCTAATCAGACCCTGCACCCCAACCCCCAGCCTGCTCCTGCACCCTAACTCCCTCCCAGACCCTGCAGCCCCAGTCTTGACTCCTGCACCCCCTCATGCACCCCCAGCCCCCTGCTCTCCCTGATTCTTGCAACGCCTCACACACACCCTGCCCCCCACACCCCTACCCACCCTAACTCCTACTCCCCCCACACACATCCTCACTTGCACCCCTCGCACCAAATGGGAGCTGCCTCAGGTAAGTGCTCCATACCCCTACCCCAGCCCTGAGCCCCCTCCTGCACCCTAAATCCTGGTCAGACTCTGCACTCCAATGTTTTTTTTACATTTTTTTTATAAAGCGCTCTTATCCAAAGTGCTTTGCAATAGTTAGCTAATGGTACAAACAATATTTGGAAATCATTAAGTGATCCGCCGAGACCCTCAGCGATTTTTCAAGTGGTCTGTGGGAAAAATAAGTTAGACTACAAAAACAATCAAGGTACCTCACTTTATTTTCATGTACTTCCTATTACTTCTAGGAGGAGGAGGAGGATGAAAAAAAGAATGGAAAAACGGGGGTGGGGAGGGGGAGATAAGCGAGAATGTTCTTTTTCTTGGCTGGATCCCAAGGAGGGGCCCCCAAAATGAAGCTGAGCACAGGGCCCCTATAACTCTAAATCTGCCGCTGACTAATGGTGAGTCCATAGAAGACCGCTCTTACAGCTAACAGGTGCTACCATTAAGTTAATGGCTAAATTCCCTGCTCAATTAAGACCAATACAACTGCAAGGGAGTCAATGGGGCTACACCAGCATGGAGAAGAAGCTGGCCCACTCTTTAAGATGTACATCTAAAGAGTGCTTGAAGAGCACAGTCGCAAAACTGGTCCTTGGCAAGGCTGCAATCTCCTCCATAGGGTAACTGAAGTATTTCTCAAGCTTACATGCATGTTGGGAAACCTATGCAGCCATGCTCACGCACATAAAGGCAGTCTCCATGTGATGGGGGGGAGACTTGTTCTGGACCTGTTTAACTAGATTTTGAGCTTCTACTCATGTTCTTAAGAGGCATTGGCTACCAGTGGCTATAATCCATCTAAGGGTACAGGAAACTGATCTCACTGGGAACTAATAGCTCTTGCTGCGCACATATAGAAGGTGCACATATGGAAAATACAGACATGTACTTACTCTGCCGCCACAACCCCCTGTTTTACATGCTCTGATCTACTTCCATCAAACATACTCATGCATCCTTTTCTGCAGCACATATGGAAGGTGCACCATGAGCAGGCGAGTGGCCCAGACTTGACGCAGACAAAGCAGCAGTGCTAGTCTCTCCCCTCAAACACAAGGTTGCTCTAGGGTGACCAGACAGCAAGTGTGAAAAATCGGGGTGGGGGATAATAGGAGCCTATAAAGAAAAAGCCCCCAAAATCGGGACTGTCCCTATAAAATCGGGACATCTGGTCGCTCTAGGATGCTCACAAAGCAGCGCTCCAAGAATGGACTCAGTCAACACCCATCAGAGGACGAGCTTAGCCAGAATGAAATCGTCTGTACTGAATGCTCCCACACACAATATGTGGCCCAATTGTGCACAGGGAAGTCTACAGCCCAGATGCCTTGGGGAGAGCTTTTGGTTATGCTCCAAGTACCGTGATGCAGTGGAAACCTGGACAGTGAGGCTAAAAAAGCCCAGCAGCTTGGCTGACACAGAGCCAAGAAGAAATAGTGAGGTGACAGTGTTGCAGGCAATGGGGACTGGTGTTCCTTATAGAGCTGTATAATGAGTGGCAGCATCCCTGTCATCCCAAGCCTGTTTACGGGCAGAAGGCAACGTGTGGTGTTCCCTTTTCATAGCTGCTCTTGTGGAGTTTATAGCAGCCTGATGATTAAACCCCCTTGCCTGTGTCTACACTGGATTTGGAAGCAAGCCTCTCAGCCCAGGTCCCCAGGCCCTCAAGCTAGTGCACTCTAAATAGCTGTATAGACAGTGCGTTGATGTGGCTCAGGCTGGTGCTTGGGCTCCTCCCACCCCCAGGCTTCAGAGTCTGAGAACTAGCCCAAGACCCTAAGTCTCTACAGCAATTTTTAGTGCCCTAGAACAGTGTCTTTCAACCTTTCCAGACTACTGTACTCCTTTCAGGAGGCTGATTTGTCTTGCCTACCCCCAAGTTTCACCTCACTTAAAAACGACTTGTTTACAAAATCAGACATCAAAATACAAAAGTGCCACAGCAACTATTACGGAAAAATTGCTCACTTTCTCATTTTTACCATAGATTTATAAAATAACTCAATTGGAATATAAATATTATACTTGCATTTCAATGTACTGTATATAGAGCAGTATAAACAAGTTTGTACGGACTTCGCTAGTGCTTTTTATGTAGCTTTGTTGTAAAACTAGGCAAATATCTAGATGAGTTGATGTATCCCTGGAAGACCTCTGAGTACCCCCAGAGATACGTGTACCCCTGGTTGAGAACCACTGCCCCAGCACAAGCCCTGCTACCATGAGTCTATCTCATGGGGCTGGGAGGGGCTCATGGATGTGGGCTAGGAGGCTTGCTCCCAGATGCGGTGCAGCCATGAGGCCAGAAGAGGGTGTGTAACACCTGTTCTTTCTGAAAACCGTTACTATGGCCTATTGAGCAGCCTGGAGTCAAATTCTGAGCAGTTTCTATCTAGCCTGGGAATGTCCTGCTTTGACACTTTTGTAAAGGAAAATACTGACATGTACTTACTGTGCCGCTACAACCCCCTGTTTTATACTCTCTCAACTACTTCCATCAAACATACACATGCATCTCTCCCTGTCCCCTCCACTCACTTCTATCCCACGTGCACAACTGGGAGTAGGGTGACCAGACAGCAAGTGTGAAAAATCGGGACGGGGGTGGGAGGTAATAGGTGCCTACAGAAGAAAAAGCCCCAAATATTGGGACTGTCCCTATAAAATAGAGACGTCTGGTCACCCTAACTGGGAGACACACACACATACGGTCTAAACACAAGTGCACTTATACCTGCATGGACTAACACTTCATCTACAAATATACACCTGGTATAAAAACACCCTGTAGATACATGGGCACCTATACAGCTGAAACACACCATGCATGGTGGCAATTGTGAGCACAACTAGATACGGCCCAAAACAAAAACCATTTAGCTGAAATGCTGCCTGCAATTTGAATAAAACGGGATCTGGATTCAAACAGCTTCTGGTTTCACAAAAGCACAACTCCAGCTGGCCAGTATTTTCAACCCACCAGCAGCCCTGGTTTTGGCCGCCTCTGCCAGGCACCACCTCAGGCTTCCTAGACTTGTGTTCAAACAGAACTGATGACACCGTTGGAAAAGCTTGCATTTTCTACTGAGCTCTGGCCAGGACTAGACCTGAAAGAGCTAAAATGCTGGGGAAGAGGCTGTAGCACATGAGCTTTCAAAGCTAAATTAGCAGGCACAGGAAGCTCATGTAGTGCAGAATAGACGTACATTATTCGAATCTAATTCAGACTCTGAAATTGTGGGGGTTTGGCCACTACCAATCGTGCCATTCATAGCATATAGGCAGCCCCTCAACATACACATACGTACAACTGTCACACAATACACTTCCCGCATACTTGAACCTCCCTTGTTTCTTTACTTAATTCATGCACTCACGTGTACGTCTCAAACACATACATTTGCACATACCACTCACATTTACGTGCACCACCTCATGCCCTTGTCCCCATACTGCTGTGGGCCCGTGCACTCTCCCCAACATGCCCGCATGGACCAACACACACTCCCCCTGGCACTTCCCCATGTATGCACGCGTTAACTGTGTCTGCATCTCCCTCCATACAGGCAAACACACCTTTCCATTGCCCAATATGCACACATGCATCTCGCAGGCACACTTCCATCCTGTATACAGCTGCCCTTGCACCATATGTATGATACATTATATAAACCACACTAGCCTGCCTGTACATCATAAATACACCCATTCACACCTTCTCCAGGCTCGTGCACCTTTTCTCCCCACAACACACATGCGCACAGACACTGCTCTAGCATAAATTCACACCATGAACACTGTACAAACAGCAGCTCTCCTACAGGTGCACACGTCACGTTCCCATAGCACATACACATACCTTCTCCTGAACAGACAAGCCTTTGTGGCTATGCCCTGTTCTTTGACCTCTTCTGTTTTTTTTTCTCCCTATTTCCCTGTTCCTTGCCCCTCCCTCTCTTTCAGGTTGTTAGTTACAACTGAATCTTCGTGAACAATAGAGCTGGCTGAATGTGTCTGACCAAAAAGGCTTTTCAGGTGAACTACAGCTGAACTCCCTCCCCCACTCCCTTATTTTTTTTTTCTTGCAAGAAAATACGTTCAATGAAAATTTCCAATTTTTAGATGGAGGGAGCAGGAATCCACTCAGAATGTTTTTGTTTAGAAAATGTTGAACCTTTTCCTTTGGATGGTTCTGAATCTGATTGATTTTTTTTTTTTTCAGAACAGTTTGGCCAAGAAAAATATTTTGACTCTTGACAGTTTGCGATGAAAAACCTATGAGGAAATATTGGTATTTTCTGAATAGCTCTAGCAAACACTCTTCCTCACAAACACTGGGTGGCTGCATTACTACAACCAGCTTGCCTAGGCCTGCCTGAGCATTCTGGGTTTGCATTTAATGACACACTAGCACTAGACTGTGCATTACCCAGGCATGAAGGATTGAGCGTGATGTCATGTAAATTTCTTTCCTCCCACCTATTTGCATGAGGTGTTGGTGTTTGGGGGTGCAGCAAATTACAGCGAATGACACCAGCCAATAGATTGCATGTAAGGGTTTTGCAGAGACCTGTTGGGATCAGCAAGGATTTCCAGCAGTGGGAAGCTGGGGCAGGGCAGAACTCTTCCCTGTGTTGATTCCCAGCATGCCTCGCCTTTCTCCTGTTGGAAACCCTCTGCCTGTGTGATGTGCCTCCCGGCTGCCAGCTGTTCTTGTGACCATTAGGTGGGAAGGCAGTACTGGGCGTGTGTATGTGATTTGGCCAGCATCAAGTGTCAGTGAAACCAGTGGGGAAGGGAGTAGAAAGTGGGAGAAGAATGGCAGCATAGGGGTGATATTGGGGTGGGGGCTTTTAAGGGTAAGGGAGCTAGGTGTGGGGAAGGGTTAGGGCCTTGAAAGTTGAGGCTGAGCATACACTTCTCGGTGCTCTAAGGGTTACTGGGCAGGCTTGCTTGTCATCTGTTCCCTGAGCCCAACTGCTACTGAGCTAATAACTCTTACCTACCCTGCTCTTTCTGTGCTAGGCAGGGACTGGCATCTAACAATTTCATGAGACGTTTCTCTGAGTTGGTTGCTTCCTGAGTTACGTGAAGTGCCTGACTGAGATTTCTGAACAAGCTCTGGCTCCTGGCTCCTGTAATCGGCAGTTGACTCTGGTGCTGACCCTCAGCTTCGTTCCCCATCCTGGCCGCCTGCTCTGACTGCTAGACCTGACTCCTGCTCTGACCACTAGACCAGACTGTCTATACCCCGGTCCATAACGGTGAGGTTCTTTGCCCTGTGTTATGCGAGTCAGGATTACTCCCTCATCCCCCAGTTCACCTCTTCACCCTAACTGCAGCTTCCCATAAAGGCATTCGTACCTGTGCACTGCTTTGTGTTAGGTCAGCACAGGCCCACATTTAAGTTTAATAGTCAGCATTTAGCAAATAACTTTATTTGTAATGAGCTTTCTCCAATGCTCCATTCACTTCTTCCAAAGGATTTCCAGCCACACCAAAGATAATAGCTGAAAGCATCTCACATATAGTAGAGTAATGACTCAAATCCTCAGTCACTGAGGCTAACTTAACTAGAGAGCTCTGTGCATAAATTAAGTATGTTCACGTTCATGGCGAACTGATGCAGCCTTCTCTCCCCTACCGAAAAGCTCTCTGAAATCACTTCAAGACCCTGTGACTTGCTTCCTGTGAGTCAGAACAAAGCCAGCTGTCCTGTGTAGGGAGGAGAGGGGGTTAGCACAGATGACGCAGGAGCAAGATGCGTGAGAGCACATTAACCTGTTCCAAAGCTGCAAAGATGAATGAGTCGAACTGGATGGAGGTGAATGGCATTTGGCCATATTTTCAGGACTGGTCTCAGTAACACAGAGACAATCACAAAGAACTCCGAGAGGAGAGTTCCTTGAAACCTCCCCAAGAGCAGTGGGGTGGATGTATTTAAATTCCTAAACACGGGTTGGACTGTCATGCTAGTTTACTCTTTAGTCTTATCCTTGCTTTGAAAGCAGAGTTTTGAGACCTCTTGGAAAACAAGGGCAGTCATTCACACTGTTTCCAGTATGATGGCCTGGGGTGTGGGGGGGGAACTCTCCCTCACCACTCCACTAATCCTGGAGGAGATTCAGGTTTAAAGGTCCAGTACAAAAGTAGGCTTCTTCTTGGGGAGATCTAAACTTTCATCTAACGACCTTCCCTGTCCTATCACAACCTTGGCTTCCAGGCTGAGGCTAAGTGCAGAGAGATATAGCACCTAGTGGGTCCTTGTCTCAAAGTGAAATGGAAGGATCCATTTGGTGTGTCTATGGATTTCTGGGTGACCGATCACATTAATGTGGCTGCTGCTCAGACACCATCAGGACACAGCTTCTTAAGGGTAAACCAGGCTAAACTGACTCCTCTGAATCCATACAGAATGAACATACCGGGATGATGTGAGAGGGGCACTGTTGTGGGAGAGATCATGTTATGCATGAGGAGCGAAGCCTGGGGTGAAATCCAGGTCTCATTAAAGACAATGGGAGTTTTGCCATTGACATCAGAGAGCCCAGGATTTCCACCAGATGCTGACTACCCTGTGATCTTTAAAATTCCCACGGCACTTCTCTTAAGAGTAACAGTGTTAATCCAAGCATCATCCCCCACTTCCATCACAGGTACTTACATTCTGTCTTCCTCAATGCCCCTGTCAACTGGCTACAGTACTCTTTGCTTCCTGTCCAAAGTAGTTGCTCAGTGATGCTCTACACTGCTAAATAACTGCCCCTTTCCTCCTCAGAGGTGGCTACATTTGAGTAGCAGTTGAAGTGACTGTTACGTAAAGTTTGTGAAGTACTTTATGATCCTTCCGAACAAAAGAGACTAGAGGAATGTAAATCGCTATCATGAAGTCACTGATGTAGCTTAAATGGAATGTGCATGCACGCAGAGACAAGCTGAAGTAGTTGGAGAGAGGCTCCAGAGGGACATCCAACAGCCTGGATTGGGCAGTGGCCTTTCCCTTGCTGCTGGCTTCTTCCTATGTTTTTTTTGCTTGCTTTCTGCTCTTTCCTCCCCCGCCCCGCCCTTTGTAATCAGATAAAGAGAGGGAAGAGAGAGGAGCTAAGTTACTTGGAACTCTGCCTCCTTAAAGAGGGTCTTATTCCTCACCAGAATCAGTACAGTGTCATGCCATGTCCTTCTGAAGGAGGTGTTTCTTGTCCATGCCACAGTGTCCACCAGAGGTGAATATTTCTGACCTAGAATTTGCGGGCTGAGCCTCAGCGTTCAATTGTTTTGGTTTAGCTCCTTCATCAGACCTCCCACATTTACAAACAAGCTCCTTGAGAGAGTTCCCTGGGCTGCCTGCTTCTGGCTGGTCTGGAAGTATCATGAGAACAAATGTTGGATGGCATATCAGCACTTCTGCCTCAGCTCAGGCCAGAACCCGGAAATGCAGAGGTTCATGACAGTGAATGTGTGATCTTGAACAAATAACTTACTCGCACTCTGCCTCAGTTTCCCTGTCTGTAAAACCCTAATACTTATTTACCTCGCAGTGGGGTTGTGAGGCTTAATTCGTTAACATTTGTCAAGTGCTCTGAGAACCTCAGATGGAAGGTGCTGTAGGAGGGCAATGGATCTTTAATTTCAGATATCTAGCAAATCTGCCTTTTCAGTAAAAGTAGTACAAAGGAAATGCTATTACTCCTTGCAGAAACAGGTTGTAATTTGCATGATGTTTTTCATTCTGTATCAGCTTCAGCAAGTCCCAGAGAGAGATGTTCTCATCTGTCCATAACAATGCAGCAGCCTCCAAGGGCTCCTATCAGATTTGTGCAAGGGTTCCTATTTCTGACTTAAGTGGCCTGTTCCTGTCGGGGATTGTCTGTCACTGGAACACAGCGACAGACTGACACGTGTTTGTGTCTTTGCTTGTGAATGGAGCCCTGTGCCTCTCGCAGCTACAGCAGCAGATATGTGAGATCAGTTCTATTCTGGTGATATCGGGCTGTTTCCCTGGCCCCGCCATCCCCTGCGTGTGTAGTTATCTGTAGGCTTCCTCTGACTCGCAGTGGAAAACCAGCGCACACCTATGTGTCCCATGACAGACACACCCGCTCTATCACAAATATTGAGTGACTCCCTGAGCAGTAGCAATAAAGGATTCCCCAAAGGTAAGATTCATGGCTGAGGTGGTGGTGTATGCAAGGAAAGGGACTAACTATCTTTATCTGAAGGAATATATATATATTATATATATATTGTGCTGCTGTTGCCCTCCGTGAGAGCTGTATTTATTTGATGGACTTTTTCCCTAGTTCAACCCCTCTCCTTCCCCCACTCCCTCCCATCTTATTTGGGGGAGGCTCTGGATCGTCCTCTCCCCCTGACTTTGGAAAGCAGCCTTTGAAAAGCCATGTGGACTCAGGTGGACGCTCTTGGTATGGCAGTGGGGAGGCCCAGGGTTCTCTTTCCTTCCTCACTCTTCCTGCCCCCAAGGTTTGTTTTTTAGGGGGCATGGTAGCTAGCTCCACTTCCTGCTGGAGACTGGCAGGCTCTGTTCCCCACCAAAATGCCTGACATTTTATTGGACTCCAATGATGATGTCCAGCGTGGCGGCATGCTGCCCCTCCTTCTGTTTACTATTGATTATGTACTTAGCCTGCAGGCTGCCACGCCTCGGAGAGAGGCGAGTGAGTGAGCATGAGGGAAAAGCTTGCTTGCTTTCACACAGAAGTTTTCTGGAGCCTCCTTTTTCTCCAGTTCACTATTCCTGATGTCAGCAAGTTGCGGTTAATAAATATGGGCTGAGATAAGAGCACATCCTGGAGGGCCAGAGACAAACCTGGTTGAAAACAAGGTGGTGCTCATCCTTACTTGAGTTGGGCAAATAGAACAAAGTAGTCATGAGTGTTCTTGTGACTAATGCCTGCCAATGGACTTCACTGGTGATTGGGATCTGTCTTGTTCACACACATGCAGGTGAACTGGCTTTGACTCTCCAAGCTGCTCACAGAACACAAGCTGTCATGCATACCACCATGAATAAATAGGCATGCGAGTATTCACACTGGCAGTGCTTTCATGGCCATTTTGAGGAGCTCTTTTTACTAGCTGCACAGTACACTCATCACAGTTACGTATGTTCACAGATAATTGGCGACCAGAAAAGGAGATTCCTTCAGTTTATAAAACATAAGGCATCCAATCAGGGAACAGATATTCTACCATGTGACTTAAATGAGCCATCGCTTGGTGTGAACATTGACTAAGGAATAAAATAATCTCAGCAAGCAGTTCACGAATAATCCATATGCTAAAATTTGTCCACACAAACTATTTGTCAACCCATTGTGAATAGCAATCACATTTGTAAACCTACAACCTGCTCAGGGATAATCCAGGAACAGAAAAAGAGACTGTCAGATAACCTATCTGCAGTGAATGATTTAACCAGCTTTAAGCATATGTGACAGTGACTTGGAGTGTGCTGTTTTGGTCAATACATTTGAATTAGTCTCTTCTGCTAGGGGGTGGGTCTGTCACGTCACTATGCCAAAGTTCAGGGATGGTCTGTGTTATTTCTTCGCTCATCCTGTGACCAGCAGGAACATCCTCTCCCCTCACCCCCATCCACAGACATGCCCATCGCTCCCTAGAATAGTCAGCATTTTTCTTTATATGAGCATGTATCGTGCAGAATCATAAAAAGTAGAGATAGAAAAGAGCTGTTAGGTGATGTCTACTACATCTACCTCTGGTCATTTGCACTGTTATCCCTAGTGAATATTTTCTAGTGTTTTATCTGATCAAATTCTGTATGCCTGGAGTGCTGGGGTGTCCCTTCTTACACAGTGCAATAGAATTGCATTGTCAGCAAGTTTTCCTTTCAGCTATTCAGCCAAAATGTTTCATTTTTAACCAGATCTACAAAGGTTACAATAGGGGCAGGGAATAACCTAAACAAATGCAAGCTATTCAATCGGGGGTAGGAGGGAAGTAATCTGAAACAGATCTTCAATGGGAGGGCGATAGCTGGAAAGCAGTAATGCTGAATGAGAGTTGTGTGGAGTGGACAGCAAACCTGCAATCTGATATACGGGCAACCCCACCCCCCTCCTCCCAACAGATTAAGAGCTATGGATCAGTATGTAGAGGATTGCATTACCGGGGGCAAGATGAGTCTGTTTCTGAGATGACACAGCACCTCACAAACTGGCTTCAGCGGTGGGTACCCCAGTGCCAAATAGCCATTCATAAAGTGAGAGGAACTGAGCGAAGAACAACAAAAATGACTAATGGGTCTGGCATGATTTTCTCTCTCTCTTGCTGCAGGTTAAATAACTGAAGGCTGTGCATAGTGTTTAGGCCCTCCCTTTAAGAAACCATTTTTTCCTAGCAGTCAAGTACATGCTTAAAGGCTTTCCTGATCTGGCGCTACAGCTTGGCCAAGTGATGACAAAGTGGGTGGCATGTTAATTACAGTCTCTGAAGAGCGTAAACACTGATGTAATGCAAAGCCTGTGGATGGGTGGGTTGTCAACAGCAGGATCTAACCAGTGACCCCTGAATATATTAAAATCATGAGCTTCGACTTCCAGAACTGAAAGACCCAGCAGACTCATAAATGCCTGCCAGTGCCAGCCACCCTCTAGAGGGGAAAGAGAGCCATGCTACATAAGTATGGGTGACACCAAGAAGGGATAGGGGTGAGGAATGCAGTAGAACTTGAAGAAATATGATGAAAGTGAGTGAATGTTGGTGAGAATATTGGGAGGAAAACACCCCTACTGGTGAGGACTTTAAGAGCCTTTCCAGTGAAATAGTGGATACTCCATTACTAAAGTCATTTAAAACTGGATTGGACATAGCAAGAAGACCAACAAGATAATGAAACTAGGTGTGTTTTTATGTATTCTACTGGGAGCAGCAATGACTGCTGTAATGTTAAGGTTGTGTAGTAGTTTTCATTCTAGGTCCACTTCTCTCTCTCCTCCCCCTCTGTCCCCACCCTGTTTTCAGTTCTCAGAAACTTCAATTTTTCAGGCTGTAATTTCCCAGGGTTGGTCTCTGTTGAAATGTGAATTTTTCTGGAAAGTTTGAGGAAATGTGGTTCAGCCACTCTTCAGAATGAGGAGAGTGGTATAAATACTTTCTCCTTCATCAACAAAATTCTTGCAACTCTTTTAACAGCCTTGCAGCCCAAAAGCAGCTGAGAACAGAAAGTTGAAACTTGGCAGGGAAATAGTGCTCACCAAGGAGAAGTGTCTTGGCTTGTCCCAGGAAAGTTGGTTTTGGTTTGACCACATTTTGGTCTCTCGAAAGTCATACTGAGAATGCACAGTATTTTTTCCTAAGCTCAAAGCGCAAAGCTGAAGAAGGCTTTGCTGTGTTAGTCATTGGTATCACCGCATAATTACAAGTCTAGATAAGTATACTGTGGTCTTTGCAAGACACAAAGTGGAGCCCTGGCCTTATTCCTGCAGCCCTTGTAAGGAGCAAAGAGATAGAGACTGTACTTTGCAAGGTGGACAGGAGAGAACACTGCTCTGATACATTTAAAGAGCTGCAGCTGTTAATGCTCACAGGAGGGGCACTCTGTGCTCAGGTGTTCACAGGACGGAGCCCTTCTCCTGGTCTTATAAGAGGCAAGGCATTAGGAGCATGGGGCAGAACTCTGGAATCTAGCCAGATAGGCCCAGATCCTCAAAGTAGTTAGGCAGCTAACTCCCAGAGAATTGGTGCCTAAATACCTTTGAGGCTCTGGGTCATAGTTCCCAAGTCTGACATTTATATGCATTATGGCAAACTTTGTGTAGGAGCATTAAAGTCCTGGAGAATGACATGAGAGGTTACTAGCCTTACAGTAGATGGTCTTGAAGTTTTGTACACATGGATCCCACTGTAGGTGAAGGGCTAGCAGGTGGGCAATAGGAGGCCTATGTAAATAACAACTGTAGGACAGCCCTCCCAAACTGAGCATCTGCTCTAGAAGCTGACATCATAGAACAGCGATTGGTAAACGTATGAACCAAACTACAAGTAGCTGCCCTACAGATCTCAGAAACAAGCTAGCAGAAAGTCTCTAGCCTGAGAGGGAAGAGGTAGTTTATTTAATGCAGTCTGTAATCCTTTTTGAGAGTCTTTGAGGGGAAATAGCCTCTCCCGTAGACTTATCACCAAAAGGTGCAGTCTGGCTGATTTACGATATGGCTTTGTTCTGGAAAGATAGCCATGGATAGCCCTGAGAACGTTTAGTGTGTGGAGATTAGTCTCTGCAGCAGAGTCATGAGCTTTAGGAAAAAATGACTGGTAAATGACAGATTGATCTATAGAAAAATCTCAGACCACTTCTGGTTTAATAACAACAGCTTTGGATGTGGCCTGACAGTAACCCCGTCCTTACGAAAAATGGTATCCAGAGCACTTGGCATCAAAGCCTGCATTTCACTTACCCTGTAAGCTGAGGAGATGGCTACCAAAAAAAGCAATTTTCACAGAGGGGTGATATAGTGAACATGATGTAAAGGGTTAAAAAGGAACTGTCCATTAAAGGTAGGAGTACTTTAGTCAAGTCCCAAGTAGGGAATGGCTCTTTAACTGGTAGAATGCATGAAGTGGGCCCTCTAAAAACTTAGACAGTTAAGTTGGGGGAAATTGTATGACCTACAACAGGTGGTGGATATGCAGACACAGTGGCGAGATTAACTCCAACATGGTTAATGAAGAGTCCTGAGTTTCAAAGACAATAAATAATCCAAAATAGAAGGACTAGAAGAGTGGATCACCGTGAAAATCATTTCCACTCGTTGTGGTATGTCTTTCTAGTAGACGCTTTTCTGCTCTGGGATGAAATTTCCTGTACAGCCATTCTATCCACAGAACTCAGCAGCTGGCTGAGCCAAGAAGGATTGACGAGAAGGCTCTGAGTGTTTGAGGGAAACATGAGGTCTCTTTGAGCCAGAAGACCCCTTAGCCCCAAAAGGTGTGTCTCTTGTAGCCAGAGTGTTTATTGAAACCGGTTTTGAAGTAGGAGCAGACTGCTTCTGAGGAGTAATGCCGGCATCAGAGATACTGTGCATTGTCTTCTCCATCAGAAATAACTGTAACTGGGCCTCACAAGCCCTCTGTGGGCACTTGGAACATAAAAACGGCCATACTGACTCAGACCAAAGGTTGATCTAGCCCAGTATCCTGTCTTCCGACAGTGGCCTATGTCAGGTGCTTCAGAGGGAATGAACAGAACAGGAAATCATCAAGTGATCCATCCCCTGTCACCCATTCCCAGCTTCTGGCAAAGAGAAGCTAGGGACACCATTCCTGCCAATTCTGGTTAATAGCCATTGATGGACCCATCCTCCATGAATTTATCTAGTATTTTTTTTAACCCTGTTATAATCTTGGCCTTCACAACATCCTCTGGCAAAGAGTCCGACAGAAGAATTACAAATAGGATGCTTGTCTGGGATATGAGACTTTCTGCCAAACAAAACCTTTTTCCTATGTGTATTGTTGGCAGGCATAGCAGCCGGACAGGCAGGGCAGATTTTAAAGCCAGGAGACCTGTTCTCAGCCATCAGACCCTACTTCTCAGTACTGAGGTGAGATTCAGAAGAAAACAATGCTTTTTGGTTTTTATTTTAAATAAACAGGTTTCAATAAAATGTCTTACGTTCCCACCAAGACTAATGATACACTCTGAACCTATCATGGGGCTATGGGAAAGCAGGAGGACACTGTAGGCACTAACTAGCTCCCATGTGCGGTAAGAACGAACTGAATGACATCTGGGGCTGCCCTGTCCTTTATGCCTTCACTGAAAGGAGTGCAAGTGTGCGCAGGGTGCATACACAGCCCTAATAATCACTGATGGCTAAAAGATTCCAGGCTTGCATGCATACCTACAGTTGATCAGTGTCAGCTGGTTCCTAAAGAACTCCTCCTCCTTTTTTCTATCCCATGCCTAGGGAGTTTTTGTTTTTTCACTTTTCAATAAGCACCATAGAAAACTACCCTAAGACAACATTACTGAGCACCTTTCTAATAGGATACAGCTGGATTTCTAGCTCTGATGGGTAGTGAGATGGTGATGTTGAGCATAGATGGGTTGTGAGATGCTGGACCTAGTCATTGCATATTGTGCCTCAGACCAATGTAAAGTTATGGGATAAATACCCCATTATTTCTTTTCTTATTGATATATTCTCCTGCCGTCACTCATTGGGCCACCGAGTGATGTGCCACTGGCTTTTACGCTGCGAAAGGAGGTTTCTCTTTACAAAAGCCCTCATGCATCAACATCGGTCACACTCTTCATTAAACAAACCAGCCTAGATAAATCCCACAGGCTGATAGGCAGCTTCTCTTTGACAGCAGCTAGAGCCAGGGGTGCTAACGAGAGCCATCACCGTATGGACAACAGTGTTGAGAGTTCAAATCCGAGGGCTTGGGTTTCCAGAATGCAGTGAATTATCATGTGCGTAAATCAGAAGAAGGCAGTCTTGCATGGAATGGCTTTCGGGGAGTAATGGTGAGAAGAGAGGTGCGCGTGGATCTGCTCTAAGATCCCAGAGAAAGTTGACTCTCCAGTTATTTATGCAGAAAGTGTGATAAGTCTTCCTCAATGCATCTGCCTAGTTCAGTCTGCCCTGTGCTTCCCTCACTTCATTACAGGCACAGCACTCCCTACAAGATGCTTTTCTTGTGGGTATTCTGTGAACAATTTAGTTTCCAGCTCCCCCCATGCCCTCCCACCACCTCCTCCTTGTGCATGTCCTCTTCTCATGCAAACGGACCAATTTTTCTCCTGGGCTGAGCAGTAACTTGATCCCTGTGGTAATTCAGTCAAGGGGCTTCTGTCTCTCATACAGCCAGCTGGGCCCAATTATGGGATGGTTTGAATAATGTGAGTGGGCCGGGGATGGCTGTGCTGTAGGGGATGGAGCTCTTCCAGGCTTCATTTTTTCCTATAGGTTGGGAAGCTCAGTTTGCACTGAAAGGTCCATTTAATGTTCTGAATTACTGAGTGGCTTGTTGATGTGAGAGAGTCAAGCACAATCTGCCATCCAAGATTGGGCAACCAGTATTCACCCTTAAAACACACACACTGGCTGTGCCTAGATTGAGACCGCAGCAGTGCTGAGTGCTCAGGGATTCAAGCAAAAATGAGGCTTGAAGCTAATGTCAGGGTGTGGCCGGTGGGCAATGAAATTGAGATGAAGTTCCTTCCTCCTCCAGTGGAGAATCACCTCACCCTGTGGGCTGGGTGTTAAATAGTAGTAATACAAATATTGATGAGCTAGCCATGGGTTTCTCATGAGGGAGACTTGCCTCATCTAGAAAGTCCACCTCCAGTCCATTGAACTGCGAATAGGTACCTGATACATGCGGTTAGGGGAGTTGGACATGATGCTAGCCACTAGAGTGACCGGATCACCCAAGTCAAATATCGGGATGGGGGGGGGAGGCGTGGCGGGAGGGGGCAGGGCAAAAAAAAAAACCACCCTTCCTCCACAAGCGCTGGAGGTAGGCCTGGGAGACGCAGGGGAAGCGTGGGGCCAGGGTGAGTGAGAGTCCGGCCTGGCCCCGAGCAGGCAGGACTCAGTTGGGCGGTAGGGAGCGGCGGCTGTTCTCCCCCACTGGGCAGCGGGACTAGGGAGCAGCCGCTGCTGCAGCTCCCACTGCCGCGGGGGGAGGAAGCGGCTGATGGCCAAGCTCGGCGGCTGCGGCTGTGGCTCTGGCGCCCGGGCCCGAACCCTCTGAGCCTGGGCCTGCTGCGGGGACCTAGCAGCGCGCACATTGCGCCCAGCCCCTGGCCAGTCGCATCTGGGCTGCTGCCCAGCTGGTGCTATCCCACGGCAGCCCCGCAGTGGGGGCAGCAGGCCCCAGCCCCCCGTCCCGCTCGGGTCCGTCTGGTCACCTTACTAGTCACATCACTTCTTCATGTAGCATTGGCTATGGAAACTGATGTGTCTTAACCACATCCACCCAATGAGCCAAATGTGGCTTGAGGTGGACTTTGACTTTGAGGCATAGGTTTGCTGTTCCTCTGGTACTGCTGCTGGCATGTGAGCTGTGAGCCTGCTGGTGGTGGTTAAATATTTATTAATGACTTGGAAACGAGGGGGAGCAGTGAAGTGACAACATTTGCAGATGGGGCAACATTTTAGGTTTGAGAGGACTGTGAGGACTCTCAGAGGGGCCAATCCAAGCTAGGTGATCCAAGGCAGATGAAATCCATTGTTGACAATGCAGGGTTATGATTGTTTGAGCTACTCTTACGTTGCTGGGTTCTAAATTGACTGTAACCACTTGGGAAAGAGAGCTGGGTGTCATTGTGGGTAGTTCATTGAAAACATCTGCTCACGCTGCAGCAGTGATCTAAAAAAAGAGAACAAAATAGCTGGATGTATAAGGAATGGGATAGAAAATAAGTGAAAACCTAGGATTGCTCATATAAATCAATGCAGCATGCCCACCTAGAGGGCTGTGGGCAGCACTGATCTCCCTACCTCAGGCAGTAGCAACAAAGAACGTGGCCCCCTCCAAACATACGTCCGGGCGGGGCCCCTTACAATGCAGAAAATGGAATGCAGTATTTATTTTATACAATATACAGGGTTCATATTATGTATACATAGGCCTACAGGGTACATGTATTCCGTATTTACGCAAAGCGCTTCTTTCGAGCCTTGTTCTCTGCAAATTGGTTAATCAATGCGTCATAGTCCAGAGATCTGGCAATCTTGTTTTTGATTGAGATAACTGCAAGCGCAGAAAGCTTGTCATCTTTCATGGTTGAGCGCAGGATATTCTTGATCAGTTTCATTCTGCTGAAGCTCCTTTCAGCACCAGCGACAGTAACTGGTGTGGTCATCAATTGTTTGCCGTGACAAGTCCTCTCTCTTTCTCGATGACATAAATAAAACGATTCAATTCCATTATGAGTTCGTTGGCATCAATGTCTCCCATTTTTCTTTCAAAATTTTTGCTGTGATTCTCCAGTTCATTTTCTCTGTGACACTGCTTCACGCTGTTAGCGTTGTACAGAAATCCAGACAACTTATACCACTCCACGAGTTGGTCAAATCGCGACGAAACAGAAGATATGGCCTGATCAGTGAGAACAAGAAAGAACTGCGATTTGAATTTTTCTTTGGTAGAAAGACGACTCGAATCATCAGCACATTCGTAATCAAACATTCTCTTCTTACGTCGCACCCTGGTTTCTGGAAACACCTGCTCAATACCCATATGCTCTGCTATTTCACGTGCATTTGTGACCACAGAGATATATCCTGTATTTCGATAGTCTTCCAAAAACTTCTTTGTAGCACCGACTTCTGCCTGCAGTATGTCAATTGACACATCTGGTGACTGAATTAATTTGCTGATTTTATTGACGTGAAATAGTATATCGTACCACGTGTACACAGTCAGAACAAAAGGCCACGTAGTAACATGGTCTAAAAGCGCACCAGCTTCTGTTGCTGTATTGCCACCTTTCTTTTTGAGCGCATATTCTCGCAAAGATGACAAAGCATTGCACAATTCTTCAAGGTGATAACGCAATGGCTTCACAGCATCAATTCTTGACTCCCAACGAGTGTCCGATAACCCTTTAACAGATATTGGCATATGTTCTTGAAGTATATCCCAACGTGAAGGTGAAGAAGAAAAGATAACGTATATTCTGTTAATCAGACCGAAAAAGTCAACGGCATATTTCGATGACTTTGCCGCGTCTGAGATCACAAGATTCCAAGTGTGAGCTCCACATGGTACATACAAGGCACGGTCATTTATTTCTAGCATGTGGGCTTGAACTCCTTTATTCTTTCCTCTCATATTTGCGCCGTTATCATAAGCTTGGCCTCTCATGTCAGCAATGTCTATTCCTAAGTCGTTTGCCTTTTCAAGAAATGCTTCCAATAAGCCCTTCCCAGTTGTATCATGAACATTAAGAAAACCAACAAATGCTTCACGAATATTGACACCATCTTCACCGTTGCATTCAACAAAGCGTAAGACCACAGACATCTGTTCTTCATGTGACACATCGGAAATATAGTCCAAAATAACTGAATAATATTTTGCTTTTTTAAGCTGCGCTATGTTGGCCTCTTGAATGTTACTGGCAACAAGTTGAATCAGCTCGTTTTGGATCTGTGGACTGAGGTACTGAACATGTGTCTCTGCCTTCTTAATCCTCTGTAAAAGTTCGCTGAGGATAGTATCATACTTTGCAAGCAATTCAAACAGTCCCAAAAAGTTGCCATTCGAAGGATCGCCGAGCTTTTCATTACTTCCTCGAAATGCCAAGTTTCTTTTGGACAAGAAAATAATGACATCAACCATGTGTTTGACAACATTTCTCCAGAAATCTCTTTCTTTCAGAAAAGCCTGCAATTCGAGTTGGTCAGTAGATGTACGATTTACTATGCCTGACCGAAGGTCAAACCATTTCACCATACAGTCTTGATGACCTTTGCCTGTTTCATGCAGCTGAAGTCTTTTTGACAGTGCTTTCCAAGCAGATGTTCCACGACGTAGCGGTATGTCGCCAGTGCCAAATAATTTACAACAAAAACAAAAAATGGCATCTTTCTGAACTGAGTACATTAACCATGAACGTATTATTTTCTCGCCATTTGCCATGGTTTGAGAGAAATGAGTACTTGGTGAACCTCCGTCTTTCCTCGTTTAAATGGAAATTCGTAACTTTCATTCTGCTGCGGTGGGCCACGTGCAACAATGTCACACACTTGCCTGTCCGATATTATAGACGGCCAATCTCCTGGATCATCAGTCAGTGGTTCAGATTCAGATACTTCTTTCCCAGCAGCAGCTGGAATATCTGTCACAGTTTGTTTGGTAGAACAACTGGCTTCACCTTTGACCTCACTTGAAGCACTTCTGGATACTTCTGGATACGATTCGTCGCTGCTAGCGCTGTCCGTTTCATGTGCCTGTACCTGTACGTTGGATTGCAGCGCAAAATACGTTGACAACCTTGGAATTTTCTCAAGTTCCTTCTTGCGGGGCCTCCTCCGGTCGGAGGGTACGGAGGGCGCTCGCTACGCCTCTGCCCTACCTCCAAAAAAGAGAGAGCAGAAATACAAGGGGTCCGGAGACAAGCCATGAAAATGATCACAGACATCGACTTCAAAATGAGGAAAGACTGAAAAGATTTGGTTTGTTTCATTTACAGATTAATAAGAACGGACATGACAGAAGTATTCAAAATAATGACTGAAGGTAAAACCTATTTACCCCCTAATAATACAAGAGTTAGGAGACATTCAGGGCAAGTCTACACTACAAAATTATGTTGACTTAAGTTACATCGGCATACAGCCACCACAGTAATTAAATCACTTTTGCGTGTCCAACTATACTCCTTGTGTTGGTGGTGCACATCCTCACCAGAAGTGCTTGTACTGATTGTACAGTTAGTGTGGGGCATTGTGGGATGGCTCCTGAAACCCAGTAACAATCTATGTAAGTGACACAGTGTCTATACTGACACTGTGTCAACCCAACTACATCGACATTGACTCTACGCGTCTCGTGAAGTAGAAGTTAAGTCCGTTTAGCCAGACAGTTACATTGGTGGGAGCGAAATTGTGTTGACCTAACTGTGTAGTGTAGACCAGGCTTCAATTTCATTGAATGGCAACACATTTAACGCTAATAAAAGGAAAACTCTCTTATACAATGCATAAGCCACCTATGGAACTTACTGCCACAAAATATTGCTACCAAGAATTTAGCAGGATTCAATAAAGAGTTGAATATTTACGTGAATGATGGGAACATCTATCATTAATTAGATACAATAAGGGTTATATATTGCCATGTTTTAGGACCTAAGTCAACCTCTAATTGACAGGTGAGAGCAGGTTATTCCATAATTGTCCACTTTGGGGTTTAGTTCACCTGCCTCTGAAGCAGCTGTTGCTGGCCACTGTCAGAGACAGGATACTGGACAACTGGTCTGATCTGGTATGGCAATTCCCGTAAGTGCACGCAACAGTGGGGCTTTCAAACAAGTGAGGCCTTGAGTAATCACTTGCTTTGCTTGCAAGGCCAGACTTCTGGGTTCTGGCTTCTTGTTCTCTTCAAAGAATAACTCAGGCATAAGGTGGTGTGTGATGTGTGTCTTTGGTTTTTTTTTTTTTTCCTCCAAAAATAATTAAAAGCAAATTAGATTTGAAATAAAAATATTTTCACATTTTTATTTACCTGTAAGGAACTGAGCTCAGGGCTTTGTGTTTCTTGGCAACCAGTTGATAACTTTCAATTGCAAAGAATTTTCCTGGGCTGCTATAAATGGTTGTAGGGTAAATGGGCTCTGGCGTATGCAGGTTAGTGTAGGAGGAAGTGTTTCCAAATATTTTGTTCTGTTACATTGACCTCTGCACTGACAGGGAATCTGTCACTGTTCTAAGATCTTAAATAGTTTTGATTTAGCTGTGAAACAGCTTTGGAGTACTTTCCCTGGTCGTCTTCACTCTGCCAGAGCAGGGGGAAAGGAATTCATTGTTAACACTGGTGTATATGGCATTGCTTAGTGAAATTCTTCTAGGGTGGTTAAGCCACTCAAGCAAGACAAGTCTTAGCCTCCGATACGGTTAGAAAATGTGACCTAGTTAAACCCAGCAGTTTGTGTGTGATGAAATGAAAGTGACTTGTGTTTGCTGAAATTTGATACCAAAAATAGGGCACTAGATTCTTTCCTTGCTAGAAAAGATGCATTACAGAGCATGTATGTGTGTGTGAATACATTACCATAGCAACCACTGTCCCACCCCTCCCTGATCAAGAGCATTACAGCATTCTGCTGAAGGATGTCTGATACCCCCATATCCCATCCCCCAGCCTCTTCTACTTCCCACCTCCCTCCTCATAGCGCTCCATGAAATCAAATTAAAGGGTGAAATGAATTTTGGAGCTGCTGCTAGGGGCCAGGAAATGTCTATGCATAGAAAAAGGGGCCTGTCTGTCCATGCCAGAGCAGCAGGGCACTAACTTGGGCCTTGTTTTAAAAACAGCCCTAGGTGGAAAAGCTGTTACTACTGCAAGAGAGCTATAAACCCACGATGCAACGATGTCATTGCTTTGATGGATAAGGGGAGGGGTGGACACTTTATTTCCAGTACAGCTTTGTACTCTGCAGTCTCTCTCACGGTAGCAATGAAACCAGCAATGCTAGGGTTACCATACGGCCGGTTTTTCCCGGACATGTCCGGCTTTTCGGCACTCAAACCCCCGTCCGGGGGAATTGCCAAAAAGCCGAACATGTCCGGGAAAATGCCGGCCGGGCACTTCCCCTCCCACGGCTGCTCTGCTCCTCCCCTGACGCTTCGGCTCTGTTTAAGAGCTGAGCTGCCCGAGCGCTATGGGCTTTGGGCAGCCCCCATGCCTCCGGACCCTGCGCCCTCGGCCGGGCACTTCCCCTCCCGGGCTCCGGCGGCGCAGGGTCCGGAGGCATGGGGGCTGCCCGAAGCCAGTAGCGTTGGGGCAGCTCGGCTCTTAAACAGAGCCGAAGAGTCAGGGGAGGAGCAGAGCCTCCGGCCGCGGCGGCTCTGCTCCTCCCCTGACTCTTCGGCTCTGTTTAAGAGCCGAGCGCTACTGGCTTTGGGCAGCCCCCATGCCTCCGGGACCCTGCGCCGCCGGAGCCCGGGAGGGGAAGTGCCCGGCCGAGGGCGCAGGGTCCGGAGGCATGGGGGCTGCCCGAAGCCCCAGCGCTACCGGCTTCACGGTTTGCTGGGCACCCTCCAGACCCTGCGCCCCCGGCTGGGTGCTTCCCCTCCCGGGCTCCAGCTGCACTGGGGAAGCGCCGGCCGGGGGCGCAGGGTCTGGGGGCTGCCAGGCAAACCGTGAAGCCGGTAGCGCTCGGGCAGCCCTTTTCGCGTGGCTGGGAGTGGGAGGGAGGAGGGGGCGGGGTTGGGGCGGGGAAGGGGTGGAGTTGGGGCGGGGCTGGGGGTGGGGAAATGGGCGGGGCCAGGGCCCCATGGAGGGTCCTCTTTTTTTTATTTGTTAAATATGGTAACCCTAAGCAATGCTAATGAGACCGTTCTTCCCTCCCCTCGCTCTCTTCTCATGGCCACAGTGCCCTAATTGGCTGCTCAGTTCTTGTAGGGAAAAGGAATTCTATACCACTTGAAAAATAAAGTCCTTCCTAAGGAGCCTGTCTCCTCCTCTCATGGCATTGGTGAGGAGGGGGCAAGGGAGATTTATGCCAGCCTTTCCCATTATGATTAGCACAAAGGTGGACAAAGTGCAGGTCATGTGCTAAATACAATCGGTTCAGAGTTCTACAAGGTGGCTGAGGTGCGGCCAAAAGAGACTACTGGGCCCAGCATGCAAAGCAGCCTGGCAGCTCTAATGGAGATGGAGAACTGCATGCTGGGGCCTGTAGTCTCTGCACCACAGATCATTATTAAGGCTGAGGAGAACTCCAATTGGTTCCACGGGTTTAGTGAGGTACACTCACACTCTATGCAGTCCTTTGCAAAGTTTGGGCATCTGTGCCATAGTGCTGGGGGATACTGACATGTTGGTATCTGTCCCATGTGGTTAGGGTTACCATATTTCAGCAAGCAAAAAAGAGGACGGGAGGAGCCCCGCCCTAGCCCCTCCCACTTCCCGCCCCCCCAGAACCCCCAACCCTCCCCCCGTTCCTTGTCCCCTGACTGCCCCCTCCTGGGACCCCTGCCCCTAACTGCCCCCCAGGACTCCACTCCCTATCTAAGCCTCCCTGCCTCTTGTCCCCTGACTGCCCCAACCCTTATCCACACCCCCACCCCCAGACAGACCCCTGGGACTCCCACGCCCCATCCAACCACTCCCCACCCCCTGACAGCCCCCCCCCGAACTCCCAACCCATCTAAACCCCTCTGCTCCCTGTCCCCTGACTGCTCCGATCCCTCTCCCCACTCCTGCCCCCTGACAGCCCCCCCCAGAACTCCCAGCTCCCCACCCCCCCGCTCCTTGTCCCCTGACTGCCCCTTCCTGGGACCCCTGCTCCTAACTGCCCTCCAGAACCCCACCCCTAAGCCTCCCTGTTCCTTGTCCCCTAACTGCCCCCTCCTAAGACCCTCCCCCCAACTGCCCCCCAGGACCCTACCCCCTACCTGTACCCTGACTGCCCAAAACTTTCTCCACCCCCTCCCAAAAGCCCCCCCCCCGTTTCTTGACTGCCCCCTCCAGAACCTTCCTGCCCCCGGTCCCCCTTACCCTGCTGCTCAGAACAGGGTGTTGGGCTCTGTGCGAGCCGAGCCGGACACGTGGCTGCGCTTCCCAGCACAACAAAACCCGGTCCCTGGCCCTGCACAACAAAACCCGGTCCCTGGCCCTGCACAGTGCTGCCGGACCGGGTTGCAGGAGAGGCCAACTCAGAATGCAGGGCGGCTCCGGCTCCTCTACAGCTGCTCAGAAGTCCAGCCCGGGATTTTTCTGCAGCCCTCCCAGCCGCTCGCTCTGCCGGGGGAGGGGGAAATCCCGGACATTGTGAGTGCTTTACAAATTCCCCCCGGACGCTATTTTTAGCGCGAAAAGGAGGACATGTCCGGGTAAATCCGGACGAATGGTAACCCTACACGTGGTAGAGGAGATACAAGACTTCACTGTACTGAATACAAAGGTGATGCTCCATGGAGGCTGGTAGAGCCAGACAGCCCTGTAGCTCTTCCTAGATCCCAGACTAACAGTCTGTGCTGCCTAGCGTCAGCACACAGCATCTTCCTAAATCCTGGGCTGAACTCTGCAGTCATGGAATGGGCATCGGACTACCCTGGAATTTGTTCAGTGGCAGGCTTGAACATGTCTCACCACTCTATGTGAAAGGCCGCTCTATGTGATATAATTCTTCTGTATGGCCAAGGAAAAACTAAAATGGGCATGGCAGTGTCCTTGTATCTGGTAGAACTCTGCTGCTGCGCTTGTATATCCTGAGATCTGTTCTCCATCAGTGCCTGAAAGACTTATGTATGCTAATGGGCATTGCCTATGTAAATCCCCTGGGCACTGATTTGTCTTTAGTGAGGTTTTCGATACAGTCCGGTGTGGAAAAACTAAATAGAGAGATTAAGACCCCATGTCTGGTTAAGAATACTGTACCATGGAGACAAAATGTGTCAGCTGGCTGTAAACAAAGAAAAATCATAAATGCTACAAACACTGCTTTGGGGGAGGTAAAAAGTAGGGATATTAAGGGGCAGTTTGGGAACTGAGACTATAACAACTTCATCAACCATCTGGAAGATAAGTGGAACATTGATCATATTTGCTGGTCATATCAAGCTAGGATTTATCTCAGACTCAATGGAGGGAGAGTTAATTTACAGAATTATCTGGAGTTTGCCATTTGAGAGATGGGATTTAATTTACATACAGGTACAATAAAACACTTGAAGTAAATTTCCAGCACAAACACGAATGGGGAGAATGGAGATTAGAGAGGAGAGAGGCAGTAAAGGATTTGGGGTGACGGTGGATTACAAACCAATCATGAACTGTCAATGCAATGTGATGCAGCAGTTTGAATGGCTATTGCTATTCTGGGCTCTGTCAGGGGGGTATCCTTTGGAGGAGATAGGGGGTAATAATGCTTCTTAGTGGTTCAAGTGGCCAGTTCTGTCGCTGCCCCATGATGGAATAGCTTTACTCTAACAATGTTATGGTTGGGGCAGCTTGTTCAAATAGACTTCTAATAATCTTGGTTCCTCTGAAAGGCATGGGGGCAAGTTTGCAAGAACTGACCCAGAGTGGATACCACCATGAAATTATCTGGAGTGGTGACACAAGTCTGATATTGCACTGATACTCCTAGGAGCTCACCCTTCTTAACCTCTTGGTTGCTCTTCATGCTCTTCATCATACTTCCCTTCTCAGTATCTTGTCCTCTGTTGGCTTTTGTGATTCCATCCACCCTTGAATCTCCTCCTATCTCTCTGCTTGTTCTTTCAGTATCTCTGTTGGTGAGACATCTTGCTTCCTTCCCCCACTGGCCAGTGGGATCCTGCCAAGGCTCTGCTCTGGGCCTACTCTCTCTTTACACTCTGCCGCTGGGTGCTCAACCCTGACTTGGTCTCAGCTCCCGTCCATACATGGGTGACTCACAATTCCCCTTCTCCATTGCTGACCGCAGTCTCACCTCTCTGCATTTCTCTTTGACAGCTGCTCCTTAAACTTAAATTTAGCATGACCAAAAATGAACTCCGGCTCTTTCCTCCAGTATGGCCCCTCTGTGCTACTCCAGCAGCACAAATGAGCTGTAAAGCTGTGAGGAGTCCTGTGGCATGGAGGAACCTCCAGGTGGCAAAGTCATCATAGCTAGCTCTACACCAGTCCCTCCTGTCTGCTTCCTCCTTCTCCCATGCCCCAAGGCTGCTATAACTTACATTGGTGGCTAATGGCCTCCAAAGGTCAGCTACACTAGCAAAGAATCACTGGAGTGATACATGCCCCCAGCACAGACTGGTTCACGGGAGGGGCTGGTGTAGAACCAGCTGTCTCTACTCTACCTGGGGAATCCTCATCGGCTCACTCAGGGCAGCTTTACAGCCCCCTTGTGCTACTGGAGTGGCACTATAGGACTGTACAGGGGGCAATGATCTGGCCTTTTAGCTTTTGTATTTCTGAGTTTTGCATACATAAGTCCCCTATCCTGCAATAGCCACCACATGAACACACCCCAGTGCCCAGGCAGAACCCCACTGACTATAATTGGGCTCTGTGCAGGGGCTCTGCATGGAGCTCGCTGCAGGATCAGGGCCAATGTTTGAACAGTGTTGTAATGTAGTTATTTGTGTTTAGTATTTCCATATTTGCTTTTATAAATATAACGTATCCATGCTTTAAGATTTAGGATGTCAACCAGCATAGGAACGTTTAACAAAACTGGAAGGTAGAATTTCAAGCCAGTACCATTTAACAAGACAAAATTGATGCATGTGTTTTTCTTCCCTAGTTAAATGTATCCAGACTAGGCCAATGTTTCCTTCTTGGTCAGGGAACCTCGGAGGTTATGACTGCATGGAAAGTCTGACTGGCCTGAGTGTACAGCCAATTTTTAAAGGCAGCATTTGTTGAGAGCTGAGTGATTAGAATATAAATCTGAAATATATACGCTTAGCTGCTTTGATGGGCAGTAACAAAGCTGTGTGTGTGTGTGTGTGTGCTGAAGTATGCAAGGATTATACCCTTGTTAACCAAAACAAACAGACTTAATGCAAAGTGCTGTATTTTTAAACATCATGTACTTAAGGTCATGTCACAAGTGACAAAAGCCAGGTGAGATTCTGAGAGAAGATTCCCTGTGCTTCCTAAACTCTATAATAATAAACCCTTTTATAGGTGCTTTTTATCCTGAAGAATCTTGAAGTGCTTTATAGATGAGGATGGTCTGCCCAGCAGTGAAACGCTGGTTCCTCTGGGGTGGAATGAGCTAGCTACACTACACTACAGGACAGTTTTTTAAAGAAGCGAAAATAATGCCCTTTATTCTCTGTTCCCTTTGCACAAATTGGTGGGAGTGGGGGAGGCTACAGGTGGGTGGGAGTGGGGAACCGATTGTGTCTCCCTAATTCAGAGCTGTATGGCCCTGTTGCAAGTTAAGACAGGGGCAGCTCTAATTTTACACCAGGAGAGGATTGGGTGTGGCAGAGTTCTGCCCTGTCATGCTCCCTCCAGTCCCCTGGAATGCCCCTAACATGCCCTCTTCAACATCTTAGCTGTGGGTAAGGAGAGGTACCTGGTGTAGGGGGCAGGAGAGCCACTTCCAGCACCAGTTCTGCTACACAGGGGGAATTTTTCTCCTGCTAGCTCTGCCTAGTTTAAGGCCACTTTCTTCTGCAGATTGAGAATCTAAGTCTCCAATGAAACTGTGTGGGGAATTTTTGGAGGCAGATTCTAATTACCTCATTTTGGAGGTTAGCCAGAAGACCAGAGCTAACGCCCCAGTGCTTGTAGTTACTAAAGAGTCTCTGGCACTTTCCACAAGTGGCCAGAAGTTTGGGTGTAGGTTTCCGCTAAAAGAAAAGAACTGCAGCTTTATCTGAATACTGCAGTCGCTCATCTGCTGCATGATATCATGTGTTACACAGAATGAAGGGCGTTAAAGGGGGAGTAAGAGGCTTAGCTCCGCAGTACTCCTCTGTAGGATAGAGCTCACTTGGTGATCTTGAGTAACCTTACACTGCCAGGTGAAACAAGGGAGAGACATAGACATGCTTCAAATCCTGTATACTCCTGGATTAGATCTGGGACCAGTGAGGAAATAGCTTCAATGATAGGCCTATGTTGGGAGAGATCCTTTGATGTATGTTCCCCTCCCCTTCCCCACCAATCTCAGTTTCCCAGTTCAGTCACTTTATTCTCTCTAGTATCTTAAAAATCCATTCTCTCTTCTCATGGTCCTTGTATAATTGCTGAAATTCCTTTAATCCCCCTGGCCTTCTCTCACTTGATTACTTTAGCCATCCCCTGCCTGGAGTCTCTCACATCTCCCCACTCAAGTCTGTCCAAAGTCCTGCTGCTGACATTTTCTCCCCCTTGCTCCGACCATGTTCTCACCCTCTTTAAATCCCTCCACGACCTTCCTGATTCTTACTGCACTGGATTCAAGTTCCTCCTCATTTCATAGTCCTACATAATCAGGCCTGTCATCTCTGTTCTCAATTCCTCTTCCTGTTATAGCTCTCCCCTGAATACTCCCGCCTTATTCCTCCCACTCTTGCCTGGTTGCCTTCTGTTACCTGTGCCTGAAACATTCTCCCTGCCCTCATCCACTAAGTGCCCTCTTTCTCTTCCTTCAATGTTCGCCTCAGAACTCACCTCTTCAAGCAATCCCTCCTCTCTTTTTCTCATCAATAATCCCCCCGCACTTCCTTCCTCTTGAGTTCTTACCTTATTCATAGATTGTCAGTCTTTTGGGGCAGGGAATGTGGCTTATTGGTGACTGCACATTTCTGTGTACATTTATAGTCCTAAATAAATATTTTATAACCATAACTCAACTTTGCCATTTAACGGCAATGATGGGAGCTCTGCTCAGTACTCCTCCATGGGAGAAAGGAGGTTCAGGGGAAGGAAAGGTGGTAGTGTGGTAGTTGGAACTGCAGCTAATGAAAAATAACTCTGAGTTTCCCTGTTGCACCCTTTGTTTCTAGACACCTTTTTTGAAACTTTGTGTTTCCACAGAACATAATCTTTAAGGGCATGGGAAGTACAACCTGCCCTGCATAAACCCATCAATTACATGAATCCTATTATTTGTTTCCCCTTCTCCCCCAATCTGGCCCACTCGGTAAATCTCACCTTTTAGACTGTAAGCTCTCTGAGGCAGGGGTTGTCATTTATTGTGTGTTGATACAGAGCCTGACACAACATGGCTCAGACTTTGAGGTGCTACCAACAATATACATGTTAGATGATGATGATAATGTACCACAACCCTGACCCAGGCATGGCTACACTTGCACATGTACAGCGCTGTGAGTTAAAACCGCCTTTGGAGAGTGCAGTAGGGAAAGCGCTGCAGTCTGTCCACACTGACAGCTTCAAGCGCACTGGTGTGGCCACATTTGCGGCACTGGCAGTGGCATTGGGAGCGGTGCATTATGGGCAGCTATCCCAACATGCAAGTGACTGCACGTGCTTTTCAAATGGGGGGTGGGTGGGGTGGAGTGTGACAGGGTGTGTGTGTGTATGTGGGGGGAGAGACAGTGGGGTTTTGGGGTGCTGAGAGTGTGTCAGCATGCTGTCTTGTAAGTTCAGACTCCCCTCTCCCTCCCCTGCCTCTCTCTCACTCACTCAAAGCAAACAGTAAATGTTTGCTTTTTCCTTGGAGCTGATAAGCAGCCAGCTTCTCCGAAACGGAGCGTTGAAAGGGCATTTCCGCATTCCTGCAGCCGATTTCACAATGACAAGAGGTGGCCACTTGACTTAAGGGGATTATGGGACGTTTCTGGAGGCCGATCAGAGCGCAGTAATGCAACACCTCGTTCACACTGGCACCACCGCTCCAGCGGGGGCGCAGCAAACGTTCTTCCACTCGCCGAGGTGGAGTACCAGCAGTGCTGTAGCTGCGGAATCAGAGCGCTCTACGTGCCTTGACAGTGTGGACAGGGAGTGAGCTCGGGCGCCCAGGGCTGCTTTATTGAGCTATAACTCGCAAGCGTAGCCAAGGCCCCAGAGGGAGTACTTACAGTGGAAGGAGAAACTGTGGTCTCCACGACCCATTCAGTCTTTGGCGTCTGGGCTGTGACCACCCAGAAGGGGTCAGCTTTGATGGCTGGTTCTGTGTTGTGAATCGTGTCCACTAGGAATGAGATTGAGACCATCCGTCCTCCTCCCCACCAATTCATGTCACTCAATGACCCACGAAACAGCCAGAAGATGGTAACCGTTCTGAGAGAGCTTATGTTTAAAAAGACAAGCAAAACCCAATCTCTTTTACAACTAACAGCTAATTGATGCAGCCCTGGTGTATGGGTGAATCCTTAGATTGCTCTGTGTGATACTCACAACACTTTCTTCATGGGAAAACTGCAATGATTATTCATTAGAGACCCAAAAACATTCACTATGGTCTGATTTTTAGAAACCTTTTGCTATTTCATTGTCTCTAGTCAGTGAATGCTGCTGGTCCTCTCTGAAACTTTCTAACAGGAGCTCTAGTCTGATGTAGAGCAGGACATGGGAAAACCAGCTCCTATGTAAATGCACAGCAGAAACAGGAGACGTTCCAAGCTGTTGGAAAGGAAGGTTTTCTACATTATTTTTAATTGCTCTGTTTAATTTACTACTCTTAAAATGACCAAACACACTGTTAAATTAACCTAAATAGGAACAAAATGCGGACGTTAAAAATAATCTATTTTACCAAACAGTTTCTGTGAGAATCTCCTGCCTCTTTCATGCCCGTATCTTGCTGGGCCTCCTACATGGAGTGTAACTCTATATCATCAGACTGCCAGATGGTGGCTTCCAATGTGACTGTTAATGGGGGGTTGGGATTTTTTTAATGACATGTCAGATACTTTGAAAACCATTGAGATTTATTGGAATGCTCCTATGTTATGGCATTGGTGACTTGTCAAGGTGGGTGGTGGTGGTGATGACACTTATTCTAACCACTACTTCCCATTACAAATATCTCTTCTGTTTTACAGGGGGAATACCTGAGCAGGCCAAACCCAGGACAATAACCTTATAACAGAAAGTGCTACGGATGTTTTAGTGACCACAGATAGTAAGGACTTCAGTTTTAACCAGATGGTAGTAAGAAGGCACCTCCCAGCACCATACCAAGGTATGAGTCCTATTAAAATATTCTTTGCCATTATATAAGAATATCTTATAGCAAGGAACAGTTGGCAGGGACAACCTAACAGATCTTTACCATCTTTAAATTCTCTGATTTTTAAGAGAGTATGTTTTGAATGTAGCGTTAGATCGCAAGCTCTTTGGCGCAGGGATCACATCTGACATGTTTGTGCAGCACCTAGCGCAACAGTGCCCCTGTGCTGGTTGGGGCTCTGAGCACGATCTCCATACAAAAGAATAATGACAATATCTTGGCTGCTTGCAAATTGAAAAGGGAGAGATGGCATGCTGAGACCTGTAGTCTCTATCAGCCACACATTGTATTCAAATTAATGGTGGCTGCAATTTGTTCCAATGTATGTAAATTAGCTGCATCTCACAGGCTCTTGGGAAGCTGCCAAGGTATCGTAGGTTTTGTTATTGTGTTGGGGAGTTTGGTTTTTTTTTGGCTGGACAAAGTTTGGGCATCATTAAAATGGCATTGCCTTTCCCCAGTGCTACAGCGAGGGGAGTTTAAGGCTGGCTTCCTCGCAGTATTATTGTACAGGATGCTTACAGTGTGATGTGATGTGCACTTTGCAGGCAGTTCAGCAGTTCGCTCCCTCACTCAGAGAGACAGTGGGGAAGGATCTCAGTTCTGTGTCATGTTTCTTGCCGACAGAGACTGTATTTCTTAACCTGTCCAGACATGCTAAGGAGGAATTTGTGTGATCTGACAAGCCCATCCCACAGGAACGTAAGAAAAGAGCAAAAGAGGCAGATGGAAGACAAAACATCCTTTTAGAAAGATCAGAACTTCTAAAAAATTAATCTAGAGAATGTCTCCCTGCCAACGGGATTTCACTAAACCATTGATCTGAATCATGCCGCAGATGGTAATGTCTTTCAAAGTGTTAGGAAAACACAGGCTTCAACCCCTGATCCAGAAACACAATGAGCCCCAAAAGTAAGAGTATGTAAAAGCTGGCGTTCAGCAGCATTGCTATTAGAGAGCTGAATAGCTGCCTCGTGGACGGGAAAATTGCCCCCATTTTGTTCAGCACAGCAGTTTGAACAGATTCGCTGAGTAAAATGCACGAGGCACTGACAACATACTGTGAAATCTATAATACTGCTTTTAAGTTTAAAATTCCAATTGGCATGTCTCCGCGTAGGGCTAGGATGACCAACTTGATAGAAGGCGATCCCAGTTATGACGTCGGCAGCAACGGAGCTCCAACTGTACATCAGTCTGCAACCTGTTTTAGGCTAAGTTAAATGTTTGCAGGAAGAATTAGAAGTTTTAAAATTGATTTTTAAATATTAAATTAAGTGCTTTACAATGCTGTTTATTGGATACATAACCAAGCTATCTATCATCCATCTGTGATCTCTGAGCACAATATCTGAGCACCTCTCAATGTATTTATCCTCCCCAGTCCCAGGGCCAGAGTGAGATAGGGAAGTGCTATTATCCCCATTTGACAGTTGGGGAACTAAGGCACAGAGAGATTCGGTGATTTTCTCAAGGTCACACAGGAAGTCTGTGGCAGAGGAGGGACTTGAACCCAGGTTTCCCAACGCCAATGTTAATCTGTAACCATTGGACCATCCTTCCTCTTTAAAGCACCCATTTGGAATTCCTTAACGAAGATACTCAACTTAGTAAAAATGTTATACACAGAACTACATTAAAAGGACATTGTTAGGGTTGCAAAGTCAAGCACTCCGAAGTTAGGAAAATGCCAGAATTGAAAAGAAAAGAAACAGATTTGAGTAGAAAAGAAACAGTCTGACAACAGACCGAGGGGTTGAGAGACTGCTTTTAGGAGAGCAGACACCAGAGAAGAGATTACAAATATCCTTTCACTTGGAATTTTCATAAAAGTGGACTGAAGAAAATGCACTTTTCTTCAAATCACGTAATACCTGGCAGACTCACAGCATAGACAAAGTGGATGTTTCTGTTACTGATATCATCCTTGGTCTTACTAAGCTACCAATGATAGAAAAATGCATTATCTGAGGAAGTGTCCACTTCCATCTACACACAATATGGCCCTAATTACATTCAAAAAGATCTGATGACAAGTTAGGGCTTTAGCCAACAGCTAATGCCCTTTCAAATCCATGAAAAGACTCCTGTTGACTTTAGTGGGCATTGGCTCAGGTGCCATAACCTTCAAAAAAGTATGAATCACTGGATTCCCCTTTGGAGTTGCATAAAAGGTCAGATACTGCTCCCTGATAAGTATTGGGAGGTTTGGCCCCAGTGTCAGTGGGAGCAGAATCAAGCCCCAAATGCAGTGAGTAGCAGGAAATAGCTCTGTCAAAATAGCACTCTGAAGTTCTTGGTTTACATTGTCGTACTTATTTGCAGATCAAATGTGTGGTATACATATAGCTATATGACTTACCTACTTACTGCACCTTCATGTTTCTAAGGCATCTGCCTGCCTGAAAGGGCAGCTGCCAGTTGTGTTCAGTTCAGAAGATACAGAATTGTTAATCACTTACTTTCTTGTTTGGAGACTTCATATTTGTTCTTTGTTTGTTTGCTTGTTGTTTCCTTCACCTGAAAATATGGGCCAGATTGTCAATCAGTATTAATTTGCATAGTTCCCTGGAAGCCAGGGATTGAAACTAGCTAAGGAGCTGGCCCGTTGTCTTTTGCTCTTTGTGTCCAGGAAAAAACAACAATCCAAGCTAATATTTGTAACTGGCAACGCTGAAGATTTTAATCTAGCTGTGCTCTTTCTCTCTCTTACAGACTGAATGAAATAGAAATTCTGCTCTTGGAATTGAGCTGACAATATTGTTGCACAAGACTGAAGAGAGAGTGTGTGTGTGTGTATACGTACTGTGCTGGCTGTGTGGAGCCACAAGGAATTTAAAACATATTGAATCATTATGAAACTCATCTTATGTTACTGAGCAGTTGTGATTCCAAGACACACAATGAACAGAAATGCCAAATAAGGAAGGGCCATTATTTTGCAAAGTCATTTTGCTGGCTGTAACCACATTTGAATCTGGGAACACTTTTCCCCATGTATGGCATTTGTCTAAAATTGTAGATTTAAAAATTATAATATAGTAAATCATTAGTCCATAATTTGACAAATTGCTTAGATATATTGAAAAGTGTAGATTAAAAATGGTTGTAACCTCCCATTGTCCAGTGCTTCCTTCCTCTTTGTTACCAAAATGTATCATGCACAGTGACGGTGTGTGAGCAGTAAGTGGGTTGATAGTGCAATTAATCCAATTAGAAATCCATGAATGGAGGTATATTTCTATCACACATCAGCATTTACAGATTTGCTAAGCAACCCCACTTTTTGATAAATGCCTACGTCAACTTTCTCAGCTGACCTCTTTGGAGCACATAGCATGTTATCTGAAGAAGAGGGTGCAATCTAGAAAACATTAGTGCACAGTCTGCTAAGCAAATAACATAACCTTCTCAATACTAGTTGGCTACTGCAGGTATATAGTAGTGGTGAAAGAGGGGTTGAAGATTTAGTTCCATTCAGATAAGCACCCAGAAGTTTGCTGATTAGTGGGTAGTTTCTTCAGCTGCATGCAGAGCCTTGGATGACTATCCAAAGTTAACAAAATTAAGGTCCATCTGGCTCACAATGTGAGGATTTCTTCCTCCTTTAGGGTCTAGGCCTCAGAATTCACATGGATCCATAATCTGAACATTAAGCAGTGATGTGTGAAACTCAAAAGATTTGAAAAATCAGTTCAAATAAACAAACTTAACTTTTGGGGTATCTGAATCTGTTGTGTGTGCAAAACTGGACTAGAAATGGCAAGTGAACAACCTGTTTCATGGTATCCTGCTACTTTCTCTATTGGTTCTTGCTAGACCCCAGCAATGCTAAATCAAGTATAATATTGTCAAAGCTCTGAAAAAGGTCAGATTGGGCTTGATTTAAATTTGGGGGAAGATAGAAAGGAGAAGATTTGGAAGAGGGATTATTTTATCCACATCAAGTTCTCCAATTTGTTATAAACTATTTGGGAACGTTAAATCCAAATTCTACTTAACTTTTGAGCTGAAGTGGCTCCACTGAATCAGAGAGGACATAACCATTACAGATGTTTTTTTGTGCGTGTTTGACACCAAAGCAGGAGGAAGGGCAAATTGATGTCTATTTAACCTGGCTTATAGTTACTGGATACACTCCTATGCTTCCAATCTATCTTCCTTTTTGGAGCTGCAGAAGGTAGCTGCCTGGATTTCAGTTCTTTTGGGATTTTTGATTTTCTGAGGTCATTTAGACAGCAGCATTGTGACTAGGGCTGTCAAGCGATTAAAAAAAATTAATCACGATTAATCGCACTGTTAATAATAGAATACCATTTATTTAAATATTTTTGGATGTTTTCTACATTTTCAAATATATTGATTTCAATTACAACACAGAATACAAAGTGTACAGTGCTCACTTCATATTTATTTTGGATTACAAATATTTGCACTGTAAAAAACAAAAGAAATAGTATATTTCAATTCACCTAATACAAGTACTGCAGTGCAATCGCTATCGTGAAAGTTGAACTTACAAATGTCGAAATATGTACAAAAAAATAACTGCATTCAAAAATAAAACAATGTAAAACTTTAGAGCCTACAAGTCCACTCAGTCCTACTTCAGTCAATTGCTCAGACAAACAAATTTGGTTACAGTTGTAGGAGATAATGGTGCCCCACTTCTTGTTTACAATGTCACCTGAAAGTGAGAACAGGCACTTCCATGGCACTGTTGTAACTGGCGTCGCAAGATATTTACCTGCCAGATGCGCTAAAGATTCTATGTACCGTCATGCTTCAACCACCATTCCAGTGGATATGCATCAATGCTGATGACGGGTTCTGCTCGATAACAATCCAAAGCAGAACGGACCAATGCATGTTCATTTTCATCATCTGAGTCAGATGCCCCCCACAGAAAGTGGTGGTTGTTGTGGTTTGGGTTCTGTAGTTTCTGCATCGGAGAGTTGCTCTTTTTTTAGAAATCTCACATTGGTACCTTCTTTGTGTTTTGTCACATCTGCAGTGACAGTGTTCATAAGTCAAACAACATGTGCTGGGTCATCATCTGAGACTGCTATAACATGAAATATATGGCAGAATGCGGGTAAAACAGAGCAGGGGATGTACAATTCTCCCCCAAGGAGTTCAGTCACAAATTTAATTAATGCACTATTTTTTTAATGAACATCATCAGCATGGAAGCATGTCCTCTGGAATGGTGGCTGAAGCACGAATATTTAGCATATCTGGCATGTAAATACTTTGCAACACCGGCTACAAAAGTGCCATGTGAACACCTGTTCTCACCTTCAGGTGACATTGTAAATAAGAAGCAGGCAGCAAGTTTTTCTTTGCTATGGAGACATACCCTAAGATAGTGGTTCTCAGCCAGGGGTACATGTACCCTTCAGGGTATGCAGAGGGGTCTTCCAGGGGGTACATCAACTCAACTGGATATTTGTCTAGTTTTACAACAGGCTACATAAAAAACACTAGCAAAGTCAGTACAAACTAAAATGTCATATAGACAATGACTTGTTTATTCTACTCTATATACTGTACACTGAAATGTAAGTACAATATTTGTTTCAATTGATTTATGTTATAACTATATGGTAAAAATGAGAAAGTGAGCAATTTCTCAGTAATAGTTGCTGTGACACTTTTGTATTTTTGTGACTGATTTTGTAAGCAAGTAGTTTAAGTGAGGTGAAACTTGGGGATACACAAGACAAATCAGACTCCTGAAAGGGGTACAGTAGTCTGGAAAGATTGAGAACCACTGCCTTAAGAGGCCCAACTGAGGATGGTGTCCCGTTGTGCTAGGCCCTGTACATACACACAGAGACAGTCCCTGCCTTGAAGAGCTTACTGTCTAAATCAGTGATGCTCAGGAGCTGCAACTGGCTCTTTAATGCGTCTCCTGCGGCTGTTTGCAGGACATGATATTAAAACACGGTGTGGTTTAATTATTAACCAATCAGGATGCTTTTCCTATGCTATTAACCAATTGTAGAATACCTGGTCAGTCATTCTGCTGTGAGAATTATATATAAATACAAAAATAGTAAATGAAACTATGAATTCACACTACTATGGCTCTTGGGTAATGTTGATCACCAGTTTGGCTCCTGAACCACTGAGGTCTGAGTATCACTGTTGTAAATTGGCAAGGTAGATGAAGAGAAAGGAAGGCCTGTCATCTCCATTTATGGGGAATTGAGGTGCAGAGAAATTAAGTGATTTGGGAAAGGTCACACAGGAAAGGGTCAGGAAATGAACTCAGGTCACCTGAGTCCCAGCCTAGTGACTTCATCAGTCCTTCCTGGTACCGACTGTCCTGCCAAAGCGCAGCGAGGGTGGAAAAGAACCAACACACACAGAAAACAGGGCATTTTAATTTGTTACTAAATAAAACCTGTCTCTAAATTCTCTGCGGTAGTAGGTGAACAGGCCCCTTGGTGGGCTACATATCAATTTACTAGTGTGGCTTCTCCTTAGTAATTCATCACTCAGGCAGAAACACAAAGAAACAAATGAAGTGGGGGAAAAACCAAGAGTTCAATATTTCATAATAAGCTCTCTCTGTTGTAGCAGCAGCTGCAGTTTCTCCTCTGAGTTCTTTTCTGTTTTTTGTCTGAAAGAATCAGCAGCTGCTTAGGAAATATTCCAAAAAAGATTCATTGAGAAGTTCCTAGTTGCTCTTCAAATATTACTTGACAGAATCAAGCTCTTTGGGGGCAGGGACTATCTTCTTTCTTCTACATTATATTCGGACAATATGCTCATCTAAAAGTACATAATAGGGGGAGGATAAACCCAGAAGGTTATAGAAGACTCAGAAACCAGTTTTTCATGTTGTAAGGGGAAAATAATTTGTTACTTTAAGGGGCCTATTTAATTTATAGAAAATTCCCTGGTAAACCATGCTGCTTTCCACCTTGGAGTATGCGGGAATGATGGTACAGGTGACACCAATGGACGGGTCAATTTGGAGTCAGAATTCAGAATCCTCTAAAAGCCCTACCTTTAGGATGGATTAGCCAATGACATTCGGTTCTGATGAAGGAAGACTTCTACTTGGTGTTGTATTGGTTGTGTGGTGTCAGCTGGTATCCTGTTGGAAAGTTTTGGGGGGAGAGTTCTTCGGAATAGCACAGAATTGTCTCTCGCATGCTATCCTGTTATTGTTCTCATTCACCTTGGACCCTTCATTATGATTACTACCAAACAAGAATGATTCTACAGCTACTCAGGGCTCTGGCTGAGAGAGATACCAGGCCTGATCACAATCAGAAAGCTTATAAAGAATCTTCCTGTTATACAGGCCAGAGAGGAAGAGAAATTGGCACCATTTTCAGAGAGTATGATAACCCCGTGGCACAAGGCTGGCCTTACCATGAGGTGAACTGAGGCGGCCGCCTCCGGTGCCAGACTGGGGGGGGGGGGGGGGGGAGGAAGGGCACCCCTAGGACCCAGAGTGTAGAAAATTGTGTATGCTGCTGGTGCATATGTATTGTCTCTGCTCTAGATACACAGAGATGGCGGAGTGCTGTGCTGGAGGAAGGAGGGCACAAAACACATAACAAGCAGGCAGGAGAAAAGGTGACAGGGAATAACAGAAAGCAGCAGGAGTTGCAGGGAGAGAGAGGAAGAGGAGCCTTTTATGTACCTCTCTAGCACTCCCAGGAGCCTGGACTGATTTAACACCAGCTTCTCAGGTTGCTTCCTGTTTCCTGCTGCTGCCCTGAACCCACTTGAGGAGAACAGGCAGTCAACTGAAGTAATAGGAGCCAGTTAGGCCCTTAAGATCCTGATATCTTCCCTCACTCCGTCCCTTCTACCAACCTGTTTATTTGTCCCCTTCAATTGAGTGTTGAGAGTCACTATAGCTGGCACAGAACAGCAGTCATGAGTGCAAGAAGAAAACGCCCCTCTGGGGCAGCATTCAGAAAAAGAAAGAAAGCAAAGGAAGCTTTTCTTTCTAAGCGGGAAGGAGCTCTCCTGAGATACATAGACACAAATGTTCACGGTGAGCCTTCCAGCCCCAATGAGGATGTGAGTGGTGAGGAGATGCCTGATCTTCCAGTTAGTCAGAGCGCAGGTGACCTGGCAGCTACTGCAACATCCATATCTCCATCTCAAATGGATGTAACCATGCATGTAACATTCCTGAGAAAAGTGTAGATCAGAGAAGAGTGTGGTAGAGGCACAAGAAACAGCTGCTGCTGAGTTTATTTCCTTAAATCTAGATGATCCAGGACTGTGGACCCACTTGAACAGTAGCCTGAGGGACTTCCTTGTACTGCATGGGCCACAGCAAGTGAAAAACTTCATGTTCCCCAAAGACAATGAAAATAGAAGTTTCCATCCAACATGTTACTGGCGTGAAATCCCCAATGGCAAAGTGGAGAGGCCATGGCTTATATACTCAAAAACCCAGAATGCTGCATACTGTTTTTGTTGCACACTCTTCCAGTCTAATGTTCCAGCCACATTGGGTTCTACAGGAACAAAGGACTAGAAAAATCTGGCTAGAAATCTGGCATGCCATGAGAAGGCAGCAAATCACCAGAGAGCATTCCATAGGTGGAAAGACCTTGAGATGAGACTAAGATTAAAGGCCACCATAGATGATCAGCATCAAGAGAAGATTGCATCAGAGTCTCTTTACTGGCAAAATGTTCTGAAAAGGCTCATTGCCATTGTGAGAGTGCTTGTTACCCAAAACCTAGCACTGCATGGCACTTCAGATCAGCTGTATGTGCCAAACAATAGAAACGTCCTTAAAATTGTGGAGCTGGTGGCTGAGTTTGATGCTTTACTCCAGGAGCATCTAAGAAGAGTCACCACCAAGAAATGTACACACACCACTACCTTGGATAAACAATTCAAAATGAGATCATACAGTTACTGGCAACAAAAGTCAAATAGAAGATTGTGGCAGATCTGAAGTCAGCAAGATGTTATTCTGGACTGCACACCTGACATCAGCCATATGGAACAAATTACTTTAATGATGCGTTTTGTAACAGCAACAGAACCTAGTGAAAATGTCCCTGCAATGGTGACTGTCAGAGAGCATTTTCTAGAATTTATTGACATTGATGATACTACAGGAGCTGGTATGACAAATGTGCTTCTTAAAAAGCTGGAAGATACGGGAATTGCGATAGCTGATGTGAGAGGTCAGGGCTACGATAATGGTGCCAACATGGGAGGAAAGAACAGAGGAGTGCAGACACGGATCCGAGAGTTAAACCCTCGAGATTTTTTTGTCCCATGCAGTTCTCATTCATTGAACTTGGTGGTCAGTGATGCAGCATCAGCTTCTGGGAACGTCCTGTCTGACACTGAAACCACTGAGTGCCACACAACGGGAAAGTCGAGTGGAGGCGATAAAGCCTATCAAACACCAAATTGAGAAGATAGATGATGCCATAGTTGCCATTATGGAGCATAATGCTATGACAGGAACTGTTCATGGGAGAACAGTGGCAGAGGGAAATGGAGTCACCAGAAACATACATAACTTCAAATTTCTGTGTGGCTTAGTGTTGTGGCATGACATACTGTTTGATATAAATGTTGTAAGCAAGAGACTCCAAGGTGTTGACCTTGATATATCTGGAGCAATGGAACAACTGGACAAAGTAAAGTCATACCTACAGTCTTACCGGTCAGATGAGGGATTTCAAAACTTTCTGAAGAGTGCACAGAAGTTGGCAGAGGAACTTCACACTGAAGCTATTTTCCCCCATTCAAGAATACAAGAGTCACCGAAGAAGACCTTTTGATTACGAGGCACGGGATAATCTCATAAAAGACCCCAAACAACAATTCAAAATTGACCAGGTGTTAGATTGTGCAATACAGTCAGTTGAAGAACATTTCATGCAGCTCAAGAAACACAGCAGTATATTTGGGAAGTTGTATGATATTCCAAAATTCCTCACTATACCTGAAGAAGACCTACACCAGCAATGCAGGGCACTAGAGACAGTGTTGCCACATGATGACATGCGTGACATTGATGCAAGTGATTTAGGTGTTGAATTAAAAGCCCTTTCAAGATACATTTCAGCGGGATCAACTCCAAAGGCTGTTCTGGAATATATGTGCACAAATAAGATAACCACCCTTTTTCCAAATGCTTTTGTTGCTCTGCGCATACTTCTAACACTTGCTGTAACAGTTGCCAGTGGAGAATGCAGCTTCTCCAAGCTGAAGTTAATAAAAACACATCTACGCTCCACAATGACACAGGAGAGGCTGGTCGGCCTTGCAGCCATCTCAATAGAGCATGAGCTGGCCCAGACTGTGGACCTTCAGGAAGCAGTTCAAATCTTTGCAACCAAGAAGGCACAGAAAGCACCACTTTGATTATTCAAACAGATAAAAATGCCAGTGTTTACTATGCAGACAAGAAAAGTTACATTTGCTGTTCAGGCGTTTGAAAGTTAAGTGTTACTTAAAATTTTTGAACAAGGCATTTTAAGTTGTTAGTTCTCCTTTATTGGGATAGGTAGCAGAGCAGTACCATGAGAAGAGTAGAACAGGAAGAAGGCAGAATTGAGACCTTTCAAAGTTTTGGCCCAAGCGAGGGGACATGGGGGCGTCATTTGAGCTCCCTGCCTCAGGTGCCAAAATGTTGTGGGCTGGCATTGCCGTGGCAGCTAGGACCTGTCAACCTCAAGAGTGAGTCTTATGTGTACAGGAGACAGAACTTCTCTGCAACTGGCCCATGACTGTGGAACTAACTTCCAGAAGCAGAATTCATTTTCCCACTTCTTCTGATCCAATTTATTATAACCATTCATATGCTAACTTACACCAAAACAAGTCTTCCCCTGCTCCACAATATCTTCAGCCCTTTGCTGGGCTGAACAGTTCTTTCCAAGCACTCAGGTCCTGCTACATGGGATTTCCTAAAGACTCTCTGCTTCGGGTTTCTGCTCCAGTCCCTCACTTCAGGTAGCTTGAGCTGGGTTTTTTCACCTTGCTAGTATGGTGAGTCACTTCTCCAGCCCTTTTTGACCTTGGGTCCCTTCTGGAACCTCTGCGGGATCATTCCATAAGTCTCTCTCCTCGGTTACCCTTGTATTAGGACTTCACCCCCAGCTTGCTTGCTCTTTGCTTCCCAGATTCCTCTGAGCAGGGGAGCTCAGGCCCACTTGAGAGTTTTCTGGAAAGCCCTCCCACAAACTCTTCCTAATCTTTGATCTCTCTCTCTCTCTGGCTCTCTGATGGAATAGGCTCCCCCTTCGAGGAAGCCCTGCCCCTGGGTTACCATCCTGTGATGATCAAACCCATGACCAGGTCCAACTGCATCACCCGTGACTGGATGACAAGGCATGGGTAAAGCTGAGCCCAATCTCTTAAAGGATCAGCCCACCTTGTGACAACTGCTGTGATGCTTACAGACCACGTGCCAGCTAATGCCAAGGCTCCGAAGCCTCACTGAACAATGACAAATGCATAGCTGGGATTGAGTTTGACTCACCTGTGTGTTAGCATTGTTAAAATGGATATTAAGTGATAATGTGTTGAGTATTTAGACTTTATGAAATGCTTGTATATTGCTGCATGCATTAATCTCACTTATAATATCTGTATCGTGTGTTATAAGGCAATAATTTAGTGTTTGTAACTATAAAAGTGCTTGCTCTATAACTGTAGACCCCCACTGTCAGGAGAGAAGCATTAACAAGTATGGAAGTACAAGTTTGCCACACAAGGTATCCCCTCCTGCCCAACAAAAGAAGACCTACAGACACCAGACAAACCATTGTGGGACATCAGTGCATAAAAGACTTTCATTAATTCTCCCACCACCACCACACATGAAGAGATGTGTAGAAATCCACATTCCATCAGACTGAGCTCTGGAGGAAAGGGATAAAAAGAAAAAAAAGAAAATGTATCACTATGCTGCTTGGAATTTGGAGAGGGCAATATTTCTGAGCATAAGCAAGGGATCCCCAAGCTCCTTAGCTTGGGTTAGCCCCAAAGGACATATAGAGCTTGCACATTAAAGCAGCTTCTATTATTTTTTGAAACCTCAGACAGTCCTAGGTTTACCTGCTATAACCTTGTAAACAACTCTCATTTCTTTTTCCTAATTAATAAATCGTTAGTACGTTTGTTACAGGATTGGCTACAAGCATTGTCTTTGGTAAGAGATCTAAGGTACAATTGACCTGGGGTAAGTGCCTGGTCCTTTAGAACTGGGAGTAACGTGAATATTGTTGTGGATTTTTGGTGTAAAGGACCACCTATCACAAAGGCAGGCTCATCTAGGTGGCAAGATAGATGTCTGGAGTGCCCAAGGGGATGGTCTGTCACTCCATGTTAAAGCTGTTATGGTGCTTTAGGAGTTCACACTTGTTACTTGGTTGGTGAAATCGCATTATAGAACATACCACTAGTCTGGGGTTTGTACCCTGTTCCGTTGACAGTGTGCTCTGACATTGGCACTCAAGGTCATGAGCTACTCTAGACAGCTTGACATCCACAAACCTCAGTATGTTCAGAACTAAATACATTTCTTCAATCTAACTTTCCCTTGGTAACCTTGGTAAAATAATACTTTTCTTTAGATAACAAAAAAGAACCCTCCTTCCATTATCCTCTCAAGTCAGAGATGTAGGATGCCAGAGTGCTTTTCATATACGTTTGTTCTGTTTCAGCCAGATATAAGTGAAAATGGACAAGTTGGCAAGTCTCTGACAGATGTTGTAGGCACTGCATTCAACAGGGTCCCCTGCTTCAAGTTCTCTGGTCCTATCCAAAATTACCTCCAGATAGGTTGCTTGGTTTGTGTTACACGGAAAGAAATCACTGGCTCTTTGGTGCCCACCACTCCGGAATCTTGTATATTGGGGTAGTTAAACTCTAAGGAATGTGACGGAGTGAACTTGGGGTTAACAGCTTCTGCTACTGGCGCTCATTTGTAAGCAATGGAAAAATCCTGACTCTTCCTCCATATTGGAATGTGTCCAACAAGCCTGGAACCTTGTGACTCTGTGCAGATCAGCACAGTTATAATCTGAGAAGGCGTACATGTTTGTGCACAGGTGGTGTTCTCTGCCAAATTATTTTAACAAAAACAAAATAAGATTGTAAACTAGAATGTTCCCTCAAGAGAAAAGTTGATGAACTTATTCCTTTCCTTTATTTTCTCTTTATTTTGTTTCATTTTTTTTCTGGTTTTATTCATTACCTGCTTAGGTGTTATGTTACCACTTTATATTACTGTAGGAAAATAACACTTACTGTATTTTATCAGCTTCATTCACAAAGCTTTCTATTATTTTACAGCAATAAAAATAAAATCAACGATAGAATCTCCACCCCCAGATAACAAAGTGAGATGCAGAGATTTGCTTGTGTTGGCTTTAATAAGTATGATGGGTGTAATCTAAGAAGATTAGATACATTAACTAATTAAACAGGAGCTTCCTGGTATCTAAGAAGTTTGTGAGACCTTGTTTTGCCCAGCCTGGTCCTTTCTTTTCTGCCATTTTTTCTTTGAGCCCTTTCATTTCTGAGCACCCAGTGACAAATTGTTCTGAGGATGCATGGATGTCACTTGATAACCTGAGTGCTTTTGGATTTGTGATGGATGGAATGTCTGTAGAACCAACTAGATGACACTGGAATTCTCCCTCTCCTGTGCCCTGTTAGCTCACCTGAGCTACAGTTATTCAAAGGGGATGTAGTAGTTTACAGAAAATATAAATGGGAGAGTCACTGCGCCAAATAATATAGTCTAACTCAGACCAGTCCTGTGCAGGGGACAGCTGTTCAGGTCTGAAAAGGTGCAGACATGTAATCACAGAGGAGACGAACGTAGGAAAGCCTCTCAAAATAAGTTGGTTTTGAGGAAGGATTTGTAAGAAGCTGGGAAATGGGAGGCTGTTCCAACTGACGCAGGGAAAGGCCTGGAAAGAGGCCTGTAGCCAAGAGTCGGGGAAGGAGTTTTAACCTTTGGAACTAGACTCCTCCATTCAGTGATCTCATTTGTGAAATGCCAACATTTCTAGACCTTTATTCTAGGCATTAAGAGCAACTCTTCCAACGGCCAAGCCTCTATTTTAGTTGTGAGAATTATTCTCACGGCCAGGGAAACAATCATCACCTCTATGTTCGCACTTCCAGATCCAAACATGTCCTTGCAGCAGCTTCCTCCGCTTTCTGTGCAGCCTGGCACTTTGCAGCCTGGGACAGTCACCATCTGGGCATGCCCTAAAGCAAATCTTCCCAGGCAGAGCCTCCTCCTGACTCATTCCACTCCAGCAAGCACAGCACCTGCTTACTGGCTGTTAAGAGAGAGCTAGGAGCCCCTACAACTGTTGGCTGGGAAATCCCTGCTGAAAGAAAAGGCCCGCACCTTCCTCTCTACAGTGGTCATTTCTGATCAAACTTTATTCCAAGAATGGAGAGTTTCTGTTGCTGATCAGCTGAACTTGTCCCATGACTTTGTGTAGAGTCCAACTAGAAAGAGCCAGTTTCCTGAAGGCTTTCACACATGCCAGTAATGATCTCAGACTTACATAACTCTTCCAAAAACAGGGCCTGATGCTCTCTCATAGTAACCAAGCCTCCATGACAAACCTACATCCCTTGTCTCGGTGGCTGCTCAGCTCACCCGATCCCCCATGATAAGTTCGGAATGTTCTAAGGTGCCAACCCCTTCCATCTCATTATTTGACAAGTTTCCAGTCCTCTTCCCCTTCTACTCCCCACCCCATCCCTGTGGCAAACACACTGCTCCCTCTCCCCCTTCTCAGCTAGATTCAATATTCCAGAACCTCACTTTTGTACAGGATCGAGGAACAGCAGGCCAATCTAAAGATCCCATGGCCTGAGAGCCTCCCTGGGGGTATGAATTGCAAGAGAATATGGGATAGCCAAAGGTTCCTGTATGTTCCAATGATTGAGAGAAAGCTTGGGCCTGATTCTTCTGTCCATTTGTACATTGTAACTTCATTAACTTGAATGGAGCGCCAAAAACAATGTAAAGGAATAATGATTCAGCCCCTTGCCTGTAGCCTCTGTGTGCAGACCTGAACCGTACAGCTTTTGTGATACACTCCGAACTGTTCACGGCCTAGCTAAGGGGATTGTTTAAAACAACGTTAACATTATTTATTAATTTTGTTTCTACAGACCAGTCACCTAATCTCCTAAAACAAGTAACCCATATCTTGGATTGGTGTGTGCTAACCATTCCACAATGATATTAATTTTGGTGCCTATGGTGTGTGCATCTCTTTGAGGCTTTTCCTAGCGCATTACAGTCTCTCTTAAAGTTAAATTCTGCCCTGGTATAAGAGAGCCACAGACAGAGTTGGTTGCTCAACTAACTGAGGCATACAGCATTAAGGCCTTTATGTGCCAAGAGCAAGACCCTGAAATGAATCTCTTTTCTTAACTGGTTCAGCTCATAGTGCGGGCACTTGCTCCTCTGCCAAGATACTCACCGTATATTTCATCTTATGATAATGCACCGTCCTTTTTGTACCTAATAATTTGGCCTTTTGGACTCTCTCGGTCACCAGACATGCTTATTGTTCTGCCAAATGGCCGCATTCGAAGCCAGTTGTTGAAGTGGAATACAAGATTTACAAAGGCACAGCTGCACTGGGCAGTATCATAAAGTTCTGCAGAATTCCCCAGTGAAAGGCTAATTGGAAGGATTGGTAACAGATATGGCTACAGTGAGAAGTGATCATGCAAGCTGCCTTTCTGAAAATTCTCCAAGACTCGCGCCAGAAGTGTTGGACGAGCTGACAAGTCTGCTGCATTGTAGATACCCAAAACAGCTGCAGGGTCAAGAGCAAAATGCCAGACTCTGGAATCAATGAGTCCTTATGCAAACACTCAAGAATGACATGCCAACCAATAGATTTGCAGGGCAGTCTGCAATAGCTTGTTATCAAATGCCCCCTGGCAGTGAAGACTGAGACATCTGCAATTCCTGACCCAATTTCCTGCTGGCTTGATAACTAGCTAATTGGTCACCCAATGGGGAAGCAAAATAGAGAGAGAGGCACCAAATCACAATGAGCAAGAGATGCTGAAGCATGAAGAGGCACCTAGAAAGAATTGAAGGGAAATGCATACACAGGTTGTCTTGTACACTGTTGTTATTTAAGCGTCACACTCTCTGGGTTGCTGCTGGAGCTGTGTGAAAAATAGAGGTTTCATTTTGCCATGTTGTTTGTGAATCTTTATCTTGCTTTTATTTTGCATGAATTTGCATCTTCTATTGTATGCTTGAAGTTTCAAGTTAAAATAAACCTAAAAGTACATATCAAAACTCCACCAAAGCTGCCAAGTTTTCCTTAGTTTTCATCTGAAACCAGAAAGCTCTCCTTAGCATCCCCTCCTCTGGTCTCAGCAGAGCAGGAAGATCCCAGCAATTCTGGTCTCAGGAGCAGCCTTTGCAACAGGATCTCTACTCTGCAGGATTCAGCTCTTCCTAATGGCCCTGAGCTCCCTTCTATTTTCTTTTGAGGCAGGAGATGACCAATGGTCCTCACCTCCCCCCATCCACACTCCAGGGTCAGACAAGATGCCTTTTAGGTTCCTAGCATGCTTTGGGGTCAGCCAGCATCCTGACATGTGTCTCTGTAACCTGCATGTCTCTAGCTATTATGGCTACAATTTATTTAGGAGTCTACATATGGATTTAGCAGTGTAATTTTAGGCACTGGGTTTTAAAATTTACACTGCTAAATCCATGTGTAGACACTTAAATGGGATGTGTGTGTGTGTGTGTGTGTGTGTTCAGCATTTCTGAAAACTCAAGCTACCTATATTTAAGTCAGCATGTTTTAATATCAGGCAACTTATATTGAGCTGTCTACATCTGGATTTAAGAATCTAACTTTAGGCACCCAGATTTGAAAATTTAGCCTATATGCTGTGTCAAGGAATCTTGTAAGGAGTGTAGCACATGAAGTTGATCATGAAGTCTGAGAAAGAGTTTATGAAGTAATGATTCCTGCAGAAAACAATGTCTGCCTGCTTCTTTCCAAGGACCCAGACTTCTTCTGAATTCATAATACATTCCTGCCTTGCAGAGCAGCTGTGACACTAAATTCATTAAGTTTTTGTAAAGTGCTTTGAGAGCCTCAACTGGAAGCCGCTAGAGAAGTAAAAGGTATTCCTAACTATGACTAGTATTATTTTATTACATTGGGCATTTTTTCCAAATGTAGAATCTATTCTATGATTAGTAATAAATAGCACTTAGGCCCCAATTCAGGAAAGCATTTAATAAGTACAGTTTGTGCTTAAGTGCTTTCCTGGATAGGGATGGACTTAAACTCATGCTTAAGTGCTTTCCTCAATGAGGCTCTTGTCTAGGACACTGAAGCTTATTTTATCGAGAAGGGGAATGTTAGCCAAGTCTAGTGCTCTTTGAATAATATTGTCAAATAGTTTATTTGACCACTTTCTTCGGTAAATTCTCAAATAAATCATTCACAAATATTTTTCTTCATGATTTGGCTAACTACATATGGTTGAATAATATTTATCCAACAAATTACTCACACGTTTTCCCATCAGTCAGCAATAACATATTCCAAAAAATTTTTTATATACTCTCTAGCCAGGACAAATCAGTGTAATGCCTATTCTCTTTATCAAATGCCAAGATGACTTTATCATGGACAGCTCAATAGAGACAAGTTTTAGTGCGTATTATATAATAGGAAAGCTGAGCTTTTCATGATTCTTTGTGAACTGTCTGCTGTTCCCCATATTTCTGTTCAGCTACTGAGATCACAATGACAACAGGGACATGCATTTTTCATCCAAAGGGATACCAAGCATTTTACAAAACTGATTGTAGAGTGTACAATATGTAGGAATCCCGTCATCCACCACCGTAATGCAGCAACTTCTGGGGGTAGAACATGGAAGCTGTTTAATATTGCATGGCAACACTACAACAGTTTAGGACAAGAAGTGAAAACTACTGTACTCCCCTGAAACTACAAGGGGAAGTAGAGGAAGAATGCAATCAAGCAAAATGGAATTTGGTCAGTACAGTGGGGGTCATTCCTCCAGCTCTTGAAAAAATGTCAAAGGATGTTTAATGATCATGCATGGTCAAGACCAAGACAGCACTTCTGCCTGTAATGTGTCTCCCTGTACAATGCTAGGGCACAGGTTAAGTATGGAGTCAGTGTGAAGAGTGGCAACTAATGAATTGATATCTCCACTTCCTCCAGCACCCTGGATTTGGTGCAGAGGTCTATGCAAATAAAGACTTTACTCACCATCTAAGCCTGGTAGGGCAGCTGGAAAATAGAATTCCCATCCCATGAAAAATGTCATGTTTTTAAAAAAAATGTCATCCAGAACAAGAGAAAAAGGTAAAAAAAACCCCACAAAACCACCATCATCACCACATTTTTCACATGAACAGTTTCCAAGAAAAATTGAGTTTTAGAAGAACTTAAACAGAATTTTTGAGCTGTCTGGCTGGAAGGCTCTTGTCAGTTTCATGGGCTCTCTGCTTCTGCAGCCCCAGACCTTGGGGGTTGGGGGGTGATGGGGCGGGTAAGAGCCAGGGAGGCATCCTCCAGAAAAGCTTTTGTCAGTTTCACTGGCAGAAAGTGAAATTGACAGGAACTTCCCAGACAGGCAGCTGGTGAGGTGTCATTTGGAGTTTTCCAATGGAAAATTGAATTTTTTGGCAAAGCAAACTTTCCTGCAGAAAATTTTGGTTTTGCAACAAGGGCATTTTTTGTTGGAAAATCATTTTGATAAAAGAAATATGACGAGCTCTATAAGATTTGTGCTGAGGTAACAAACTAGGGGGACACTTAGTGAGAGCTATGGTCCCTTCAATTTTTTTTTTGCCTAGGTGCCCTCCTTGAAAATACTACAGAAAGGGATTTGTGGGGAAGGGAGAGTGAGTTGTTTGTGTGTGTATATGGTGGGGGGGGGGGGGTCTTGTTTCACTGAAGGTGAATGAGTGCTGGTTTTGCTGCGTGGGAATAAATAGGGCTTGGTTTAAGGTATGTATATGCAGTACTGCCAACCCCATGCATTCAAAAATCATGAGTCAGACCACAGCAAGTCATGAGACTGGCTTACAAATCATGAGACTTTAAAAAAAAAGTTTGGTTCTTTTTATTTGCTTTCTGAGGCCCAGATCCTCAATGAGAATTAGGTGCCTAAATATCTTTGACGACCTGGACCTGAGCCTTTAGAGGTCATTTGGGTCATGTTTTCAAACTTTTAGCCCTCCTGGTTGTGGAGAAACACTTACTTACTCATTTCATCACTTGACTCCAAAAATGTTCAGTGTCACATGTTTGAGGGGTAGGGTAGAGACAGTGAGTTTGTTTCAGATTCTAGGGTATGTGCCTAGAGGCTTTTGAGGGATTGCTTAGGGCTTGGGGGCAAGACTGCCAAGTGTCATGCATCTCACAGGACGCTCATACCTACAGGTGCCCCTCCCCTTGGATTCTCATGCATCCAGCTGGGAGGCAACAGGTATTCCCTAGAAGTTGTTCCTTCCTGCTATTGTTGGGCACTGTGGTGTCTGCTGAGCAGGTGGCTAAGTGTCTTTCTGTCTCTGTGGTTCCCCCTCAGAGTTGGTAGCCACCATAGAGCAGCTGCCAGAAGCAAGCTGAGCCGAGCAGATGCAGCAGGACAAAAGGCCAGGCGAGGGGCTTCCCTGCCTAAGGCTCTTCCCCACCTTCTCCTGCATTCCCACTACCACTATGAACTTCCCCTCCCCAAGTTAGGGTTCCTGGGTGCTTATGTGCATGGGCCCTTCTGCCAGCTGCTTCTAGGGAGTGTTGAGCTTCCACTCACACTTGCTCCAGGTGAGTTTGTATGTATCTACCCCAGTGGTGGGCATCCTGCAGCCCGCGGGACACACATGGCCTGTCAGGATAATCCGCTGGCGGGCCATAAGACAGTTTGTTTACATTGACCATCCGCAGGCATGGTCGCCCACAGCTCCCAGTGGCTGCAGTTTGCCGTTCCTGGCCAATAGGAGCTGCAGGAAGTGGCGGCCAGCACGTCTCTGCGGCCCACGTCGCTTCTCGCAGCTCCCATTGGCCATGAATGGTGAACCGCGGCCACTGGGAGCTGTGGGCAGCCGTGCAAATGTAAGCAAATGGTCTCTTGGCCACCAGTGGATTACTGATGGGCCATGTGTGGTCCGCAGGTTGCCCACCACTGATCTACACCATCCCTGCCCTCTACTACTTAGGCAGAGAGAATAACTGACTCTTGTCCATGAGAAATGTCATGCATGGGGCTTTACCAAACTTGGCAATTGTGGAGTGGTGTGAATGTGGAGTGTGTGCATGGTGCTTCAGGATCACTGTGTGTACGTGTGTGTGTACTATAACCTAACCCTCAAGTCTGGACACTTCCCTGCGATATGGTTGGATAAAATGAGAGATGCCTTCAGCCCAATAATTACAGAGCACTCAGTGTTGGAAGAAATGTCAGTAAGCTATTCTGCAACAGCATCAGTAAAAGAATAATACAGTATCTAACCAACAACAACGTAATGCATGAAAGTCTAATTGGATTCCTTCCTGAGAAACAAACCACTGACCACATATTTACCCTGCATGTCATAAATAAACATGTAGAAACAAACCAACCAGCCAAACAGGGGAGGATATTTGCCTGCTTTATAGATATTTAAAAAGCTTTTGATTCAATCCGGCTTTCAAGACTAAACCTTAAGATGCTACAAAATGAAATCGGTGGGAAAATTTGACATACTTAAATCCATGTACCAATCCATCAAATTTGAGATAAAAATAAACAAGCAAACAATCTTCCAAGCAAGAAAGAAAAGTAAAACAGGGAACCTGGCCATGCTCTTTGCAACTTAGACATCAATGAACTATCAATCTCATGGAAACAGTTCCCAAATTCAGGGTTCCCACTAAACGCAAAGTTAAAGGATCTGCATCTTTAATGTCTTTTACCTTGTGCAGTCATTTACACCTGTGCAAAATGAATGCAATATACTAACAAATCAGAATGGTAATGTTTTTCACTTCTGTTGCACTGGTGTAAATGACTATACAAGGGATAGGGCAATTCTGGATTGGGCCTTTGCAGCTGGGCCTTATAATAAATGCCTTTGGAAGCTTCAGACTGGCTATTAAAGCATCACATGGAAAAGATATTCAGGCCTCCTCTGACATAATGAAACTACAACTCTGATAAAACTACTGCTAAAACTATTCAACAGTAGAATTCAGGCTATGAACCAGTGTTCATCAGCTAGAGATGGAAACAGAGACACAAAGCACAGTGAAAAGTGAGATTCTGATCCTGCAAATGCTGGCATACATGAGCATAATTTTATGTACATGGCTAATCTCACTGAAATCAGTGGGACTGCACATGCAAGTAAAGTTAAGCACATGGGTAAGTACTTGCAGGACTGATGCTTGAGAGAGGAACGACTGTTAAACCAATGTGACAGAGGACAGTGGAGGTAGAGAGAGATTTTCTAGTCTATTTTCCAAATGACAGGAGCCCACAAATTATCAGATTAAAGTAATTGATTAGGGGGGAAAAACAGCATAACCCTGAGAGAAAGGAAAGCTACAGCAGAGCTAATCAGGAGTAGGCAGTAATGACAGATGAACATGGGATAATATCTTAAACATACTGTGAAGCCCTATCCTGGATAGCCCTTCTTCAGACAGATATTTGTGGCTTCTGTCTTATTCACACCTTCTTCAGACAGATATTTGTGGCTTCTGTCTTATTCACACTTTGGAAGCACTGTTTTAGCTTGTCATGTCAACGAACCATTGTTCAATTGAACTGAAAAATTGTCTTACCCAAAAGCAAAGTCTGGAGCCCAACTTTGCCAACCAAATTCACTAAATGGGACTAAAAACCCAACAGAAATTGGACACGTACCGTTCTGCAAACAAATTCTACATGTGTGGAGGAACCCAAGGGATACTGGTGGCAGGGTAGAAACAGCATAATTCACCTTCCTAATCAATTTACAAGAAGAATCCATCTTGGCCAAGACAGCAATCGCTCCTTCCACTGCAAAGCACTAGAGGATTAAAAACTAATCCAAACTAAAACAAAATCCATTCCTATAATCATACCCGGGTCTCAACAATACTAACGTCCTGAGCAGAGAAACAAACACTCTGGCATCAAACCAAAGAATATTCAAAACCTAAAACACCAATTGATTGTACAAAGCACTGGGAAGAAAAAAACAAACCCAACAAGCTAGACTGCTGAAGATCCTTGCACAGTCAAACTTGCAAACCTGAGGCAGGCTCCTCTTACCAAACAATTGGTAATCAGTAACCCAGGTGGGGATCAGGAGGCATAAAGCATAATTGGAAGAGAGATGAGAAACAACTTGTAATGTGGCAGAGGAACTGAAACAGAAGATAGTGTCCAAAATACTAGAGTACAAGAAATATTTCCTCAATCAGGTTTCCTCAATAATTTAATAATTTAATTTTCCTTAATAATTTAACTAACCCAGGGAAAAATGAGAGAGACGGCAGAGATAGCATGACTAGGCTGTGCAGAAGCCTGTCACTAAATCTGTGGGGAACCATCAAGGTACTGACTGAACTCCCAAAAGACTGTAGAAGCTCATGGGGAGATGCTTGGTGTACGGCAGGGGTTCTCAAATTTCTCTGCACCGCAACCCCCTTCTGACAACAAAAATTAGTACATGACCCCAGAAGGGGAGACCGAAGCCCGAGCCCGCTGCCCCAGGTGGGGGAGGGACCAAAGCCCTAGGACTGCAGCCCCAGGCAGGGGGCCTGTAACCTGAGCCCCGCTACGCAGGCTAAAGCCCTCAAGCTTCAGTTTCGGCCCCAGGCAGTGCAGCTTGGGTTTTGGCCCCGGGCCCCAGCAAGACTAATGCCAGCCCTGGTGACCCCATTAAAACAGAGTCATGGCCCACTTTGGGGTCCTGACCCACAGTTTGAGAACCCTGGTGTACGGTGTTGGGGAATAACCCCCAAACACACTGTGAAGTCCTGTCCTCGGGGGGCAGGTTCCTGACACCTCTCACATGGAGCTGAGAGTCTGTCACAGCGACACTTCTGTGGCTCAAGTGTTATGGAACAGACGAATTAACTGTTTCAGACGTGGACATATTTGGTGAGCGGAAAGAGGATGGGGACCCCTCTGCGACTGGGGTGTCACCCAGAGTATGTGTGTGGAGGAGTAGGGAAACCTCTTTGAGATCAGGGAAATTCTTCTTCTCTCATGTGTGTGTATGTGAGGGTGTGTGTGTGTGTAGGCAGGAGGAGGGAGATGAGTGTGTGTGTATGTAGGCAGAGGAGGGTGTGTGCATGTGCGTATGTGTGTAGGCAGGAGAATGGGTATTGTGTGTGTGTGTGTGTGTGTGTGTAGGCGGGGAGGGAGGATGAGTGTGTGTGTAGGGGAGGATGAGTGTGTGTGTTTGTAGGCAGGGGGCAGATGTGTGTGTGTATAGGCAGGGGAAGCGGTGTGTGTGTGTGTAGGTGGGATGGGATGTGTGTGTGTAGGCAGGGGAAGCGGTGTGTGTGTGTGTAGGTGGGATGGGATGTGTGTGTGTAGGCAGGGGGAGGATGAGTGTGTGTTGAGGCAGGAGGGGATGATGTGTATGTGTGTTTATGAAGGCAGGTGGAGGACGAGCACCTTCCACTGACCAGGGAACACCGCTTACTCCATGTCTGGGACCAAGAGGTCCCTCTGCTCTGTTTCTGTCCCTTACATGAGAGATCCCCCATCATGTCGCGGGAGAGGAGAGGAGGGGAGGGGGGAAATCTCTCAATGGAGCAGGATTTCCCTTCCCATCACTGTGACCAGGCGCGCCCCGGGCAGGGTGTGGGGAAATCTCCTCTGCCGGCCGGCCGGACCAGGACATCCCCTCCGGGGGTGGGCGGGGATGTGTTGCGAGCAGGGCCGGGAGCAGGGCTCCAGGGCGGGCTGGTGGCTGGCTCTCTCCTCCCCTTTAAGGGGGCGGGGGCCGGGCCGGACCCCAGCGCCTCCCCCCGGTACCTGCGGGAGGGGGAGCGGGGGCGGGGGCTGGCAAAGTTTGTCTCTGTGGTTGGCTGCGCCGCGCGGCCGGGCGGCTCCCAGCCAGGGCAGCGAGCGGAGGGAAGCAGCGGGCGGGCGGCTGGCTGGTGCGCGGCTCTCTCGGGTCGGCGGCGGGTCCAGCAGTCCCTGGAGCTGGGCGCGGGCTCCCCCGGCTGGTCGGTGCCCGCGGGCTGGGGCCGGGCGGGGAGCTCCGGCTCTGAGCAGCATCTTCCGCCCCGCACGCAGCCCGGCCAGCATGGGGCACCGCGTGGGGAGCGCGCCCCTTCTCCTGCTGCTGCTGCTGGGTGAGCCCGGGCGCGGGCAGGGGGGCGGGGTTTGGGGAGCAGCGCGGGGGCTGGGGGGCTATTGGGGAGGGAGCGCTGGGGCCCCCTGGGAATATTACATCCCCCCCTCCCCCCGCCGTGTAACTCCCCGGAGCTGCTGCTGCGGAGGTGCCCCGGCCAGGGGGGCTTCAGGCGAGGTGCCCTCTGGGGAGTCCCGACTCCTTGCGGTGCCTGTGCCAGCGCTGAGTGCCCCCTCCGCCGTGGGCTCCGCTGTGCGAGGCAGCACGTTTGCGGCGCCGGGGCACTTGCCCTGGATTTGCTCTGCAGCTGGAGCTGACCCCCTCCCTTTCCCAGAAAAGCGCACAGCCCCGAGAAGTTAACCCCCCCCCCCCCCGGGTTGTGTTGATTCATGGAGCTCAGAGCGCGTCTGGCTTCTTCTCCTGCCTTGCATGTTGGCAGGGCCTGAGGGAAGCTCACCTTGAGCCCCTCCCTTTGGGCTAGGGAGCTTGGCACAGGGTGGCCTGTAATCGTCTATATCCTGCTTCCAAACGGTGCGTTTGTTTCTTGGAAGGGGAAGGGGTGGGTGTTAGGGAGTCACTGAACTTTCCAGTCTCTTACTAGTCTCAGTATTGTAGTTCAAAGTAAAGCTGCTGCTTCCCTGCGTTCATGCCCTGTGCACATTGCTATGATTCAGCCTTCCATAACCTCTGCCAGGTTCCTTTCTCTCATTGTTTGGTTATTGACTCTGCCATGGCAATGTCTCTAGCACTTGTTTTTACTCCAGGTATTTTTGCTATGACAGCTAGGCTAACAGAAATGCAGAACTCTTTTACTGGAACCAGGCAAGGTAACAGTAGAAAGGGCTAGCATAGCTCAGGAGGGAATCCAGCTCACACCCTGGCATTCAAAGGCTCTCTGGCACTAATTTTAGCCTTGTTAACTACCATTCTGAATCTACCAAACTGATTAACTCTTGGCACATCTATAATTACTTATTAAAGTATAAATCTTCTGAGTAGCTATGCTAGATATGGGTGACAGTGCTAGACAAGACAGGAGGTATACTCTGTGCTTGTGCCCTCGTCTCTAAATACTGTGCTGTTTTTTCTCTGTAGATTTAATGACACCTTTTTAATTGTCAAATAAGGTGTGTGTGAGCAAATAATCCCAAAGTAGTTAATTGAGGTCAGTAATCTCTAGCCGTATTGGCATTCATTTTAAAGACTAGAATGTTTCCTATGATTCTTACAGCTTCAATAAAATAACTGAGACATGCAAAATACTGCTTTTTCCTCCTCTTTAAAAAGAGACTGAAATATTCACACAGTGTGTAGTCAGCCTGTAGAATTCATTTCCATAGGAGGTCAGGGATATAGAGTGTAGCTGAATTTATAAGGAGGTGGGATAATTTTGACATTATAGTAATAATTACCAATTCTACTAGACTGTAGAAAAGTATTATCTGTTCAAGATAAGGGTAATGAAATCTTATACTTCAGAGTCAGGAAGAGATTTTTTCTCCTGTACAAGCACAGTTGGCAAGGTAGGTTATAGGAGTGTTTCAAGCTTCCTCTGAAATACTGGGTATTGGCTACTACCAGAGCCAGAATACTGGACTTGGATAGTCCAATGATTTTGTCTGATACATCAACTGTTATGTTCCTGTGTTCACCTGTAACAACATATGAACTCCCTGGGTAGTTGATTAGCTTACATTTTGTAGTACTGTTTATTTTTTTGACAGTCTATCACTGACAGTGGGCAAAAATGAAGATGATTCCTGCCTTGAAGATCATACAATCTAAAAGTATTTTTCTGCAGATGTATTAAATATGTGTTTTGCAGCTGACAATAGTATTGGAATATGGATATATTTAAGAAGAAACCAAAGATTGCTCAAGTAAGAACAGAATTACACACAATATTTAAATGATACTGTATTATATCCATTTAATTGGATAGCGGTACTAGAGGTGTTGCTGCATTGTTATCATAGGCAGGACTTGAGTAGTCTATTTTATTAGTTGCTAGTAGCAAACGGGTGCCAAGCCTTTGATTTTTACAGAATTTAACCTTTCATTTAAACACAACAAATTTTCTAGCCTTCATGGCTGCTGAGTTAATCTCCTGAATGTAAGCTCTTAGTTTTGTCTTCCTGAGGCTGCAGACAGAGTACGCTCTGCCTTACAAACAGCTGAGGTGTAGGCTGGGCTTCTCAGCAGGCTATTGTTTTGTGTGTGTGTGTGTGTGTGTGTGTGTGTGTGTGCGCACGTGCATTTTGCTAGATGGAGTCTGGGTTTACCCAAAAAAAAAAAAAAAAAAAAAAAATCCCTGAGTGTAACACTGAATTTACATGGTGCTTTAGAAACTAAATCTTAGGTTAAGATAAGCCCCAAAGGCTTTCAAAGGCTAGTGCTGCCCTTGTAGGAGATAAAACGTGAATGAAACGCCTCTTTAAAGTGTGACCTAATGGCCAGCAGGCAGACTAGAATGCTGTGTTCATAGCATGGTTTGCTTGAGTACTCTGGGTGGTTATAACTGCTTGTTGATTTTCCCTTATGTTGGGGATTGTTCTATTAAAGCTAGAAATGCTGCTGTTACCCAGAAGATCCTGAGCCAACGTTGCCTTGTTTAGGCTTGGTTTTCTTCTGGTATAAACTGCTCAGAGCTGAGGTAACTTAAGAGGGAGGCTGGGCTTCACTTGGGGAAGTGCTTCTCTTCATACCGGGATGAACAGTCTCTGTTTTCGCTAACCAGTGGTGCATTTTCAAGCAGTTAAATGTATAACAAATGCAGGTAACAAAATCTTTCCCCTGCACCAAACAACTGTCCTTTAAGAACTGTTTTTCTGACATTGTTTGTTCAGTGAGAGCATTTGTGTAAGTGGGATGGGGAAAGGATTTTGGAGCTTAGAAAAGTTGTTCACTGCTCATGTGCCCTTCATAGGGGTTTGTACTGTGCACACTGCTCTAGTGCAGCTCAAGATGCGTGTGGCTGAAGCACTTGTCTGCCGGATTAGGAATAACTCTTATATTCTTAGCAGAGTCAATGGCTATTTAATGAAAACAACCACCATCACAGCTGCCAATGAGGGGCCTATTAGTGCCAGTCTCAGCAGAGAGGCTGTGAGGTCTGAACTCTCCTCTCTCCTGGCTTAGGTCTCTCTGGGACAGTAGGAGGGGAAACTTGTTCTGCTGTTGCCCGTGTCTTCAATCTGCAGGGCTGTCAAGCCAACACCGTTGGTCAGTATGAAAATCACGCAAAAAACGTAAACATCCAGGATAGGACTCGGTTTTTAAAAATAATGATCTTGTGATTATTTTATTATTGCTGGCATTCGGTGTGTGTTTAATCAGCACCCTGAATAACTGCCAGCTCTTACTTTTAAATAATTAGGAATGAACCATGATAAGTATTTAAACTTAATTTAAAAAACAAAGCTTGCTCTTATTTGTGTGAGAAGGAACTTGGGAGAAGCAGATGGAGACAATAGTCAGGTCCCATTACTGGCACATCTGCTCTGCCTCCAAACGTACAATGTTCTTCATTGCCAAGAAGCCCTTGCAACAGCTCCTCTCCTCTGTAATTCCAGAGATCTGTCCAGCATTACAGATCCCTGCCAGAAACCTTCTGGTATGGACCTCTCGGGTTATTTGTTATGACTTTCATCTGAAATTGTTTGGTTTCTCAACTACTACAACAATTAATAATTTGACTCAAGGTTTAATTCAAACTTGGCAATTAAAGGCTTCCAATAGTTAGTCGCCTGTGTATTGTTATAATTGTCAACCTCAAGCCTTTTCTAGTCATTTTTGGCAACTGCAGTTACACTACAGATAGCATTAGAAAAAACAGAAAATGGTGGAGTCTTGAGGTTCTAGGGAATGGGATGTAAGAGGGGTGGGGGGAGGGGCAGGAGCTTACCAAACCTAATACAGTGAAACCAGCACTGAGCTCCCTAATCCTCCTCTACCTCACTGGCATGCTTCTGCTGGCAGGCCTTTTATTCTACCACTTGGGGTAAGAGAGGAGAAAAGGGCTGTCCCCTCATTGGTGTTTGGAGGGGTGAGACACATCAGTCCAGTTCCTTTCCTTTTCCCACCAGAGGTGGATGAAAGCCCCACCAGGAGGGGAGTATCCAGCCCAGTCTTTGTCATCTTTAGGAAGGGGAAATATTTTCCACATAATCTTGTTAGTCTGATTTATGTTCTTGGAGGGTGGAGTTAGGAAAGCAGGGGTGGGAGGAAGAGATGGGAGGCACAGCTGTTTATCCTCATCCCCCTTCCACAATCTGCCCTTGACATGGTTGTAAGATGTTTCTTCCCCTGTATTCCAGGCTGACTTTCACCAGGGGGGAGTGCTGCTTTCTCCCATATCTGCTTGTGCCCTCCCACCACACCTGACAGGCTGGCAAATAATAACTTATCCTCATCCTTTCCCATCCTTGGTGTGATGTTTCTCAAAAGCCTATTCAAAAGTTCAGCATGGAAGTAGTTAGCACATACGTTTGTTTCCTAGAACTCTCCCCCCCCCCCCACCCCCCCTTGATTGCCGCTCTTTGAAGCAGCAGCCTGTAGTCTTCAGGCTGCTACTGCTGTGGTTGGCCCAGTGCCCTGCTGCTGATGTATAAGCCTGCCTGAGCAAAAGGTAGGATAAAAAGTGAGGGTCAATTAAAAAAAGTGCAGCCATACTCTACTGAAAGGAACCCCTTTAAAACGGGTACATGTACATGTAAAAGTCAAGCTTATTACAAAAACTCAATTTTTCTATGATGATTTGTTTCATGGACTTTACAGAACTCTGTAGATACTGTTGCAGGGCTATATTTTCTGCAGTACCTCCTTAATGTTAAGACATTCGTAGCGTTCCCTGAGGTTCCAGGTCCATCTAATAACTCTACAAATTTTCCACCCAAATCAAATAAAATAGTCCTGTTCTATAGTTCTTATTACACACAAATGTGTGAAACAAATTTGGAAGTTTTCTTTCCAGTGAGCAGTTACAAGAACTGATTTTTAGAAAGTGGAAAATGTAGTTGTCTCTTCAGTGTTTCAGAAGTCTTTTTAATGCTTTTGGTAAAGTCGCATGTTGGAGGAGGGGTACAGATTATTGTGATCTGGTTAGAGACCAATCATTAGAAATTCCAGTCAAAAATGCTTTATATATATTTAAGCTCGTTGGGTCAGAATCAGGCTTATAATGGAGTATTTCACAGTTTTAACAGTCACTACCTTCTAGCTCAATAATTCCCCCAAACCAAAACAAATGGACAAAAAAACCCTACATTAAAATGGAGTTAAAATTAAAAATATGTATCAGTAATTTAAGAGTAAAAAAAATTAGAGAGCTGTTGCAATTATACCCAAACATATAAGAGCCAAGAAGGATCCACAGGAGTAGGCATGGTGCCTATTGTCCGCACACTTCGTAAAACAAAAATGCTTATAGATGCTGAATGTTTCATATTGGTAAATTGTATTTCTTGAGCGTTTTTGGTGGTTGGGGTGGTTTAGTGAGGGTTGTCATCTAAACTGCATTAGCACTCCAAGAGTACCAGGCCTTTTGCCAATACATGTGCCACAGTCCTGAAGAAAATAGTTATAGAAAGACACACCACCATCAACTTCTTGGACAACATGATTAGCTTCAACAATGGAGCTCTACAGACAACTGTATATAAGAAACCCACAGATCACCACACTTACTTTCACAGGTCTAGTAACCACTCCAGACACAGTAAGAAATGTTAGCCATGACAGTGGTTCTCAACCTTTCCAAACTACTTGTACCCCTTTCAGGAGTCTAATTTGTGTTGCGTACCCCGAACTTTCACTTCACTTAAACACTACTTACTTACAAAATCAGACATCAAAATACAAAAGTGTCACAGCACACTATTACTGAGAAATTGTTTATTTTCTAATTTTTACCATAGAATTATAAAATAAATCAATTGGAATATAAATATTGTACTTACATTTCACCGTATAGTGTATATATACAGACAATGACTTGTTTATACTGCTCTGAAATTTTAGTTTGTACTGACTTTGCTAGTGCTTTTTATGTAGCCTGTTGTAAAACTAGGCAAATATCTTGATGAGTTGATGTAGCCCCTGGAAGAACTCTGCATACCCCCAGGGCTACATGTACCCCTGGTTAAGAGTCACTGATCTAGGGCTAGGCACTCAGATATCACAGTATATGTTCTCAAGAGAAAGTCTGGGATCCACACTTAAAACCACCTCACCAAAAAAGGATGCTCCACTGGAGAAGTAGATCACATCATGGAACGGGTCATCCAAATACACTGAGAAAAGCTGCTTCTATACAGAAATAAAATCCCCTCCCACTGCGCACCCCTATTTGTCACCTACCCCGCATAAGCTCTGGGATGGAGCAGTATCATTAAACAATTACAACTCAGACTCTATGGGACACCTCTCCCAAACCCTCTTTTCTGGCCTTCAAATAATTCCCCAACCTCACCAAGCTTATCATCAGAAGCAAGCTCCCCACTGACCAGGACCCACCAACTCAAGAAGCCACAGCCCCTGCCACAAGAGCAGATGCAGAATCTACAGACGTATTTCTACTGTTACCATGATCAGTACCACCCACAATACACCTTTCAATACACAATACACCAAGATCCCTGGGTCCTACGCATGCCTATCACAGTATGTGGCGTACGTTATCCAGTGCACTAAATACTCCAGTAACAACTATGTGGGTAAAATGAGACAATCACTATGTTTTCAAATGAACTCACACAGAAAAATGATTAAAGACAAAAGCACCATCTTTCCTGTGGGCAAACGCTTTTCACAAAATGATCACTCCGTATCTGACCTCTCAGTCCTCGGCGTGAGAGGAGACCTGTACAATGCCCTCAAAAGATGAGCCTAGGAACTTAAATTCATAATTCTGCTAGACACCAAAAATCATGGTCTTAATAAAGGCAGTGGATTTCTAGCTCATTACAACTTTCTGTAACCCACTAACCCTCCTTTGTCCTCTGAATGTAGAGGTGTTAACTGACTGTTTCACCTTGAATGGTCTCTTGCAACATGTTAACTCCTTATCTGTTCCATCCTTATTATTACCTCATCCATCTTGTCTCACTTATAAAAAGACAGACTGACAAAAGTTTGGGGAAAAGAGATGTAATGTATAAGTGAATTGGTCAGGACATTGAGAGGTGTACAATTTTTTTTTTTTGCTCTTCGGACCACAAGATATCTGGTTTACCAACTATTTTGGTGTTCACTATCAAGTTAATTCAGTCCAAAAGTTCCAAGTTTCAGACACCTCTTGAGGTTCATATATTTGCAGAGAATAACTCTAAAAGTAACCAGCTACCTGTAAAGTCCTGATGCATCAGATTACATTGAGGTCAAAGGAATAAAACAAACTATTAGTTTCTAGACCAAAATGCTTTTGAGATAGGATTTTCTAGATAACAATGTGAGGGCACCTAGAGCCTTGGATACATACCTTTCTTTTCTAAATCTTAATAGATAAAAGCTAAGACATTTGAAAAGTGAAAAACTACTAAGTTTTAGAAGTTCCATATCTCATAATTAGAATCGATATTGTCATGGAGGCTGCTTAAGACATACTGTAGAGCATCATGGAAGACTTTTCTATTCCCGAACATAAAAAGGAAACAAATGGAGGAAGAATCCTAGCATGGTTGTGTTAATGAATAGGAGTTTATCGAGGCCCTAAAAAAGTCCTTTAACGGATGGAGATCCAGCCTAAGCAATGCTAATAGAACAGAATTGTTCTATGCAATATTGTTGTTATTGTTGTCCCACAATATTAGAGAGACTAGGTAGTATTTTTTTTACTAGACCAGCTTCTGTTGGTGAGAGAGAGAGAAGCTTTCAAGCTTAAGACGGATTGTGTAAGTTCGAACGTGTATCTCTTTCAGCAGCAGAAGCTGATCCAATAGAAGATATTCCCTCTCCCTCCTTGCCCCCCAGAATAATTGTTGACCATTAACTGGTGATTAAGAACCTGATCCAAAGGACTTGCCCAGGGAAAAGTGCAACTGAAATCATTGGTAATTCCCCCTGTGGAGGGGAATACAGGGCTGTTTAAGTGCCAAGAGGAAATTTGAAAAAGCAAAGCCAAATATAGCTCTTATGTTTCATTTGAAATGAGAAATTTGTGGGAGGTTCAGTGGGTTCATAATATCCCCAGGCTATAGAAGGGGCAATCTGAGATTATAAGGAGACTGCATCATGCTTTACCAAAGAGGTTAATGAGAAAACTACTGTGGAGTTTCTTATTTTCAGGTAGTGAAGGTGAAATACTATACTATTACAGAGAAGTATCAATAAGTGATGAAACAAGTCAAAATTTCACTGGACTTGATGGTATTTATGTGGGTGTTCTAAAACACCTGAAGAATCAACTGAGCTACTAACAAAAATAACTAATAAGGAGGAGACTGAAAGTTGGCCAATTTTAAAATGGACCTAAAGATGGGTTTTGGAATTAATTGACCAGTGAAGTTCAGTACCAGGAATAATAGCTGAGGAACTAGTTAGATTGAATTCTAAGGCACTCTCTGAATATCAAAGGGACAAACTACACAGCTGTTTATATGCCGAGCAGCTAGCAGTGCCTATAGTTCAGGTTGCCTAACACTTTCCAGTATAAGACCATGTTTGGAACAGTTTGCCTCGGGAGATCGTGGAAGCTCCTTCACTGGAGATTTTCAAAAGGAGGCTGGATAGCCATCTCTCTTGGATGGTTTAGACACAACAATGCTGCATCTTGGCAGGGGGTTATTCTAGATCAGTGGTTCTCAACAAGGGGTACGTGTACCCATTGGGGAACACAGAGTTCTTCCAGGAGGGCGTACATCGACTCATCTAGATATTTGTCTAGTTTTACAACAGGCTATATAAAAAGCACTAGCGAAATCAGTACAAACTAAAATTTCATACAGACAATGACTTGTTTATACTGCTCTGTATGCTGTACACTGAAATGTAAGTACACTATTTATATTCCGATTGATTTATTTTATAATTGTATGGTAAAAATGAGAAAGTGAGCAATTTTTCAGTAACAGTGTGCTGTGACACTTAAGTATTTTTGTTTGATTTTTGTAAGCAAGTAGTTTTTAAGTGAAGTGATACTTGGGGGTATGCAAGACAAATCAGAAATATACTAATCTGGAAAGGTTGAGAGCCACTGGACTAGATGACCCTTGCAGTCTCTTCTAGCCCTATGATTTTATGTTTTAGTTGTTTATAACTAGGCTTGGCTGAATTTTATTTTTCAGTTTTTCATAATTTTGATGGCTAATATCTACACTTCAAGCATTTCTTTAGATTTGTATCAATTTAAATTTTCATAGTTGTGGGAAATTATGAAGGGGAGGGTCAGACAATATTTAATGGCAGCAAATGTTGAGATTCAAAAAGTTAAAGCTTTATAACTATTGAAACACAAATGATCAATGTCACATGTCAAAATATAAAAAGTAAATACCCTCAAGTCAAACTGTAATAAGTTCTCAAGCAGCGTTTTTCTTACTTTGCTTATCTGTATTTTCAGTGATTATAGATGGAAAGATTCTTTGTTGGTTTGGCTGTGTACAGAGAAATTGATTTTGTTGATAAAAATCAAATTCTTCCAAGTTTACTTACAACATTGCCAAGCTTTAATCATTCAGGCTGAAATTTTCCATGCTGGGTGTCTGAGTCAGGCTGAATCGTTTTTTGTTTGTTTGTTTTTTGAAAGTTTCAGCAAAAATAGTTTTTCTGACAAGATTATTTTGCTCATATTAAAAAGAATCTTTACAGCTTCCAAGTTGAGAAGTAATGTACATTCATGCTTTGGAGCAAAGACTTGAAATTTGGCCCAGAAGTTGCCTTTGTGTCAGGAATGTGCCTTTTGCCTTTGACGAATGCCCCAGTTTGGCTTAATTATAAGCTTTAGAAAAATATTATTATTGTTTATTATCAGTAATAATAATCATAAGCAATACTCACCTACATTCGCCAGGGGCATTTCTTCCTGCTTTTTGCAGCACTCAGCATTTCCCGATCTTGTTGTTCAGAGATGAAAAAATAAGGGACATCCCTTGTAATAAGAGCCTGTTGGGAACCCTACTTGGGACCATCCATTGGAGAAAGCAGCTGCCTTGGCTGGCAAGGTCTTAACTCTCAGACAAGCTAGCTCCCGCTAACCTTACCAGTCTCAAAAGATCAGTCAGCAAAGAAATGGGCCTAAAGCCGATTCAGTGTACATTCCATTCTTGGCTCAAACTGCAGGGATGTATCATCATGCCTTTTTTTTTCTTGATATAATGTGGCCATGGGGAATCTTTGAACAGGTTGGAACTGTAATGCTCTCCCATACATTCTGCATGCTTTGGACTGAATGCTGCAGAAGAGGGAGTTGTCATCAGCTGGGGTTCAGTGTTTGTGACATAGGACACATGCTTGTTCTTACTGGCCTGTTCAGTAATTTGTACTGACACGTTACCCTTCATGATAACCAGTGTATCCTCTAGCTATGGAATTTGGCTTAGGAACTCTCCCCCCTCCCCCCCTCCCCCCCCCCCCGTAAAATGGAATTTTTCAGCAGAATCTAAACTCTTGTTTTAAAAATGTTTCTGGCCCATATGTTGGCAAAGAATATCTGCCAAATATGTAGCAAACTTGAACCAATCCAGCACTCTTCCTGGATTTTCAGAGAAACCAAAATCGTTTAGAGAGAAGTACCCTGTTTCTTCTTCTCATTTGGGCAGGGCTGGCTCCAGGCACCAGCTTAACAAGCAGGTGCTTGGGGCGGCCAAGGGAGAGGGGCGGCACCTGCGGCAATTCGGGGGCGGCAGGTCCCTCATTCCCTCTAGGAGCGAAGGACCTGCCGCTGAACTGCCGCTGCCGATTGCGGCTTTTTTTTTTTTTTTTTTGCTTGGGGCGGTAGAAATGCTGGAGCCGGCCCTGCATTTGGGTGTTAACTCTGAAGCTTAAAGATGACTATTTAAATCCCAGCACTAACTATATCACTGCTGATCATTATAATAGCAATATATCCAGCTAACGTACTTATCCACTGTGGCTGAATACAGTGACTGGTATTGAGGGGTGGGTCACTGAAAGAGACATTTACTAATGAGAACTGCTGGGATGGACTGAGGTGTTCAAGGTTCCTGCCTGTCTGCTCTAACCCTACCCATAACATGAGGAATGGAGGGTGGAAAGAGATGATGCATCTCCCTCCCCATTGGCAAAATCATCTTCTGCCTCCTAGGCCCCAAAAAACCACGAATGTCCCCTACCCAGATGTCAAAACCTCTAGCGTGTCCCCTGACAAGAGTTGTATTTTTAGTGCTAAATCCTTATGCCACAATGAATATTTGGGGTCAGCATAAAAGAAATGGACCTTAGTGTCTAAGTAACACACAGTGCTGCATTGCTAGTATTGTGCATTTCTTGTTTAATTCAGTTTTTAAAAAAATCAAATTTACTTGAATGTGCTGCAGACTTTCCAGTCTGCTGCAGAAACTAGGTGACTTGCCTCAAACTCCAGGTTTAGATTTGGCCCAAGGCATGTGGGACCTTAACTTTAGCTTGCTTAAGGGCAATGAGATTTTGTCCATGTGTTTGTATGCTCCTTTGGTGACGAACTGTTCAGGTGACAAAGCTCTGACCAGTGACATTTCTTGAACAGATCCTTCTTTTCGGCCTTTTAAAAAAATAAATAAATAAAGCAAGCAAGCCTGACCATTTATTTTGGTAGCTTAGAAACACTTGTGCTTGTTTGGGGGCAAGAGAGTTTCGGCTGCCTTATATCTTTGGGAGACCTAGCACAAATGGGGGGCTGAATAGACCTGTCTGGGTTATTGACGAAGTGCTGGGCACAGGAAGTTGTATTGATAAGTGTCTGTCAATATACACAGCTATTGACAAATGTGTGTTTGGGAATACTGGGAAGAACAAAAAGTGTAGCAAGGTGGCAGACTGTGGGCACAGAAAATAGGCTGTTTCAAAAACAAGGGGGGGAGGAAGGGGAGTTTTTTCTGCAAGTGAAGGATGAAGTAGGAAAACCTTCACCAAGGAACAGTCCTTGCAAAGGGTGAGAGAGAGCATGTCCAAGCTTTGCTGCTTTAATGCAGTACTAGGAAAGGAACCTGAAACAGTTGATCTTGAGAAGTCACCTTGCCTATTACTCACCAGTGCTGAGTAGTAAATTTTCCCTAGGAAGTCAGGGATCTAATGGATTTCTTCAGAACATAAACTTTAATTCAAAGCAAGGTCTGAATGGGCCCTGGGGACTGTACTTCTTTCCCAGCCAGGGCCGGCTCTAGGATTTTTGCCGCCCAAAGCAAAAACAATTTTGGCTGCCCCCCCCCTTCTTTAATTACCCCAGCCCCGCCTCAACTCCGCCCCTTCCCCAAATCCCCAGCCCTGCCTCCTCCCCCAGGCTCTCAAGTCTGGGAGGGAGGGGGAGCAGCGGCGCGCGAAACGGCCGCTCGGGGTCTCCCCCTCCCTCCCAGGTTTGAGAGCCTGGGAGGGAGGGCGAGTAGCAGCGCGCGAATCAGCTGTTTCGTGCGCCGTGGCAGCAGCAGCGGAGGTGAGCTAGGGTGGCCGGGGCACATTTTTAGGGGCGGCATTCTAACGCCAGCCATGCCGCCCCTAAAAATGTGCCGCCCCAACCACCAGCTTGTTTTGCTGGTGCCTAGAGCCGTCCCTGTTCCCAGCTATTAGAGGTATTCCCTCTTGGCTATGGTTGAGGCACACTGGTAATGGACAGCATGGGAAAAGCTTGCACTGCTGTTGTCCCTGCTGTCTGTCCTGTGGGTAAATAAAGGACTTTGGTGTCCAAGACTAAGTTGAGCACCTCTTACTAGCACTTCACCTTCCCTTCCTCCCCACAGTTTTATTTTCTATATATTTATACAGTAATTTGAAAGACTAGTGAATTGGCAATTATTTCCAATAAATGCAGCTAAGAGTGACTTTAACAAGCGTGTGGGGTAACTGACTCCCAAACCCAAGAACTCCTCTGAGATGTTGTTCACATACCATCATCTTATGATAGAAAACCCACCTGACAATGTTCTTGACTCTGGGGAGAGACCCGAGTAAGCCATTCCAGGTGGCCCATTCTGTGTTTTGTAGCCTTTAAACTTTTTTCTTCTCTAACTCTGTTTAAAAGCTGCTATTGGCCATGGTTAGCTATTTAAAGGGAAGGTCAAGACTTGGTCTCCAAGGCGAATGATTTTATTGGCGGTTCATGGAGAATTCCGTTGTGCTCCCAGTAATTTCCCATATTGAGAGGTGCCCAAACTTCGCCTAGTAGAAGACTGCAGTGGCAACTTGCAGGAGCTCCACAAGTTCTCCAGAATTGTGTAAAACAGAGCAGATGCAGCTCAGATATATTGTTGTGGTTCATGGAGACTACGGATTCCTGCATAGAATTGTCACTTGGATCAAGGTGGTGTGTTACCTGTTGAGATCTAGAGTGTCTCTGGGTCACTCTGTAGCTGGGGCTTTGCTTGAGCGGTCTCTGCAATAAATGCGATACAATGTGGATCTATTGCAGTCGGTTGTACTGAAATCACATTACTATTTCTGACAAAGATGACGCCATGAGTGCGCTGAACTTGATTTTATAAAAAGCTGATAGTGCCTGCTGAGAAACTTGAATAGCTTTCTATTTAGAATGATAATTTTGCTTATCTGGCACATAATTCTGTCTTTCCGAAACTTCATCTGTTTCCTCTTTATTATTAGGCACTTGTAGGGAAATGGCATCTCATCTGGCTTTTTTGGAATTTATCTGTTTCTACACTTGAAATCATAACCCTGTCTTCCATTCTTGCTTTCCTTTTCTTCCTCCAGTTGAATCTGCTGCTTCTGTCCAAAGTGCTTTCTTCACAGTGTCAGAATTGCAAAACTGATGAGGCTCTTATTGGTCTCTTTTGCGTGCAGCTTTTCCTGGGAAATTGCTTTGGGCAGCAGCAGCAGAGTGATATTCTGTCTTTAAAATGTGAAAGGTGAGGAATCATGAGACAGCCATGGGCCTGTGCTGAATTTAAGCTGTTTACTGGATGGAGGATTAAGACTAGTGTTTTGTGTACTCCCTGTCTCACCAGACCTAAATTATGCCATAATTCTATTTTGATTTATTACAATTGAGATATTTTTTGCCACATACATGCTGAAATAGGCAGCACGTAGAAGTTTCTGCATAAACTTCAAGTAGACTCAAAACCAGAGGTTTTGAATTAGCCATGAAAATGGGTAATAGTGCAGTATGCCTTGTATTTATTTTGAAGTGCAGTTTGTTCAAAATCTCCATTTTTAGACTATCTCAACTTAATGCTCCCATGTTTTCAATATGTGGCTTAAATTTGTATTTCTGATATGAACCTCAGAAGCTGCTGACGGGGATGAGGTGAAGGCTTTGGTTGTGGGGGCTGTTGACATCCAAGAAGGGATTGGGGAAATGTATGTCATGTTGCCGTGAGGGTTGCTAACGTTCCCTTATTACAAATAACAGAACACCACTAGCTGTCACCTTCAGCCCCCAACTAAAACCTCTCCAGCGCATCATCAGAGATCTACAACCTATCCTGAAAGATGATCCTTTACTCTCACAGATCTTGGGAGACAGACCTGTCCTCGCTTACAGACAACCCCCCAACCTAAAGCAAATACTCACCAGCAACCACACATCACTGAACAAAACCACTAACCCAGGAACCTATCCTTGTAACAAACCCCGATGCCAACTCTGTCCACATATCTATTCAAGTGACATCATCATAGGACCTAATCACATCAGCCATACCATCAGGGGCTCGTTCACCTGCACATCTACCAATGTGATATATGCCATCATGTGCCAGCAATGCCCCTCTGCCATGTACATTGGCCAAACCGGACAGTCTCTACGCAAAAGAATTAATGGACACAAATCTGACATCAGGAATCAAAATACTCAAAAACCAGTGGGAGAACACTTTAACCTGTCTGGTCATTCAGTGACAGACCTGCGGGTGGCTATATTACAACAGAAAAACTTCAAAAACAGACTCCAACGAGAGACTGCTGAGCTAGAATTGATATGCAAACTAGACACAATCACCTCCGGTTTGAATAAGGACTGGGAATGGCTGAGCCATTACAAACATTTCAGAGTAGCAGCCGTGTTAGTCTGTATCTGCAAAAAGAAGAACAGGAGTACTTGTGGCACCTTAGAGACTAACAAATTTATTAGAGCATAAGCTTTCGTGGACTACAGCCCACTTCTTCGGATGCATCCGAAGAAGTGGGCTGTAGTCCACGAAAGCTTATGCTCTAATAAATTTGTTAGTCTCTAAGGTGCCACAAGTACTCCTGTTCTTCTTATTACAAACATTGAATCTATCTCCCCTTGTAAGTATTCTCACACTTCTTAACTGTCTGTACTGGGCTAGCTTGATTATCACTTCAAAAGTTTTTTTTCTCTTAATTAATTGGCCTCTCAGAGTTGGTAAGACAACTCCCACCTGTTTATGCTCTCTGTATGTGTGTATATATATCTCCTCAATATATGTTCCATTCTATATGCATCCGAAGAAGTGGGCTGTAGTCCACGAAAGCTTATGCTCTAATAAATTTGTTAGTCTCTAAGGTGCCACAAGTACTCCTGTTCTTCTTATTACAAAGGATGTCCCTTATTTTTTCATCTCTGTAGATTAAGATCAGGAGTTGCTGCAAAAAGCAACACCCTTGGCGAATGTAGGGGAATACTGCTTGTTTGTTTTATTTATTAATAATAATAATATTGGGAGGAGGGGTGGGGGTGCTAAGAAAAGAGACCCTTATTTTTGAAATACAATGTTGGCAACCCTAGTGTCAGTGCCATCCAGGTTCAGCTAAGCTCGTGGCACTGGGAGGCTTCTCCTCTTCCCTTCCTCTTTCTGGGCAGGGGTGGAAGTGACTTGGAGTTCTGTTTCCCGTCAAAACTTTCTGGAGCCCTGTTCCAACAAATCTTGATCCCTTACAGCATCTTCACTCCGCCCTCAAATCTGCATCCAACAAAAGCAAATAAGTACATTTGTTGGATGTTTCTGCTAAAGCTAGCAATGGAATAATTAATGAGGATACTATATTTGCTGTCTTTAGCTTAAGTGTTCAGACCCACTAGAACTGACTGAGACTCAGAGCTGCTGTCTCAGGCTATGCATAGATTCATGACTGCATTGGGAGGGTATTCTCACCAACCAGAGGCACTAAATGTTAACTTTTTAAAAACTAGATTCTGGAGCACGGTTCTGTCAGAGGGTGGATTCTGCAGTAATTCTGCAGCTGTGTAAACACAGGGCTCTGATTATCACTTCAAGTTGAGAACAAACTTTATAAGTAAAGGTGTTTCATTAAGGCCAAAGGTCTTTTCTTCCAAACTGTTTATATTATAAATACTGTAGTTGCAACCAGATGCCCAGTCATGATTAGGGCCCTGGTGTGCTAGACACTGCACAAGTGCATAAAAGTTTGTAGTTCTTGCTGTAAAGAATTTATAAACTTGAGTAGAGTGTGTATATGGTAACTCTCACAAACTTAAACACAGCCTGTTCTGAAGATCTTGTAATCTAACTCTGACTAATGCAGTGTGAGAGCAGCTTTATTAGAGACTTATAAAGACATATAATAATGAGAGAGACAGATACACCTGCCAGATAGATCACGAACAGTTAATTCATTACATTTATATAGGGGCTTTCCAATGGGATCCCGAAGAACTTCAGAAGCTTTCACTGACTGCAAATTATATATGCTGTATAAGAACTGAATCTCCCATAAATTAATGCATCCACCAATAGAGCGAAAAAACACAGTAACATGAAATGAATCAGGACAGGACAGAAAGCGATGAATATCCTAAATGAGACTACAGGTAATTGTACTTGTAAACTGGTTAAACGCAAGGTGTGTGTCTTGACAAAAGGGGAGTTTGTTTTTTAATTAATAATGTTTTAAGCTAACATGATTGAAAAAATACCCCCTTTTTGTCTATCAATGCAGGACTAAGGGTGAGCACTTTTACTCTTTTGGTGCAATGAGCACATACTTTGTATGTAGATTTACAGTTAAACCTACCAACTAGTACGTTACAAAGTGTGCAGCTTGCATAAAATATTTTACAGTATGAAGCCTGTTCTATTTTAATACTTTGAAATGTCTTAATCTGATGGTGGTATTGTCTCCTGGGAAGTGTTGTTCAGATCACTAATATTTTTTTTTTTTTAATTCAGTTCCTGTTGCTGAGAAATTAGGGAAGAAAAAATGACTTGTTAATTAGGACCACACAAATGTAGCTCTTCGTTAGTTCTCAAGAGGCAAGATAAGTGCCTATTAGTTACTTTTTTGATTGTTCTTATAAGAGTAATAACTGATTTACTGTTTAATAATTAACTAAACAAACTTTATTGCAAGGTGGTGCTGTTAACATGACTCCGGGGTATAAACAAGGAGGTAAAATCAGATAACTTTGAGATACAATAGAATAAAAAATCATTTACCAGAGAAAATGAACAAGGATCTTACTTTCAAGCTTCCAAGCAGGAATTGCAAACAATGAAGAATTAATAAATATCTGTTTTAATAGGTTTACATAGGAAGGACCTGTCAGCCTTTTTGTTGTGGCTTTTAAATCTAGCAACATGTATCTTGTGGGCTTTAGACATGGCTTAGATGCAAAGTTGTTTTTTTGCTTAAAAATAAAGATTTTTTTTAAATGTTCAGAAATCTGTGATAACTTGATAGTTTTTCTGTTGCAGCTGTTTCTAAGAGATAATTATGTCATAGCTCTTTTCCTCCTGCTTACTGGGTTTTGTGGGTGTTAACACCTCAGATACATAGTATCATGGGACATGAGTGAGGGGGCCATTTTCTCACATCATGCAGATTTCATCTTGTTTGTTCATCCTTTATTTTTTGGTCAATATTTTTGGACAGAACTTTCAACTTTTTGTGCATGGGAGGTCAAAGGATCAGAAGCAGATAGGCAACTCCTGGGTTTAAGTTGGTGCTGGGTAAATGCTATGACAAATCTGTTTGCTTTTTTTTCTCTTTTTGCGGGGTGGGAGGTTGTTTGCCTCAGGTTTTGAAAGACATGCGTATTCCTGTTCTCTTTGTCACAAAGACCAGAGTGGGAGTCCCTGACTTGGTACGATTGTTATGATATTCTGATAAGGACCAGAAACTAGCCCTGGGTTTGATGGCACAGATGTATGCTTTTGTTGGCTGACCTAATCAAAAACACTTTTTTCTGAAAACCTGGTTCCAATAGAACTGTGCAACTCCTTTGTAACCTGAGCGCTACTCACAGTCAGATGGGCCAGCTCGGGGAGCTGATTATAATGGCTGTATATTAGCTTTTTATATAGCATCTTTCATTCAGAAGGGTCTCAAAGGGCTTTATAGAATATATATATTAATAATCTCATAGTATCTTTTATAAGTCTGGGGGGACCATAGTACATCATGTTCGTTGGGTGCCCACCCCCTCCCATTTCACTTTATTTTTACAGACTTTTGCGGAGGGCCCTGAGCTCAGGACCATGGTATAATTGTTCCCCCTTCTGCTTCTCTCATCAGTCCTGGGGTGTGTGTGTGAGAGAGAAGGTGTGTGTGTGTGTGCTAATCCTGAAGTCCTGATCAAATTCCAGTTTGAATACAGCAGAAAATTACTAACTCAGCCCCCCTCCCCTTGATTTTAAATGGGAAGTTCTTCACTTTCTGTCTTTAGCTGCTGTCAGTATTGTTGTGCACTGTTTAACAGCTGCCACACTATGGTCAGAAGTGGCTGCTTTTCAGTGATGGGTGAAGGGATTCCTTTGTAGAAATGGATACTGTATAGTGATTAGCATAAGGCTGCCAAGATCTGAAGTATTCACAGGCCACACCCTCATTCTGGTGATGAGGGCTGCTGCTGATTTTTGTTGTAGTTAATTTTTAGGCAAATGAGGTGCATCCCCTCTGGCTCCTGAACAGTTGGTAGCATGCTCTGTGGTTGGGTAAAGCTTGGTTCTGGAGCTTTTTGCTCATGAAAGCTGCAGGCATTATGATGTCTTAGACTTTACATGACAGAGATGAGCAAGATATATTGGGGTGGAAATGACTGGATATACCCCCCCCCCAATGCAGTAAAGGGTTTGTTGGGGTTTTTTTTTTTGGTCTGTAACAAATAGCATTGTTTTGTTACTGTCTTGATTCCTATAAACATACAAGCTGATTCTCAGTTTTAGTTACTAAACAATTTCAGGTACTTACATAATACAGATATTAGCAACTTACCATGTACCTAACTGTAGTAAAGAGAATTCTCTTTCCATTTGCAGGATGACAAACAAACTAGTACAACCTAGAACGGTCATACAACTATATCAGCAGCCAAACAAAATAACATGATCTCCATCCTAATATTAAACAATTCCTCTGCTTGCCCCAAGGTCCTGTACATTTTTTATGCTCCTTTACTTCAATCTCTGTCCTCATCCTGTCTCTCCCCCAGTTTGTTTGAGAGATTCTCCGTTCCCTTTGTTCTTGAAGGAGTTCTTCTAAAATTCCATGTTCTCTTTTGCTTCCTTTTTCACCCTCCCCGCTGACTCATGCACTGAAAGTGCAGTCTCCTCAGTGCTCCCCTCCTCTGTTGGCACAGAGAATGAGACTGAATTGATCCTAATTGATGTGTACTGCATTAGGTTGCTGTTCCAGGTTCCCAATCTTGGACACTATATGGTGATGGTGGCCATATAAATACCTAGTTAAATGAAATAATTGGGGCACTTGAATGTGAGTTTCTCTTTCCTTCCTCCCTCCCTCATTGTCGTCTATGTTGAGCATGCAGTGTGTTCACAGAAGACGCAGCAGAGAGAAATCCAACTTGGATATATAACTTTAAGCAGAATGTTTATTGCATATTTAAGCATACAAGTTGAGAAATTACTAATTTAAGGTTGAACATCCAACTTTTACTAACCCCTTTGTGACTATGCTTTATGATGCAGTCTTAAATTACATGGTCACATACTGTTTCTCAACAATATACTTTTTTTTTTTTGACAACCATAGCAGTACATGTGTAATATCTGCAGTACTGTGTGTGAGCCTGGCAGTCCATTAATCCTGTTTGTATGAAATAATGGACTTAGTACTAGGGTTACCATATTTCAACAAGCAAAAAAGAGGACGGGAGGAGCCCCGCCCTAGCCCCTCCCACTTCCCACTTCCCACCCCCCCAGAACCCCCAACCCTCCCCCCGTTCCTTGTCCCCTGACTGCCCCCTCCTGGGACCCCTGCCCCTAACTGCCCCCCGGGACTCCACTCCCTATCTAAGCCTCCTTGCCTCTTGTCCCCTGACTGCCCCAACCCTTATCCACACCCCCACCCCCAGACAGACCCCTGGGACTCCCACGCCCCATCCAACCACTCCCCACCCCCTGACAGCCCCCCCCAGAACTCCCAACCCATCTAAACCCCTCTGCTCCCTGTCCCCTGACTGCTCCGATCCCTCTCCACACTCCTGCCCCCTGACAGCCCCCCCAGAACTCCCAACCCATCTAAACCCCTCTGCTCCCTGTCCCCTGACTGCTCCGATCCCTCTCCCCACTCCTGCCCCCTGACAGCTCCCCCCAGAACTCCCAGCCCCCTACCCCCCGCTCCTTGTCCCCTGACTGCCCCCTCCTGGGACCCCTGCTCCTAACTGCCCTCCAGAACCCCACCCCCTACCTAAGACTCCCTGTTCCTTGTCCCCTAACTGCCCCCTCCTAAGACCCCCCTCCCAACTGCCCCCCAGGACCCTACCCCCTACCTGTACCCTGACTGCCCAAAACTTTCTCCACTCCCCTCCAAAAGCCCCCACCCGTTTCTTGACTGCCCCATCCAGAACCTCCCTGTCCCTTCTCCTGCCCCCCCTTACCCTGCTGCTCAGAACAGGGTGTTGGGCTCTGTGCCAGCCGGACACATGGCTGAGCTCCCCAGCACAACACAAAACCCGGTCCCTGGCCCTGCACAGGGCTGCCGGAGCGGGCTGCAGGAGGAGGAGCTGCCGGCCGGCTCAGAATGCAGGGAGGGGGGGGTGGGAGGAGGAAGCTGCTCCGGAGTCCAGCCCGGGACTTTCCTGCAGCCCTCCCAGCCGCTCGCTCTGCTCTGCCAGGGGAGGGGGAAATCCCGGACATTGTGAGTGCTTTACAAATTCCCCCCGGACGCTATTTTTAGCACACAAAAGGAGGACATGTCCGGGTAAATCCGGACGAATGGTAACCCTACTTAGTACAGATCAAATATAATGGAGTAATAGTGATTTTGTGTGTTTAACTTGACATCTTTAAAGAAGCCTAATTTTTGAGAGGGTTAGTGGTCAGCACTTTCTGAAAATCAGGCTTCATGATGTCTCAAGTTGGGTAGCCTTAAATCACTAGTCATTTTTGAAACTCTGGTTCTGTGTATACTGGCATTTCTGTCTCTCCAAGATTGAAATAGCAGAGAGCAGGAATGTGCTTCAGGTAAGGATCATGCATTTAAAGTTTAGCACTCTCTTGCAGGACTTCTGCATTTTCCATGTCTCCTCACACAACTGAAAGACTCTTCTTTCCATCTGTTTTAATAAGTTAGCAGCTCCTGCCATGCATTCCCTTTAACCGTCAGCACAGCCATCCATAGGTGCAATTCCGGGATTGAGGCAATTAACTACACAGCTAACTTGGCTGCAAGCTTTGGGACCCTTTATATGCCAACACACTTTCCCTTCTTCATACAACCTCTTGGGAAGAGATGGCTAATTATACCAAACTGCATGGTGAATTTTTTGGTGTGGACAGATATACCATAAAGGAGAGTTTAGTCCTCAGGGGCTAAGGTAGAACTTTGACATGTAAACCCAGGTTTCTAGAGTTAAAATGTGAGTATGACTCATTAAGCCTCCATAAATAATACACTAGTGTGTCACAGTTTGTGCATAAAGAGGTAGAAATCTTATGCTTTCTGGTCCCATGGTGAAGTAAGGAAGAATGCTGTCTTGGGTTATACCTGTTGATTTAAATAGCTTTAACCTCAATCTCTAGTAATCTAACACGAGAATTCTGTTCTACCTTTCCAAGTTAATGTTGTGCTCCCAAGTCCCTTGATCACAATGAAGACTATTGGGGTATAGTCAGCCTAAAACAGGCTGGTTTGCAAAAACATCTGGTGGTTCTTTAGAAATGTGCTATGAGGCAGTGGGGTCTGGAGCATAGACTCTTTAAAGCTATTAACCTGTTTCTGTGTTTCTTGTTTAAGGTTTTTATAAGCCTGCTCACTTCTGTCCTTCACCTACCACTTTCACATTGTGCTAAACTTAAAAATGTCTCTTGCTAAGCAGTGAGGTTCCATTGTACCTGTTTTGCCAGAGACTGAAATAGGTGCCTATCCTGCGACAAGAGAGGTTCCTCTTTGTCAAGATCATATCAAATAGGAAAGGCTCAGCAATGACGACTGTAAATGTCTTGTGCCCCCACTTTCAGTTACAGAATGATTATAAAAATCTTAGATTAAAGCAAGAAGAGCACTAGTGTGTCTCTCTCTCAAATCATACTGTATGTGTGTGTGAGAGAGAGAGAGAGCGAGTCTGTCTTGCCTGGGGTTGGGGGACAAAGAGAGATATCAATGCTCCTGACATCCAGCCTCTGAGGAGATTAGCATACTAAATAGTGCTTCTCTGCATGACCTGAAATTGGCTCTTAAGTGCTGATTAGGATCCACTGGTTGTGAGAGAATGGGTCTGAAACCAGTAGTCTTTGTTGGTTTTCTAGATTGTTACTGTACACATGAGGTGGCAGTTCGCCTTGCATCAGGAAGATGCCCAAATGCCCTTCGATAAGGGCTGTTAAATTACAGGAGCACCATCTTGTAGGAGATAAATTAAAATTAGTAATCACACATTTGCTTTCTTCTTTGCCAGAGTGCATGGCTCTAAGGCTTCTTGATCAGTGAAGAGGCAGCATGATGTGGTGGAATAAACACTTGAGCTGGAATTCCTGGTTTCCTATTCCTGACGGTCACTGATTTATTGCATGACCTTGGGCAAGTCAGTTAATACCCCATGATAGCAAAATACCCATATTATATCAACTGTCAGTAATGGGGTATCTGAACTGCTTGTGGGGAGATGGCTCAGGAAATTTTATCATCATGCTGTACAAACCATGCTCTGTTTTCATTGTTTGTGCCTTAATTTGGTCCTTAGCATGGTTGTTTTTACAGTGAAAATGGACCCCGAGCTAATACAATGAAGATGGATCCCTAGACAATAAAATCTTCTTCTCTAGGAATTTACAGTCTGAACACTAGTTCATCACCAGTTTGTCACTGCAGTTTTGCCTCATGGCAAATAGTTTGCAAATGCACTCTTAAACTTGGTACCATGGTGGGCCTGCACTGTCTGTTTCACTGTTTGTTTAGCACCTCCAGCAAACGCACTGCCCGGTCTCTCATTACCTCCAATTATCAACACAGATTATGTAAATGGGGAAGAAACCGCTGCTCAAGAGAGTCCGGGCCCAAGGCGAACTGGAGAGGCTAGAGCCTGACATGCATGTTTTGGGTTGGTCGGTGTTGTGGCTGCTGTTGCCCATATTCTGGCTCTGCTGGATGGTTCTATTTTGTTATAATGCCAGTTTTTGTCACCCAAAGTGCAGCTTGCTAGAAGATCAGGCTACCCAGAGACTGATTTCGAATGGTTTTTCAAAAGAGGATTGAAAACCTATTGGAGAAGAAAAGGGGGAAGATGAGATTATGGGCATGTCTAGACCAGGAAAAATGGTGGTATTTTTTCCCCCAACATGTTAGCTGACACATTTTAGTTAACATGACTTTACAGTAGAACCTCAGAATTACGAACACCTGGGGATGGAGGTTGTTCATAACTCTGAACAAAACGTTATGGTTGTTCTTTCAAAAGTTTACAACTGAACATTGACTTAATTCAGCTTTGAAACTTTACTGTGCAGAAGAAAAATGCTGCTTTCCTTTTATTTTTTTTTTTAGTAGTTTACATTTAACACAGTACTGTATTTGCTTTTTTTGTCTCTGCTGCTGCCTGATTGCATACTTTCCGTTCCAAATGAGGTGTGTGGTTGACGGGTCAGTTCACAACTCTGAGGCTCTACTGCATGAGACCTTCCACCTAGTATAGATTGGGTGATGGGGAAGCCAAGGGTTGACAGGTGTTGTGTTTCTAAAAAGTGACTTTCCCTGTCTATGCTAGGTGTAAAGTCCTTTGTAAAATCATGTTGATTAAAATATATGAGTCAGTGTCTTCAATAATGACCATTTCTTTATCTACACACGGACAGATAAAACCTAACTGTGGTGGATACACTGGCCCAGATGGTCTTTTCCAATCTCAAAATTGTCCTTTAAGGACGATGGCTTAGATTTAGTGCCAAAGCTCTGTGCTGTACAATCCACAAAAATAGTCACTTGCTTCCAAAATGTAGACACGTACATGTCAAAATGCATTGGGACTGCTCCTCTTAGGCTATGTCTACATACAGACTTTACAGTGGCAAAGCTGTGCCACTGTACGGCCACCTGTGTAGCTGTTCTGTGCCATCGGGAGAAAGCTCTCCTGGCAGCATAATTAAACCGCCCCCAAAGAGTGGCAGTAGCTATGTCGGCAGGAAAGCGTCTCCTGCTGACATAGTGCTGTCCACACTGGCTTTTGTTGATGAAACATGTTGGTCAGGGTTGTGAAAAAACACACCCCTGACCGACAAAAAGTTTTACCAACAAAAGTGCTAGTGTAGACATAGCCTCAGTTACACAACAGCTTAGGAAAGAACTGGGATAATAAATATAACAAACTAGCTGTTATTGAACAGCTCTGATTTTAATCCTGTAAATTCTAGTTGGCAGACATCTTAATGTCAGAAAATTTATACACAAATATTTACAGTTTGGTTTGACATTTGTATTTCCCAAAAATTAGGAGTGACAATTGGAACTAATATTTCCACAAACATTTTCAGCTTTGCTTCCAACCATGCCAGCTTTTCCACTTTAAACTTGTTCTTTTGTTGGAGCGGCTATATCAACTTTCCAGCTTATTCTTCCTTAAAATTTAATGTATTCAGACTCTCCTCTTGGAATTCAGTTCCTGAGGCAGAACAGCAGATAATTTCCCCCCTTGCTTAGGGGTCTAAGTATCAATTTTGGAATAACCTTAACTTCCTGGAACCAGAGTCTCTAAACCTGTATGGGCAACTCAGCCCATTATCCTTTGGAGGTAGGTAAACTGAGTTCCATGCGGATTGCTATGTGAGCGTCTTTCAGATAGGACCATGAAAAGCAGAGTTGTTTCTCTTTGGATTTTAGAGATTTCTTCACTACTTTCTGCAGACTATTATTGCCTTTAACTATCAGTGGCAGTGAAAGGAACTACAGAGCCAATACTTAATAGAGTTACATTTGATGTTATGAGAAAGCTAAAAACACAACCTTTAGTGTCGTAAACATCTAGCAATCAGTGATCTATTTAGAACAAGGCCTGTGTTAGCAGTTGGCAGCAAGCTACAGTTGTCTTCTCTCTTGTGAATTCATCTTTAATACCAGGTGTACTATCTTCATCTGATTTGCTTTGTGCAGTGATCAAGATACAGCAGTGCACTTTGGGACCTGTACTCTCAAGCAGGCTGTGATACAAAATACTATAGCCATATTTAGTGTTCCATTTTGGCACATCATCAACCAGTCACTGCTTCTCCACAAACTGCCACTTCGCTTACCAGTCTCTGCATCTTGGGTGGTGCAGGGTCCATCCTGACAGCCAGAAGAAATAGACTGTCAAGCTTTTTAGGAGATGAGGAACTATTTGGATAGGTGGGTCATTTAAAAGATGGAAGTGCAAGGGGCAGGGGTTACCTTTTCTCTACCAGGGATTGGTGGCTTGGTAGGCTGGAACGCCTGTCCCATAACTCTTCAGCTGAGAAGAGAATCAGGGTAACTGAGTGATGATTGCCCTGGGAAGGAGGAGTCTGAGGCATCCTTCCTTCCTCGTTGGCAGGTAGGAGGAACTACTCCAAGGCAGACTTGTGGCCAGTGATCAAATGTGTGATAAGCGACTATTTTTAGTCTTGCACTGTGAAGTTACTAGCTTGTGAGCACACAGATTTTCTCATGTCTCCACTTTGGTCACCCCTGACAGTCATTGGGACTTCCTATTGCTGTTCCTACAGGTCCTGATCTTGCCCATCCACCATATATATCTCAGGTGGTGGCAGCATATAGGCACTTGTATGAGACAGGTGGGGAGATGGATCTGAATTTAGCTGAATTTTCATCTGACCCATCGTGTTGAGGCTGTCTAGGCTTCTGTCCTTCCAGCAGAGCTCCTCTGCCTTAGAGCAACTTTTGCAATGTATCAAAATCCTCTGGCTTGGGAGTTTAGCCTCTCTGGGACCCCATCTTAACTGGGAAGTGTGTGGAACACTGTTTCCTGTGGAAAGGTTGACCTTTTCTCCAGGTATTAATATTGGGCCCAATTAGCCCTCCCAATCTGAATTTTTTCTCAGGACCTCAGGTCTCCTGTTGCTCACTTAAGCAGAGCTGGGTTATAGGTTGCTCAGGTGAATTGAAACTCCATTCCTGGGAAGGGGAGATGGATGAGATAACAAGCCAATATTCAGAGGGGTAGCTGTGTTAGTCTGAATCTGTAAAAAACAACAGAGGGTCGTGTGGCACCTTTAAGACTAACAGAAGTATTGGGAACATAAGCTTTCGTGGGTAAGAACCTCACTTCTTCAGACGCAAGTAATGGAAATCTCCAGAGGCAGGTATAAATCAGTATGGAGATAACGAGGTTAGTTCAATCAGGGAGGGTGAGATTCTCTGCTAGCAGTTGAGGTGTGAACACCAAGGGAGGAGAAACTGCTTCAGTAGTTGGAGAGCCATTCACAGTCTTTGTTTAATCCTGATCTGATGGTGTCAAATTTGCAAATGAACTGGAGCTCAGCAGTTTCTCTTTGGAGTCTGGTTCTGAAGTTTTTTTGCTGTAAGATGTCTACCTTTACATCTGCTATTGTGTGGCCAGGGAGGTTGAAGTGTTCTCCTACAGGTTTTTGTATATTGCCATTCCTGATATCTGACTTGTGTTCATTTATCCTCTTGCGTAGTGACTGTCCAGTTTGGCCAATGTACATAGCAGAGGGGCATTGCTGGCATATGATGGCATATATAACATTGGTGGACGTGCAGGTGAATGAGCCGGTGATGTTGTAGCTGATCTGGTTAGGTCCTGTGATGATGATGCTGGTGTAGATATGTGGGCAGAGTTGGCATCGAGGTTTGTTGCATGGGTTGGTTCCTGAGTTAGAGTTGTTATGGTGCAGTGCATGATTGCTGGTGAGAATATGCTTAAGGTTGGCAGGTTGTCTGTGGGCGAGGACTGGCCTGCTTCCCAAGGTCTGTGAAAGTGAGGGATCATTGTCCAGGATGGGTTGTAGATCACTGATGATGCGTTGGAGAGGTTTAAGCTGAGGACTGTAGGTGATGGCCAGTGGAGTTCTGTTGGTTTCTTTTTTGGGCCTGTCTTGTAGCAGGAGGCTTCTGGGTACACGTCTGGCTCTGTTGATTTGTTTCTTTATTTCCTTGTGTGGGTATTGTAGTTTTGAGAATGCTTGGTGAAGATCTTGTAGGTGTTGGTCTTTGTCTGAGGGGTTGGAGCAGATGCGATTGTACCTCAGTGCTTGGCTGTAGACGATGGATCGTGTGGTGTGACCAGGGTGGAAGCTGGAGGCATGAAGGTAGGCGTAGCGGTCGATGGGTTTTCGGTATACGGTGGTGTTAATGTGGCCATCGCTTATTTGTACGGTGGTGTCTAGGAAGTGGACCTCCCGTGTAGATTGGTCCAGGCTGAGGTTGATGGTGGGGTGGAAGCTGTTGAAATCATGGTGGAATTCTTCCAGGGTCTCCTTCCCATGGGTCCAGATGATGAAGATGTCATCAATATAGCGTAGGTAGAGAAGGGGCATGAGTGGACGAGAGCTGAGGAAGCGTTGTTCCAGGTCAGCCATAAAAATGTTGGCATTTTGTGGGGCCATGCGGGTGCCCATAGCGGTGCCACTGGTCTGGAGGTATATATTGTCACTAAATTTGAAATAATTGTGCGTGAGGATAAAGTCACAGAGCTCAGCAATAAGTTGCACTGTGTCATCATCAGGGATACTGTTCCTGACAGCTTGTATTCCATCTGTGTGTGGGATGTTTGTGTAGAGAGCCTCTACATCCATGGTGGCTAGGATGGTGTTTTCTGGGAGGTCACCAATGCATTGTAGTTTTCTCAGGAAATCTGTGGTGTCACGGAGATAGCTGGGAGTGCTGGTGGCGTAGGGTCTGAGTAGGGAGTCCACTTATCCAGACAGTCCTTCAGTGAGAGTGCCAATGCCCGAGATGATGGGGCGTCCAGGATTTCCAGGTTTGTGGATCTTAGGTAGTAGATAGAATAACCCCGGTCGGGGCTCTAAGGGTATGTTGATTTGTTTCCGTGTTAGTGTAGGCAGCGTCCTGAGTAGATGGTGCAGTTTCTTAGTGTATTCCTCAGTGGGATCTGAGGAAAGTGGCCTGTAGAATTTGGTATTGGAGAGTTGTCTGGCAGCCTCCTTCTGGTAGTCAGACCTGTTCATGATGACAACAGCACCTCCTTTATCAGCCTCTTTGATGATAATGTCAGGGTGGTTTCTGAGACTGTGGATGGCATTGCGTTCTGCACGACTTAGGTTATGAGGCAAGCGATGTTGTTTTTCCACAATTTCTGCCTGTGCATGTCGGCGGAAGCATTCTAGGTATAGGTCCAGACTGTCATTTCGACCCTCAGGAGGAGTCCATGTGGAGTTCTTCTTCCTGTGTTGTTTGTGGGAGAGTGTCTGTGTATCAGTGCGCTGTTCAATGTTATCTTGAAAGTATTCTTTGAATCGGAGGCGGTGAAAGTAGGCTTCCAGATCACCGCAGAACTGTATCATGTTCGTGGGGGTGCTGGGGCAAAAAGAGAGTCCCTGGGATAGGACAGACTCTTCTGCTGGGTTGAGTGTGTAGCTGGATAAATTGACGATATTGCTGGGTGAGTTAGGGGTACCCCTGTTGTGGCCCCATGTGGCAGGTAGGATGTTAGACCGCTTACGGTCCTTTTTCCTTTGTAGAGAGGTGAAGTGTGTAATGTAGATCTCCTGTCTTATTTTAGTAAAGTCCATTTGTGTGGAGGGTTGGTTATTTATGAAAGTCTCCAGGTTGGAGAGCTCTTCCTTGATGTTTTTCTGTTTGCTGTATAGGATGCTGATCAGGTGGTTCCTCGGTTTCTTTGCTAGTGTATGGCATAATCTCTCACTGTGGTCTGTGCAGTATGTAGATAGCAATGGATTTTTCACCTTCAGTCCATTTGGTATGATGTCCATATTCTAGCCAATATTGTATAGAAAGAAATGTGGGGTTTTAACCTTGATTGCTTTGTGTGTGGAGCAGGACGTCAGAGCTTGTGGATGGAGCATGCTGTGGAGTGGGATCCAGGAGGTATTCTGCGTGGGCTGAGCAGCAGGGACCTGCAGGTCTCTGTTCTGATCTCAGTGACATCTGAGTTACTAAAAAATCTAACGGAATTAGTCTCTGATCACATGTTTGAGGCTTCACTTAAGATGCAATATGCATTTCTTCAGCCTGATGGAGATAATGGGTTTTAAGCAATTACACCCAGGCTTAATTCCTTTAGATAAGCACTCTGCATTATCTAAAAAAAGAACCCCAACTGACTGTGAAAGAACAATGTAAATGTCTCTCTCATGCACTTTCCCATTCACTCCTTACTGATGTCTTGGGATGATAATGCTGCAGATCTGTCGAGCCATTACAATCTACAAAGTCGTGCTTTATCTAGATGGTGCCGCAATAAGGGAGGTATAACAGCGTTGTCAGGAGACAGGGTGCAGAGCTCTGCACGCTTCAGACACTCCAGTGCTTGTAGCGTGATTACAGCTTGGCCATAAAGACTCAAATTTGACCTCTCTTAATGGAGCCCACAGCGCTCTCTCTAGTCTCTGATTATGAGATGCCAGGTGCTCTGAATGCTGTTGCTTGGAAGGAGTGATGAGAGCCTACCATTTCATTTAGTATAAACCCTCAACACCCCATCCCTTTGTGTGGGTCTGCATTAGGGAGAGGGGTATGGTGTTGGGGTGAGTGGGGGTATGGAGGGAGAATGAAAGAGATTTCCCTTAATTAGATTTAAGATGAGTAAAGTAATTTATTTAAAGTAGCTAGCTGAATTTCTGACACCCGGAGAAATTCCTTTCAATCTGCCTAACCTACTTCTTGCCAGACTGCAAAGCGCAGTGTGAGATAAAGGTTATAATTGGATGGATTTTTTTTTTAACTGCGGTGTTGGTGTAAACATGTCATTTTTAGGGAAGTTATATTATAAAATAAAATGTATGTAACAGCAATAATATCAGAGGGTTTTGACACAAAATATGGGTGCATTCATTTCCCTCTTCCCTTCCCCGTGGTGGTTCTGTCACTTACTGCATTTGTTTCTTGGTTGGAGCTGCTTAATGGCAATCTGGCATGGAAGGATCAGAGATGAGGACCAAATTGTCTTTCACTCCCTGGGGAAGGAGAACTGTAGTGCTGCTAAGGAGAGCTAATAGAGGAATGGTGGCCCTCCTGTCTCTTCAGTTGTGTTCCTTCCACAGATGACAGGCAGGTGAATGGTTTCTGACAGTGATCTGACCAGTCTTTCTCTGGAAAGAAGACTGCTCTGATGCACTTGCAAGGGTGTTGCAAGGCGGTGCAAAAGGGGTGTAAGGAACAGGGCTTGTTACCACTTCGTAGAAGTATCATGCGCATCACAAGTTTAGTGCATTTTCAGTTGTAGGATGGAAGTGGGAAACCTGGCACTTCGCTAGAAATAGGAGACATGTCAGCTAGCTGCTGGTGGACGCAATTCCTGGATGTTTGCAACTGATGATACGCTAAGGGGACTCTTTCCTTTGACATAACACTGCACTGATTCAAAGCCCAGATTGCAACTGTGCTAATGATTCTCCCTTCCTAAATACCTCTATTTATTTTCAAAGTTGGCTGCCGTGTTCTTCCTGTCATAAATTGTTGTACACTGTTAAAAAGATGCTTTGTTCCACCCCAGACATGCCTGCATTTCATTGGCAAATCAAGCATCCAGTGTATATCTGCTTGAAAAGCACTTTAGTGTGTTCATCCCTGAAGGATTTCAGACATATATCATTTCATATGGTTGCCTTGGTTGAAAGAATCCACTTGGATGTTTCAACTGTCATTGCCTGTCTGGAGCATAGACATACGATGCTTATTCTCAGCCAGTTTGCTCATCTTTCAGCTCTACTTTTTGCTATTGAATGGCTTTTTAATTGGCATCCCACTGCTTATCACATCACACTTACCTTTGAGCAGCTGACATGGAGAGTTGACCTTCTCCCTCCTGCCTGTTGAAACCATGTTCTCCTTTTATTAGGTGGCTGTGTCTAGGCCACAGAAGGAACTTATTACAAGAGAATGGTCTCCAAAACAGCGGCCTGTTCTGTTGTGACTCTACGGGGGCATGCTTAGCAAGTCTCAGCAGTGAGACATGAACGGACTAGCTAGGGTAGTAAGGAAGATAAAAAGATTCCCTTATTACCTTTAGTACACACATTTTCACCTCCAGAGTAATACGACACATTACAGCAGCTTCATTCTAATCTGGAAACTAACATTAGTGTGCAATCCTATGGTGCTAGCAAACCAGAGTGCTCTCCCAGTGTAGTCTCCAGGTCTATTGTGCTCTAGCAATAAATTCACTCTGCCTGTGTCATAAGAAAAAGGGCTACTTACAGAATACCAGGTTTCTGTGCCTTGTACGTGACTCTACAGATTCTCTGCTTTCTTCTCCTATATGTAAAACTTGAGTAGTCAAGAAGCATCTAAAATATTTTGGTATCGGGTGCTCGTCACTTCCTGTCAGCAGGATTCTCATATTGATTGAGGCAAGAGCTGCAAACTGGTATTGATGGAGGGGATAATTGGGTTGGGAATTTCCTTGTCATTGAGAATACATTTGTACAAAACTTAGGCTTGGTCTACACTACCCCCCCCAATTCGAACTAAGGTACGCAACTTCAGCTACGTGAATAACGTAGCTGAAGTCGAAGTACCTTAGTTCGAACTTACCTTGGTCCACACGCGGCAGGCAGGCTCCCCCGTCGACTCCGCGGTACTCCTCTCGCCGAGCTGGAGTACCGCAGTCGACGGCGAGCACTTCCGGGTTCGACTTATCGCGTCCAGACTAGACGCGATAAGTCGAACCCAGAACTTCGATTTCCAGCCGTCGAACTACCTGGTAAGTGTAGCCAAGGCCTTAGAGGTGAGATACTTTTTAAACTTCTCTTCATCTGTCCCTCACCATCCTAAAACCATGAGCTGTTCTGCAGATAGTCTGGTTAACTTCAGCCTGTCCAATCAATCTCTTTCCTCTCCTCTCTACCTCTAACCCTCCCAGCCCCCTATCTCCACTCTGGCATGTATTTAATCATTGCATAACACATAGACAGTGCATACAGGTGATTGAGAGAGAAGCCAAGGGGGCAGGTGAATGTGTACTGTTTGGCAGGTGCAGTGGAGAGGGCAATAATGGGACCCGCACAACTTGATTAGAGGGGAAACAGACACTAGTCCAGGGGGTGGCCGAAGTGTGACCTCCACTACGGAGTTCCTCCAAGCTGACCTCAGCTTAAATACAGCAATGAGGCTTATGGAGACTACAGGTCCCAGTATACAACATTCCATCTTGATGCAAGTTGCTTGCCACTCTGATCAAGATGAAGCATTTGTATGCTGGGTATATTAAAAGGTGGGTATATTAAAAGGTGTGAGCAACTGAAATGTGCTCCATTTAAATGTTTCTGATAAATGATTAGCATGGCTCTTTGGTTTACCTACATTCTGGTGATTCTTGCTTAATCCCCCTAGAGTGCAGAAGCTAAGTTACCTGGTCCTGTCATTTGTATCACAAGGCTGAGGAATGTTCACTTGTCTATTGAATAATGTTGGCCTCACTACAGAGATCCTTTTGTTTTTGTTTTGTAAAGTAACTCCAGTTCTTCAGCTGGTGGCCTGGTAAGTTTTTAAAGGAGCTTAGCATTTATGCAGGGTTTCGGTTCAACCAGGTTCAGTGTCTTAATTCTAGTTTGTTATATGAAGACAGTTGTCTTTAAGTCCAAGCTAAATAAACATTGTTGGTGGTCTCTGTAATAGTATAAAATATTAAACTTTGAGTATCCTTCTTGCTTTTCTGTCACTAACATATACAGTGTCTTGTCTTCTCCCCCATCTGTTTCTACAGTTAAATGGGATTCAAATGAATTCATTACGAGCATGCCACCCTGTATTAACACTGAAATGTATTAGATGTCTTGGGAGATAAATGCTCCCAATAAACCAACAGTTTGGAAACCTTTTGTATATCACAAAAGCTGAACTCTGGCTGCTCTGAGGGATGGGAAAAATATGGGTTTTAAACAATGCATTTTAAAACCAAATATTAATAAATTGTCTCCATGTATCTGCGAACGCAAATGGGAGTTGCCCTTCTGCCAAGACCAGAGTTCATAACTGTAGCAGAAGCCATGTGCATCACTAACCTCAGTAGAGAACGAAGCACTGTATTTGGTTTTTAGGGATAACGATGACATTGACTGCAGCAGGAATAAAAGCAGAACCCCAAATTCCAGGGGTTGGTTGATATCCAGCCTTCGAGGTCACCTGTAACATCATGGAATCTGATCTGTCACAGGAGTCAGCCAGTAATGGGTATCTTGGGCAACTTGAGCCACATCAAATGCCCTATCAGGTGAAGCTGTGCTCTTGTGTGTTGGCTGATCAGAGAATGAGGCAAAATCTCAGGACTGAGAGAGACCCAGTTTATATTAGCAGCTGCAAATAGTGTGTTCAGAAAATAAAATTTCTTTCCTCCAGTTCTCTTCCACCCCAAACCCCCAACATAAGAATGGAACAATTCCCTGTTGCCAAAGCTGTGCCCTAAGGAGGGGGTTAGTCTGTGCTTTACCAGTAGGGGTGTTCAGGATGCATGCCCAGCAAATTCACCACAGGGCCCATAGACCTGGTTTTCAGAGGTGCTAAATGCCCATGCCTTCAGTTTACGTCAGTGGGATCTGTAGTGACCTTGAAAGAATGAGGTGCTCAGCTGACTCTGTTAATCACAGTGCAAATGTGTAGATCTCCCCACATTAGAGGTGACAAAGGCATGGCTAGATTGGGTTATTGCAGTACACTGTATGTGGGGCTACACCTGAAGACTAGTGGAAACATGGTTACCACCTTATTTAGGCCACGTCGACATTACAAACTTTGATGCATGCAAGTTATGGTGGCATACAGCCACCAAAGTTTGTATATTGCTCTGGCATGTGCATACTTACCTTCTTGCATGTTCGCTGTGCGTTCTCATCAGGAGAGCTTGTGTCGATGCAAAGCGCAGTGCACTATGGGTAGGTATCCCTGTGTGACAAGTGCTGCTGTCTGGGGCAGTGCCTTTTGGGACACTTCATTAATGTTCTGTGGGATAGTACTGACTTGCCCAGGGATTGCTGAGAGCCAGAGGTTAACTTCCCAGCAGGCAACTTTCTTCATCCCATAATGCCACCAATATCCCATAATTTTCATGCCTTTAAAAATAATAATTCCACAAACCCATGTGGCACTTCGTGCTTCTATCAGAGATTTCAGACAGAGTCCAAAGAGCTCTGTACTATTTTCATGAAGGTTGCAAACACAGGGCGCACGATTATCCTGAATTTACAGACCTGCAGGAAGTACTGCAACAACTGAGGACATGATTTCTTCAAGGACAGTTTGCTGAGGGACAGAGTGGAAAAACAATTCAAGGTTGGTGGTGGTACTCATGGAGCAGCTGCGGGAGGCAGAGCACTGCTCTGGTTCCAAGAATGAGCAGATTGGTGGGATCGTATTGTAATACAGATTTGGGATGATGAGCAGTGGCTGCAGAACTTTCAGATGCAAAAAGTCACAGTCTTGGATCTATGTCCTGAGCTCGCCCCAGCCCTTCAGCTCAGGGACACCAGAATGAGGGCTGCAGTGACACTGGAGAAGCGAGTGGTGATCATACTCTGGAAACTTGTAAAGTTGCATTGCTACCAGTCAGTGGAAAATCCTGTTGAAGTTGGAAATTCCCCGGGGGGGAGGTGGCGCGGGGGGACGTTGTCATGCAGGTGTGCAGGGCCATTAATTGTCTCCTGCTATGCAGGACTTTGATCCTTGGCAATGCGCAGGGCATAGTAGATGGCTTTGCAGCAAGGAGATTCCCAAACTGTGGTGGGTGATAGATGACATGTACATCCCTATTTTGGCACCACCCCACCTTGCCATAGAGTACATCCACAGAAATCTACAGTTATGCAAGTGTTGGTGGATCACTGGGGACACTTCATGGATATCAACATGGAGCTGGTCAGGGAAGGTGCATGACGCTTGCACCTTTAAGAACACAGGACTGTTCAGGAAGCTGCACTCGGACCTTCTTTCCTGACTAGTGGATTACCATGTATAACCATGTAGAGTTAGCCTTTCAGTAATTTACTGATATAAGATGAACCAGTTTAAGCAAGGGTGAAAACTTTTTTTTAAGTTCATCCTGTGTTAGGGAGCTTGCATTACCTTAACTAAATCAATTTAGTTAAACCCGGACAGCTTTTCTAGTGTAGCCAAGGCCTTCGATATTGCTTTTCCTCATGTTATTTCTCAACAGCTGTGACCTCCAGATTCTAATGTCTGGGGGCTCCTGGCAGAGTGTTGTAGGTGAAGTATCCTGGACTCTGGAATTCACTCCCCTCGCTGGTCTGTCGAAGGCTGTTTTGACCTACAGGGGCACATGGCAAGGCCCATCCTTTGCTTATGACTCTCACCCTTCAGGAAAGAGTGGAGGGTTAGGGAGGGATATGAGTTGAGCCTTACTGGGGTTTAAATGGGCTTGAGTCCTTTAACACTGGGTCAGTTTGTAGTACTAACTTAACTTAATTTGTGGTGTGCATGTGTGTAGAGAGAGAGGAGATAAACATGCTATAAACCAGTAAACTAGTCCCTCTAGCTTCTGTCTTCAGCAACCTGTAGGAGCACATCTTCATGCTTATATTTATCTCCTTCCTTACACTGCAGACAGTAAACTCTGCCTCTCGCTGGGTGGGCTTCTTCATTAAAACTGAATTGGAGAAAGTGGTAGAAACATAGCTGGGTGGTGCAGTCCAGTTTCCTTACTAGTAACTAACAACTAAGTGACTTGATCTATCATATAATTATATGTCTTCCTGCTATTATTTCATTTGGTTTATTATAGTGCTTTCTTTTTCTTAAAGATGTTAAAAGTAAAAACCTACATTTAATGGAGCACTAAGGTTGGAAACTTAATAGCATGAAAGTCAGGAAATTAGCTAGGCTTACCACAATGTTCACTTTGCCATATCATGCATATGCCCAGTAGAAATGAATGTACTACAAAATGAAGGGTTGAGTGTGGGCTGTGATTCTTGGGAAAATGCATTTTAGGAGTTAAGAGCAGGGGTGATGAAGACGACCTATCAATGCTTCATTCATCTGTTAGTTGAATTGCTAGATCATGCTGCCTGTGGTCAGAAGATAAACAATCATACCAGATAGTTTTGTGCCCAAACATTTAAAATAAATTATGTTAAAATTGTTGTGGAGGTTTTAATTGTTATAATTAATGTTGCACTGAAGTAAGTACTTATACGTCCGACTGGTGCAGGTTATGGGAAAGAAGTGTGGATGGGCAGGGCACGCCCTGTGGGCAGTGACATGGAGCCCCTCCCTAAGAGAGAGAGGCTCCTATTGATCAATCCTAGCATTCGGACTGGGCTCAAATTCATATGACGACAGCATGATTTTAACCAATGGGGTGTTTTTGTTGGAAATCCTATAGCTAAATTTGGATGTGGCCAGAATCTCGCATTAGTCCCCCTGTATCCTATGCGTGTCATTGATCTGCAAACAGGGGTAGTGTTTAATGGACCTTTTCTCAGGCAAATATGTTCTTCCATGTCTATAACGGGTGGCTTCCCCAGTATGGATGGTGAAGTGAAGTGGTTAAAAGTTGTTGAACTTTATTTTTTTTAAGTCTGTGCTCGGAGTTCATGTGAGTGCTCTCCAGAGGACTCTGGATATTAGATCCACTTGACCTTGCTTTATGGTCCTACAAGCCGGGGTAGTCTCAGGAGGACAGATCCTTTCAGCATCCTGGCTGCCCCTCGGCACTCCCAAACACTATACCAATGTGTCTTGCGATGGATGTGTAGCTAGGGGTGATGGGTGATGGAGCAGGATTACAGGTTTGTGTAAGTGATTTTGTTGAGAGACTGAAGCTGAAAGGTTTGCGTCTTTTGCTGAAAAAGTGTTTTCCTTTCATGGAAAGGCTGGGGCTGTGAATCAAGGCAGCTCTCGTTCTCTCTTGGGGAAGTGAGCTAACCTGCCAAAGCCAGCCTGCAGCTGCAGAGATTATTCTCTGGCTACAGAGCCAAACCCACCGGAAAAATCTCACTACTGTTTCTTTGCCAGGTCATCTGGCTAAATTAAGTGGTTTGCATTTGGCCCTAGCATAATGTATTGCTTCTCCAGTCTTCTGCAGGGAATTATCACGTTCCTTTGTGCCTGCATCGTCGTGTGATTTAAGGAATACTATCTGGGACCATGTCTTTCTCACTTTTCTGTACAGCTCTGAGCACTGCTGGTTTTCCAATAAATATTTGCAATATTATCCAGTCTTTTGGTACATCACCATCTGGTGGTACAGGAATCATGATCTACCAACCCTAAGCATTTGTGCCATGGTCTTCATTGGGGTTTTGGGGTGCTTGGTGGGGACTGTTTGCCTTTCCTCTCTGTTTTGAGTTTTGTGCTTGTATTTTAAGCTGCTGTTTCTCCTGAACTGTAGACTTTCTTTTATTTGTTTTGGAATTTGTTTGTCAGCAATTCAGGCTGGATAGTTTAATCTTGATCAGGCTCTTTCTTCTGATGTGGAAAGGAAAGACAACATTCTTTACTGAACTGCTCTGTGGTAGAAAAGGGGGAGAGCCCAGGCGACTTTTTGAAATGTGGTGTGCAAGGGGAGAGAGGACCTTGCCCTTTGGAACCCTAAATATGTGTGACTCCTTAGCTAATAGTCCCTTAGCTAGCAAATGATGACCAGATCTGATTTTCTACAGATCGGGTACAGAAACTGAATGTGCACAAAAGATTTGCCAGTGGCAAGATGCACACTTTTCATATTGCATTAGTGACATTTTACCACAATTACAGTGTTTGTTACCTATCATGGATAGAAACCCTGGCATATCAGGGTTTCTATCAGAAGATTTTAGAGGAGGATTGAGAGTGCAGTCAACAAGTGGTCTCAAAGTGTGCCCCAGAAGTGGGAGAAATTGGGGATCTTTTAAGTAAATGAAAAGTTTGTTTTACTTTAATTTTATTGTGGGAGTAGACTGTGAGGAGAGGGAATGCATAGGATTACAGAAGTGTTTAGAGCCACTAGCTTTTCGAGCAGAGGTACTGAACTCTATTCTGTGGAGAAGGCTAAATACCATTTTTAATTTTGGTTGTCAAGGCAGAGTAAAAATGTAAGACTTTACGGAGATTTTCAGAGAGATCAGGTTAGAATGTTCTTTGTGTAGAAACGAAATTGTTAACTATTTGTTTAGTGCCTTATTGTTGCATTCAGCATTACTTAGTTGGAAAATCTGCCATCTTTTAGGCCCACTGCTATTTCCACCCTGGGTTTCTCTTCCTTCTCATCCTCCTTCCTGTTTTCTCTCTTCTCGTTTCTTCTCTCTGCATATTCTAACACTAACTTAAACAATGAAAGAGTGAATGCTTACAATTAATGGGGTTAGGTTTTAGGTTCTTTGCAACCAGAAGGGCTAAAATTCACTTTTAAAAAGAATGGAAACTTAAGTTCTGCAAATTCTGAACATACTGCATAAATAAATCATATACCTAGATCCTGCCTCTGGGTCTTGTTTGACACATCTGCTCTAAAGGCTTTGGGGAAGCCCATGAATGTTTTGGTCTTTGATCATTATGTCACATGGCAACTAGCCTAAAGGGGAAGGGAGCCCAGTATATCCAGGCTTCAAATCCTGTATTAGCTGCAGACTTTCACTTTGGGATGGCTGGGCCCATTAGTTGCTTCTCTTGTGTAGTCACCCCACCTTCTACATACAAAGAGCTGTGTCTTAGGTGAAATTCTCTGGAGGCAGAAGCATTATGGCAATGAAATTGGGTGGCAAAGTAGAAGGGTCTAATTCTTGGTTCAGTTCTTAGTTGTACTATGTAAAGCCACTGGTGTGTCTACTCTAGCAACATGGAAGAGGGGAATGGTGAAGATCTAAGTCTGAAGGAAATTGATTTTTGTGGGATACCCTCATCTGATCTTAATGAGTGATTCTCAGTTGGCACTCTAGAGGAGGGTAGAAACTCCTTCAATTGACAGTGTGTCACTAAGCAAACAATGATAGAATGAATACAGAATGGGTTAGAGCAGGGGTTGGCAACCTTTCAGAAGTGGTGTGCCGAGTCTTCATTTATTCACTCTAATTTAAGGTTTTGCGTGCCAGTAATACATTGTAACATTTTTAAAAGGTCTCTATAAGTCTATAATATATAACTAAACTATTGTTGTATATAAAGTAAATAAGGTTTTTAAAATGTTTAAGAAGCTTCATTTAAAATTAAATTAAAATGCAGAGCCCCACAGATTAGGACCCGAGCAGTGTGAGTGCCACTGAAAATCAGCTCGCGTGCCGCAGGTTGCCTACCCCTGGGATAGGGAATAATGCTCAGAGTATTACAAAATGTTTATATAATCAGTGATGCATCCCCACCTGGAATACTGTGTTGTCTTATGGCCAACCCATCTCAAATATTTTATCAGGCATTGAAATGGTGGGTGACAAATGATTAGAGACATGGGAAGACTTCCAATCTTTTCACATTGTCCTCATATAGAACTTTTTGTGAATGAGAGACTATGATAACAGTACACTCAATTGGGTAGAAAAGGTAAACAGGGCACTCCTGTTTACCCTTTCTGATAAAGTTAAGGGGACATTCAAATGAAAATTGAAAGGCCACAAACTTAAAACTGAAAAGAGAAAATTCTTTTTTACACAACAGATAGTTAAAATGTGAAACTTGTTGTCAGTAATATCTTGTGATAGCTTAACAGGATTCAAAGGATTAGACATTTATGTGGCTATTCATGATCCATAGTTACATTAGACATGAAATGTATATAGAGGATAAAGCACCTAATGTGTAGGACAGCCTGTAACTGACCAGGGTTAGAAGGAAAAACTTGTCAGGTTATTCCATAATTATCCATGTTTGGGCTTCTCACACCTCCCTTGAAGCATCTGATAGTTGGCACAGTCAGAAGCCAAATGCTGGACTAGCTGGACATCACATCTGACCCAACATGATAATTCCTGTGCTAATTGTCTGTTTTCTCTTCTCCCACCTAGCTTTCTGCAAAGGGCGAATTGTGAGGGTGCCCAAAAGCCCACTCATTCGAGTCGAAGGTACAGAGACGGTGATCCCTTGCAATGTTACTGACTACGATGGACCCAGTGAGCAGAACTTTGACTGGGAATTTTCCCGGGGAACTGGCTTTGTGCGGATAGTGAGTACCTGGGACTCGTTATTCACCTCCCAGCAATACCAGAAGAGGGTTGGCAGCGGGGAAATCGTTCTGAGGCGGAGCAGCAATAATGCTGTGGAACTTCTGATCAGAAGTATCCAGCCATTCGACCAAGGAGAATACAAGTGCATCACTCCCAGCACAGATGCCACTGTTCAGGGAAATTACGACGCTACAGTCCAAGTGAAAGGTATTTCCACAGGGTCAGGGGTGTTTGTAATCAGTACCGGACAAATACGTACCGCTGGGTGTTCTCATCATGTTGTGCATCTATACAGTCCTGAGAATAGGCATAGCCCCGTTTTGTCTAAATTCCTGTTACTGGTTATGTGTATGTGGTTCCCCCTCCCTCCAGGTCCTTTCCTAAAGCCACCCTTCAAAAATATGCTCTTCAAAGGGTGGCAACAGCAGAGGGAAGTGAGATAAAGAGGTGAAGGAGTTACATTATTGTAAATGCCACCAAACTTTTTCATATTACCAACTGCCAAAAACCAACAACAAACTAAAAATGGTTTGTTCTTAGAGTCCAGGATGCTGCAAATTTACAGTCTTTCCAGATTCATAGATTGATAAAACTTCCTGTATAAAACCTAGAACTTCTCCTAATTCCTAGAACAGAGCTTTTAGAACAACATCCAATCCTGATTTTATAGACTCATAGACTTTAAGGTCAGAAGGGACCATTATGATCATCTGGTCTGACCCCCTGCATGATGCAGGCCACAAAGCCGTCCCAACCCCTTTCCCTTGACTCTGCTGTTGAAGTCCCCAAATCCTGTGGCTTAGAGACTTCAATTGGCAGAGAATCCTCCAGCTAGTGACCCCTGCCCCATGCTGCGGAGGAAGGCGAAAAACCTCCAGGGCCTCTGCCAATCTACCCCGGAGGAAAATTCCTTCCCGACCCCAAATATGGCGATCAGTAAAACCCCGAGCATGTAGGCAAGAGTCTCCAGCCTGACCCTCGTTAGCCATTTTAAAATTGTCAGTGGTGGAGAATCCACCACAACCCTTGGTAAAACATTGGTGGTTGTTGTGGCAGGGAGGAAAACTTAGGAGGGGGAGAAGGAGGATGTTTTGTAGCTGAGGTAATGTCATCTAGGAGTTTCCCAGTGAGGTAGGAATAGTTTACTTTTTTTCTAGACAACATGCTGTGTTCCTTCAGCAGCAGCATCCTGGCTTATCTCCTTTGATGATAGAAAAGGAGTTTTTTTCCCCCTTGGTGTTTCTTCTCCGAATACCACAAAAACAGCTAGGCCTGTCCCTGGGGATGTATAATAGGTTGGAATGGTATTGCCATGGTCTTGCCCTAGAGAGCAGAACTAGAGGGAAAGAGGTGATGATAAAATTAAAGACTTGATTCCTGAAGTGGGTGGCTTGCTCTGATAAAATACCTGGGGTTTAATGTGACTTTGTTTTTTGAGGGGACAGGAAGGTTGTGGGGGAGATGAGAGTGATTTGTCCAAGAGCTGCTGTGGGAATTCAGTATAATTGCACAGTTGGGTCAGTCAGCCAACAGCATTTCCCATCCCCTCTCTTTACCATTTCTGTAAACTCTCATATATTACTCTGTGTGTTTTATAATGTTTTCTTCTTTGAATAGTGATTGCCGATGGCTTAACTGTGAGTGGATCTAAAGCTCGGTCCTCGAAACCTCGCCAACTGTCTGAGGGAGACTCATTTGAATTACGCTGCTCAGCTTCCACCACCTCCTCAGAACACACTCACCTGCAAGTTACTTGGGAGCTCAAGAATGGCCCAGCCTGGCAGGAAATCCTCTCTCTGACACACGAGGGCAAGTTCCAGCCCAGCACGGAGTATGAAGAGCGCTACCTTAGTGGAGATGTGCGCTTGGACACAGTGGCAAATGACATTTACCGACTCTCTGTATCCCAGGCGCTGCCAATGGATGAGGGCCTCTACAGGTGTCTTGTGAGCGAGTGGGTGAAAGATGCAGATAGTTCCTGGCAGAAGATTCAGGAGAAGAATGTGGAAGTAGCAAGCGTGGTAATCCAACAGACTGGTGAGTTTCAGGTGCACAGGTCTCCTTATGACTTGTAGCCATGCCACACCTAAGCCATGGCAACTTGTGAGAGCAGAAATGAAGGCGGGAAAGCCTGGGTCAGTACTTCTGGGAGAACCTAGATTGCTGCAGGAGGTGATACTGGAGGCTCTTTTCTTTTTGAGTCAGTGCTGAGATAGGGCCTCAGCATAGTGCTGGGGGAGATGTGCTGTTGAGGGCTCTGTCTTCTAAATGAGGGAGGGGGCAAGGAGAGCTCAGTGGTTTGCGCATTGGCCTGCTAAATCCAGGGTTGTGAGTTCAGTCCTTGAGGGGGCCATTTAGGGAACTGGGGTAAAAAGCTGTCTGGGGGATTGGTCCTGCTTTGAGCAGGGGGTTGAACTAGATGATCTCCTGAGGTCCCTTCCAGCCCTGATATTCTAGATTCCAATCACTTACGGTATGTCTACACAGCAATTAAACACTCGCATCTGGTCTAGGTCAGGTGACTTGGGCTCACTGGGCTGTAAAATTGCTGTGTGGACATTTGGGCTTAGGCTGGAACCTGGGCTCTGGGACCCTCCCGCACTTGGGGTCCCAGACCTCGGGCTCAAACGTTTAGTCAGCAATTTTTAACCCGGCATGCTGAGCCCTGTGAGCCTGACTCAAGCCAGTCGTGGCTGTGCCGCAGGTCTTTTATTCCATTGGAGACATACCCTTATGGTCATTTAATTTCCTGTCGGACCTCCCAAGAGCGGGGTTGTTACTGTGTCTTGGTGACATTTCTACTTGGGTACTTGTACTTTTCTCTCCCCAAATTCCTCTCGCCTTTTACTCTATTTTCTGTCCTATGGTGTTAAACAGCAGCCTCACTTCTCCCCAGAGGTGTCTGTGCTTCAGTGGCAAGTGTGTAAGGTTTGCTGTATATAGCTTTTCAGGGTAAAGACCAATATCATTTCAAAGTATGACTGTTTAGCTCTGCTTGTGTTCATTTTGCCGCTCCCAGCCCATTGGACTGCTTGCTCTGTAATGTTGGCAACTGTTTAGCAAGGAGTATTTCTGAGCACTGTGGCACACCAGAGTAAGACACTGTAAATTACATGTGTTTAGGAAACAAAAAGACTCCTGGTGCTGGGTTGTGAGTATCCAAATATCTCTTGCCCACAAACTTCATGAACAGATACACCGACCACGTAATTGTGCTAGCCCTGCCAAAGTGTGGGGTTGGGGGAGTTGTAACAGTGATGCATCTTATCATGTAGTAGTTGGTGGAAGAATAGGCATGATGTCCCCTCAGAAATACGAGAGTGATAGTTTAGGAAGTGTGTGTGACAGACTGACAATGTCCTGAATAAACTTTATGGAATTAAGACAAACTATTGAATTAAGTTACATTTATTTAGTTGGGTTTGGTACCTTTGGGGTCCAAAATGCAATTGTTTGTGTTTCTGTAGAATTGTATGTAACTTTTCTAGGGACTTGACTAATGTAAATGTTAGGAACTTCAAAAGACTTTTTTGGACAATGTGTGTAAAGTAGATTTCCTAGAATATACGGGGTGTGGGGGTGGCGGTGTGAGGAGAATGCAAATTATCCACTTTGAATCCTCCCTTTTGAAGCTACAACCAGGGGAGGAAAACCAATTGTCCACTAACTACCTGCTCCTGGAAACTCCAGCTCTAAGACCCCTGAACTGTATAAAAGATGTTATGAGGGTGCTGATTGTGAGCTGAAGCTGTGATGAACTTGTAACCATAAAATCTGGATGGGGTTTGGAAGTATTATGCTGCTAGAGGCTGCGTTAGGGTTGGGCGATTATCTGGTGAGCTTACCACAATGTGTGTAGATTCTTTAGTGTTTTCTCTGTAGTGGTTTTTATTTTAAGAATAAAATAGGTGTGGTCATTTATACCTCTGTTATCAGTCTCTGAAAAGAAAGCAAATAGGTGAGGTTGGGCAGTCTGCTTGTGTTGGAAATAACACAGTGTAGGCAGGGAGCTTGGCAGCCTGGAAATTCCCTGGTCAGAAGGAAGTGAGGTGTTTGTCTCCACCCAAGAAAGGCAACAGCTGGGGAGCTGGAAGCCTGAGAGGGGGTGCCCTTGCTGGATTGCTGAGGGGAAATATAGGTGCAGTTCTCCTGAACTGTGACAGTGTGTTCAGGCAGTAGAGGAATCTGCCATGTGAAATCCTTTGTCATAGAGAAAACCCAGAACTTAGGGTTAGATAGCGAATTCTGGTTAGTGGCGCTTAGCTGTGAGCTCTGCTGGATCAATCTGCTCCCTCTTCTCTTGGGGTATGTCTGCTAGACAGGAAAGCTCTCAAATGCTCTCTCCAGAGTCCTGGGGTACAATGCTGAGTAAGGGCTCTAATTCTGGCATTGTCTTGTCAAGTTCATAAATTTTTGAGAAGTTGGCTTATGTAGGTGGGGTTTAATCAGTGGTTGAATGAAGGGGAGGCACTAGCGATCAGCAACAGCAGGGAATGCATTTTTGATGATGATTTTTATTTTGTTACAGGCTTTTAAATTCAGCCTGGTCAATGGCAGCACTAACAATTTGTCAGGAGCATGAGGCCAATCCTAAATCGCATAAAGTTGAGTAGATCACATCCTCCTCCTTGTATACAAAGTGGCGGGTGGCCCAGTGTCCCCTGTACATGCCGTATATACCATCATCATTCAACGTGGCCTGAGGGCTTGGCTTTGGAGAGCATTATATGCTGGGTCCTGTAGTCTCTGTAGACTGTACTTCCATATTAAAGACAAAGGTGGACGCAACGTATTCCAGGCTATTTTGGCTGTCCTGGACACTACAGTCTCTTCTGTAAATAAGGAGGTTTGAACCTGCAAATCTGATCTGGTACTGTTAATTTGTGTGCATGACTAGCTATGTAACTTCATGAACTTGTTACTGCTAACCTTGTCCTATTACCACCTTCCCTTCTATTGTTTGTCACATTTGCTTGCCTTGTTTTAAATTTGAGTCTAAGATCTCGGGCACAGGGACTTCCTCTTCTTTCTATGGTTAAGTGCACCACCTAGCATGATGGGACTGTAATGCTGAATGGGGCATTCGGGCACTTCAGTGATAATAGATCAAAGGAAGCTCAGGAATGAGGGGAGGGGTGAGACTCTTACAAAAGTATCTCTTGGTTTATAAATCCAGTGTTTGAGTTCCCATTGCTTGTGTGAAGATACTTAGGTTTCTTGGAAGATCCCTTCATCTTACAGAGGAGTTGTAATATTAGTCTATTACAACCTTGCAGAATTACTGTGAAGCTTTTACTAGCCCTCTCTACTCATATCCCGATGATCATAACAGGAAAAATTAATGACAGCTCAGTCAGCTGTGAGGAGGTACTTGGGGCAGGTAGGTGACTGCAGCTCTGCAAGTCTGGTATACTGTGGGGTCAGATTGAGCCTTCTGACTTTTCTGGGCTGTCAGATGCAGCGGTAAACTGTGAGAGGAGTAATTCTTTGTTTTAAAGACAAGGGCTTTGATGATTGGAAAAAAACCCACAGGTCCTTGCATTTATATAGTACCATTTCCAAGAATCCCTAAGTGCTTTACAAACTGATAGACATTATGTACAGGAATGAGCATATAGATAGAAATCACTTCACCCACCATAGAAATGCCCAGCCACCTTCTGAGATGGACACATGGCCACAGTTAAGGAACATGTAGCAACTCTGCTTGTACAGGGTCTAGTAGAATTGGGCTCTAATCCTTGACTGGGGTCCTTGGGATCCTCAGGTCCCTTAAGACGCCAATCAGGGATTAGAGCCAGATCAACCAGACAGTGTACAAACAATAGCTCAAACAGTCCTTGGACATGTGGATAAATAAATAGACAAATGAAGGAGAGGGAACAAGGTAACAGACACCTGACAAGTCTTGCAGCAGGAGGAAAATAATAGCACTTGTTAACAAAGCATAGGAGATGAAAAGTGTGGAAGTCCCTCCTAATGCACGCTTTTCATTATTTAAACTAGGGCTGTCAAGCGATTAAAAAAATTTAATTGTGATTATGCAATTAAAATTAATAGCAATTAATCATGGGATTAATCGCACTGTTAAACAATAATAGAATACTATTTATATAAATATTTTTGGATGTTTTCCACATTTTCAAATATATTAATTTCAATTACAACACCGAATACAAAGTGTACAATGCTCACTTTATATTTTTTATTATAAATACTTGCACTGTAAAAATAAAAAATAGTATTTTTCAGTTCACTTAATACAAGTACTTTAGTGCAATCTCTTTATCGTGAAAGTTGAACTTACAAATGTAGAATTATGTTAAAACAATAACTGCATTCAAAAATAAAACAATATAAAACTTTAGAGCCTACAAGTCCACACAGTCCTACTTCTTGTTCAGCTAATCGTTCAGACAAACAAGTTTGTTTACATTTGCAGGAGATAATGCTGCCCGCTTCTTGTTTACAGTATCACCTGAAAGTGAGAACAAGCGTTTACATGGCATTGTTGTAGCTGGTGTCGCAAGATATTTATGTGCCAGATGCGGTAAAGATTCTTATGTCCCTTCATGCTTCAACCACCATTCCATAGGACCTGCTTCCATGCTAATGATGGGTTCTGCTCGATAACGATCCAAAGCAGTGCAGACCAATGCATGTTCATTTTCATTATCTGAGTCAGGTGCCACCAGCAGAAAGTTGATTTTCTTTTTTGGTGGTTCGAGTTCTGTAGTTTCCGCATTGGTGTGTTGCTCTTTTAAGACTTCTGAAAGCATGTTCCACACCTCGTTCCTCTCAGCTTTTGGAAAGCGCTTCAGATTCTTAAACCTTGGAAAGAAAGCTGTAGCTATCTTTAGAAATCTCACATTGGTACCTTCTTTCCGTCTTGTCAAATCTGCAATGAAAATGTTCTTAAAACGAACAACATGCTGGGTCATCATCCGAGACTGTTATAACATGAAATACATGGCAGAATGCGGGTAAAACACAGAGTAGGAGACCTACAATTCTCCCCCAAGCAGTTCAGTCAGAAATTTAAGTAACACAGTATTTTTTTAACGAGCATCATCAGCATGGAAGCATGTCCTCTGGAATGGTGGCCAAAGCATGAAGGAGCATACAAATGTTTAGCATATCTGGCATGTAAATACCTTGCAATGCTGGCTACAAAAGTGCCATATGAACATCTGTTCTCACTTTCTGGTGACATTGTAAATAAGAAGCGGGCAGCATTATCTCCTGCAAATGTAAACAAACTTGTTTGTCTGAGCGTTTGGCTGAACAAGAAGTGGGACTGAGTGGACTTGTAGGCTCTAAAGTTTTACATTGTTTTGTTTTTGAGTGCAGTTGTGTAACAACAAAAAAATCTACATTTGTAAGTTGCGCTTTCACGATAAAGAGAGTGCACTATGGTACTTGTATGAGATGAATTGAAAAATACTATTTCTTTTGTTTATCATTTTTACTGTGCAAATATTTATAATAAAAATAATAAAGTGAATACCGTACACTTTGTATTCTGTGTTGTAATTGAAATCAATACATTTGAAAATGTAGAAAAACATCCAAAATATTTAATAAATTTCAATTGGTATTCTATTGTGTAACAGTGTGATTAAAATGGCGATTAATCGCGATTAAATTTTTTTTGTTTACTCTCAGTTAACTCACATGATTATCAACAGCCCTAATTTAAACTAAACTAAATTGATGCTTTCATCAGCTTTGCAGCCTACTGATCACAAAGGTCCTCTCTGAATGCTGGCTGTGACCATGAGTTCTGTGGCCTGAGTACAACCACTGGCCATGAGAGGAACCTGTTAAATGCTCTGGGTAAGTTTCCCAGGGCTGAAGAAGAGCTCAGTGTAGCTTGAAAGCTTGTCTCCCTCACCAGCAGAAGTTGGTCCAATAAATGATATTAGCTCACCCATCTCCTCTCTCTAATATCCTGGGACTGACATGGCGACAACAACACTGAGTAGCTATTTGCATTGCTGTAAAATCTATAGTGTATGTTGGACACTGTAGTATGTGAAGAAGCAGCAGTCTATGGAACTACCATTGTCCTCTGTGCACTTTCATTTCTGGTCTCAGCAAGCCCCTTAAGGTGAGTCAGGAGTTCAAGATTTGGCCATGGCTGCTTACATTAAGTCACACTTAACTTTCTGTAGCTGTTGCTGCTTCTTTTCCCCCCCTCTTTTTATTTTTATTTATTTATTTTATTTATTTATTTATTAGTCATAGGAGCTAAGAATTGTTTAGACGGAGGCTAAATTCAGCTCTGATATAAATGGGTGCACTTCAATAGGAGTTCTGCCTTCTGTGAATTAGGCCCCAGGTGTCTCAGCACCACTGTAAGATAAGGAAATATTATTCCCATTTTTCTCATGGGGAAGCAAGTGCAGAGGTTGTTCCTTGCCTAAACACACACAGGAAGTATGTGGCAAAGCTGGGAATAAAAACTCAAGTCTTGATTTCTCCCTCCCATGTCCTAACTCCTATACACACTGATAGTTTGCAACTCTTTTAGATAGGTACAAACCTGTAGTCAAGTCACTAAGCACTGAAAGCAGAGAGCTGAAGTTACTTGAGAACTTGCAGTACCAGAGCATTAGGCACTACATAGTTTGAGACAAACTCTTGAAAATAACACTTGTCTTTTCTTGTTTTTTAATATTCAAGTTCTGGATGTGCTTATTGCCACAAGCAACATGTCTGTGACTGAAAGGGACTCCCTGGACCTAACCTGCAACATCACAACAGACAGAAGTGGCATCTTCCAAGCTCAGGTGACGTGGTACTTCAGTGAGTCACCTGATGATACCTTGTCGGATGCCCAGGTTTTGTTGAGTGTGGACCGTGATTCTGTGGTCAGCGACTCTCCCCTCATCAGCCTGAGTCACGTGGATAGAAATTCCTATCACCTGCTGATGCGTGATGTGGGTGTGGAAGATTCTGGCTACTATTTCTGCCAAGCAGCTGTCTGGGTACCACAGCACAATGGGAGCTGGCACAAAGTGGTGGAGAAGACATCTTCACCAGTCAGCGTGGTGGTGACAGCATTAGGTGAGTGGCTCCATCCTGAGGCTCAACAGATAATGAGCCATTCTTTTCCTGTGTTCAATTCCACTATAGAGTATGCAGGGCAAAGACATTACAGGGTCTGTTCTGGGCATCCCACTATCCTACTGACCACAGATACAGAAAAATGTTCCTGTTCCAGGGTCTTTTTATCCATGTCCCTTGCCATACAGATCCATTCATACCCACTCTTCTGGCCTCTGTTGCCATGTATTTTAGGAAAGAGGCATGCTGGAGATTTGGCAGGAGCCTAAAGGCCTTGTACTACAACCTACATGAACTGGTGAACTTTGGAGCTTCCACACCTTTGGTAGCCTGATAACAGTCCCTATAGGGACGGTTATATTTATTCTTTTATGACCGGTTGTTCCATAAGTGTGACGTAGTAATCTGTTCTGTAAAGGTTTTTATACTGCACTCACTGAATGCCTCAATATTCAGACGGATAGTATTTGTTTGCAGGTGACCATTAATGTAAGTTTACCTGGACTAGCAGAATTTTCTATTCACTGTAAATAAGTTTTAAGATTTTAGAAATTAGTGAATTTTTCTAATTTAAACTTACAAATATACAAAGAATTGTCTCTTTGGCTGTACACAGGACTACCAAGCCAGGCAATCTTCGTACAGTAACTTCTCGTGGCTTCACTCACTAAATTTACGACTGGATTAGACACTTGTGGTTACTGACCTTATGTTTACTCTTTAGTGGCCTCCCCTATATTACTTTATTATAGAGACTCTTAATACCATATGACGGGTGGCCGACCTGTGGCTCCGGAGCCACATGCGGCTCCTCAGAAGTTAGTATGCTGCTCCTTGTATAGGCACCGACTCCGGTGCTGGAGCTACAGGCGCCAACTTTCCAATGTGCTGGGGGGTGCTCACAGCTCAACCGCTGGCTCTGCCACAGACCCTGCCCCCATTCTACTCCTTCCCTGAGTTTGCCGTGCTCTCACTCCTCTCCCCCCAACCCCCCTGAGCCTCCTGCATGCCACGAAACAGCTGATCGGGAGGTAGCAGAGCGAGAGGAAGGCGCTGATCAGCGGGGCTGCCAGTGGGTGGGAGGTGGTCAGGGGTGGGGGGAAATTATGGGGGACTGCTGACGTATTACTGTGGCTCTTTGGCAATGTACATTGGTAAATTCTGGCTCCTTCTCAGGCTCAGGTTGGCCACCCCTGCCATATGACATCAAGGGACTTGTTTTACAAGTCAAAGGTCATACCATGTGTCACTTAAGAGTATGTCATGTCTTCCAGTTCAGATGGTATGTTAAAAATCCTTGAATTACATCTGTGATATCAGGTTTCAGAGTGGTAGCCGTGTTAGTCTGTATCAGCAAAAACAATGAGGAGTCCTTGTGGCACCTTAGAGACAAACAAATTTATTTGGACATAAGCTTTCATGGGCTAGAACCCACTTCATCAGATGCATGAAGTGAAAAATACAGGAGCAGGTATAAATACATGAAAGGATGGGGGTTGCTTTACCAAGTGTGAGGTCAGTCTAACGAGATAAATCAACTAACAGCGGGATACCAAGGGAGGAAAAATAACTTTTGAAGTGGTAAGAGAGTGGCCCATTACAGACAGTTGACAAGAAGGTGTGAGTAACAGTAGGGAAAAATTAGTATTGGGGAAAATAGGTTTAGGTTTTTTGATGACCCAACCACTCCCAGTCTTTATTCAGGCCTAATCTGATGGTATCCAGTTTGCACATTAATTCCAGTTCTGCAGCTTCACGTTGGAGTCTGTTTTTGAAGTTTTTTTGTTGAAGAATTGCCACTTTTAGGTCTGGTATTGAATGACCAGAGAGATTGAAGTGTTCTCCTACTGGTTTTTGAATGTTATGATTCCTGATGTCAGATTTGTGTCCATTTATTCTTTTGTGTAGACACTGTCCGGTTTGGCCAATGTACATGGCAGAGGGGCTTTGCTGGCACATGAGGGCATATATCACATTGGTAGATGTGCAGGTGAACGAGCCCTGGATGGTGTGGCTGATGTGATTAGGTCCTATGATGGTGTCCCTTGAATAGATATGTGGACAGAGTTGGCACTGGGGTTTGTTGCAGGGTTTGGTTCCTGGGTTGGTGTTTTTGTTGTGTGGTGTGTAGTTTGCTTCAGGTGGGGGGCTGTCTGTAGGTGAGGACTGGCCTGTCTCCCAAGGTCTGTGAGAGTGAGGGATCGTCCTTCAGGATAGGGTGTAGATCCTTGATGATGTGCTGGAGAGGTTTTATTTGGGGGCTGTAGGTGACGACTAGTGGCGTTCTGTTACTTTCTTTGTTGGGCCTGTCTTGTAGTAGGTGAGTTCTGGGTACCTTTCTGGCTCTGTCAATCTGTTTCTTCACTTCACCAGGTGGGTATTGCAGTTTTAAGAAGGCTTGATTACAAAACCTAAACTTAATTTCCCCAATACTAATTTCTCCCTACTGTTACTCACACCTTCTTGTCAATTGTCTGTAATGGGCCACTCTCCTGCCACTTCAAAAGTTATTTTTCCTCCCTTGGTATCCTACTGTTAGTTGATTTATCTTGTTAGACTGACCTCACACTTGGTAAAGCAACCCCCATCCTTTCATGTATTTATACCTGCTCCTGTATTTTTCACTTCATGCATCTGATGAAGTCGGTTCTAGCCCACGAAAGCTTCTGCCCAAATAAATTTGTTAGTCTCTAAGGTGCCACAAGGACCCCTCATTATATGTGATATCAGTTAACTCTTGTGGACAGGATTATGATGTCGAATTATAGAAACTGGAGATGGAAAAGGACACAGTAGGCTCATCTAGCCCACCTCAGCAGCAAGAGCAGGACAGTATTCTCCCCACACTCAGAGGTGACTGTGTTACTAGATTGATATTCCATTGTGTCTTGCCTACACCAGAGATGGTGAGTTAACCAGCTTTTGCTCTGCATTACCCTGGCTGAACTCTTAAGCTACAAAGATCCTGTTTTTATGCAAATATCCTGAGAAGTGAACAGTCACGCTGGAGTGATCCAGAAAACCAAACCTAAGCAGAATTTCTAAAGAGCTGTATTTTTCAGTTTGCCATGACATGTCAGTCTCTCTCAACGAATGATTAAAACAATTTCTTTATTTGACTTTTGCATTTAGGATCTAAATTACTTTTGACAGCATTTCAAACCCGGAGGGGGAGGTGGGGACATTTCTACCCACTCTCTATGCTAAAATCCAGAAAGTACTGATTATCTTTGAGTTAAATGAGCCTAGTACCAGTTAGTGCCCAGGCTGGTGTGCAAGTTACCTCACTCCCCCCAGTTCTGCCAGTGCACTCAGTTGTGGCTTGAAGCTTCCTACTGTTCCAGTTGAGAGCCATTCCTGATCAGACACTGGCAGTAATGCCAAACGGTGGTGCCGGTCTGAGGATTAGAATGGAGGCCAACAAGCCTAAATTAGGGTCTGATCCCAGGTACTCAGAAGCGAATGGCCAAGTCACAAGGCTGATGGTCCCACTGAGACCCCTTTGGGTTACTCTTTATTTCCCATATGCATTGTAGGGAGAATAGACCTACTTTTTGGCATCTCCAAAACAGTAAATAGCCATTAACATTTTAAAAATGTTCCTAATATGCTTTGAGATGGATGCCATTGCTATCCTGTGCTGGTGCCCTTCTTCCTTTCAAACCATCATCTGGCCATTCCCAACTTCCCGTTACATTTCTGGGCTTCAAAACCTGGCTGCAGAAGGTCACTTTGTCTCTGGTCTGAAGCATCGCTTAGGCTGGCGGAAATTTCCTGTCCTTTCTCTCACCGCCTAGCTGAGGTGCAGGAGTGTATAAAAGCTACTCCTCAGACGATACTGCTGCCTAGGGCTGTGAGGGGGTGGGAGAAGAGTTCTCAGCATGTGAGGTTCTAAACTGCATCCTAAACTCACCACTAACCCCCTCCTCCTTGATTGAAGTTCAGTGCTAACGTGGTATTAAGTCACTGAACTGTCAGTGAGGCTGTTCGTTGACAGCTGACAGAGTGGAGGAATGAGGCTTATCCAGGGAGCCTTTTATTCCTTTTAAATCCTCTGTCTGAGAGTGTCTGTCAGTGTGACGTGCCTAGCCGGAGTGGTGCTGTCAAAGCCAAAACTCTCCCTAGCAATCCTTCCTCCTCCTCAATAATAATAATAATAATTAATACTAATACCAAAGTGATTAGCTGAAAACTGTTTCTTTCAGCTCTTTTCTCATCCTGTTCCCGGCCTGAGAAGTACTTCAGCCTTCAAACTCCCATCTTTGTACCAAGCTGCTAAAGCAGTCACAGGATACAACCTTCCGTAGCTACCACTCTTGAATTGTAACCCCTCTGGCTTTGGAGGGGTCAGATTACTGCAGTATGGTTTGAGTAACTTGTCCTTCAGTTTCAAGTCTTGAAGACTATTGCTGTGTGTAAATAAGATGTGAGGAGTGGTCTAGCTGTCTAGGATCTGTGGGGATTTAGTTCTCTCAAGGATTGCGGTGCTGGGTCTCATGGCCTCCCACACAGACCTGTTATTTGACAGTGGAACCAGAATTCTGTGCATTATTTTTTTTTGGCTTTGTTTATACTGGGAATTTTAGGAAAATTTCCCACCGTTACTGGTGCTAGCAATCATGGAAGCAGTAGTGTAAACTAGTTTCTTGCATTTTTACCCTTGTCATCTAATCCTGTAAAAACCAATGATTAAAACAACTGATGTCTAGTCTACACTAGTGCTCCCATGGTTGCTAGCACTGATGAAGCTGCACTAGTAATAGCAACTGCAGGAGATTCCCTTAAGATTTCCAGTGCAGATGTAGCCAGATTAAGTGGAATTGTACTATCAAACGTTCCCAGAGACTATTAGCGCACCCGGAGAGAAAAGGCGCTAGGGCTTATCTCCTAGCGTTTCCACTAACATGTTCTAGTGCCGTGTTTCAGAGGTGGCTACATTTTAGACGTGCATTTTCTTCTCTGTCCCAATTATAGACAATTACTGTTTCTGAGATTAATACATCAACCACAAGATAAAGGAATAAAGAATAAATTTGTTGAAAACAAAAACAAAATGTTGGGATATTTAGTCAGAAAAGAGTAGGAAGTTTGGTGTTGTTTTTCAAGTAACATTAAAAAAAGTAATACAGGAAAAAGAAGTCTTTTCTTATTGGTAGAAAAGCACTTATTTCCATAACTAAAATTCAGTGCTGAGAGATTCTTACCATAGTATCTCAGTTCACAAGCATGTAGTCTGTAATCTAGTAGAGAACAAAGTCATGCAACCTTGTCTCATCATTTCCTGGGTCAGGACAACCATCTTTTCCAACCTTAGATTCAGTCAGCCGCTCAGCTCTTAAACTATGAACTTTGAGAGATTCCAGCTCCATACAGGTTGTACCACTTCACAGTTCAAACTCAAAATTGCTTTTGGTACATGCATCCTTGGTTGTCATGTTAACCAGCTAAACATTCTAGGATGCTTGTTGGAGTTGGTGTTGTCCAGGGCCAAGGCAGGAGTTCGTACTGGGGATCTGTGGGGCGTGGGACAGTAAGTGGGAAGGGGTGGTGTCTGGGGATGGCCGTTTTATCCTGGACAGGGAGAGGAGATGGGGTGTCACTGGAGTCTCAACCGATCACTTTTCAACTTGAGAATGAAGAGTCCCAAGTTGTACACTCATCCTGAGCTCTCTTGGGAAATACAGAAGGTGATTTAAAATCTGAGCCTGAAACCTGCACACTTGGATGTTGGAGAACAGGCCAGGGAAGGAAACATTATTTCTCAGGTGCCGCATCACCTTGAGAGGCTTTGGACCTGATTTTCTGAAGTGCTGGACTCTGGTAACTCCAGCTAAAGTCCATGAGAGCTGAGAATCAAGCTCAATGAGTAAGTTGGATGCCTAAAATAAAAGGCCACTTATGAAAATGTTGGTCTCTGGGACTTGCCGATGGTCACACAAATCTATGGCAGAGCCAGAGTCCAGGTTCCCAATCCTCTGATTTTACAAATCTTCTATATTTAGCCCACCTGCTTTTTATATGTCATGTTTGATAGCTCCAGATATCAGGACTGCACTTGGTTTTTACTGTTACCTTGGTGTTTCCTTTTTACTTGCTACTTTTAACATGTTCTCTTGGCTTTCTTCCCACTTTCCCAATTACCTTGCAGAGCTGGATTACCAGATAGTTCTGAATGCTTCTAAAACACCTAAATTTTCAGACGACCCCACAGAACTGGAGTGCAGGATCATGAATGCACAGAACACAGAAGCAAACCTACGTTTTACGGTCTCCTGGTACTACAGAATGCGCCTGCGCAGTGACGCTGTTGTGACAGATGAACTTCTTGCCACTATGGATGCAGACTGGACGTTGCTGGTTGGGGATAAGAGCAGAGAGAGGACCCAGAATGGGGAAATTATTTTCTCTAAACAGGCCGTGGATACTTTCAGTTTACGAATCCAGTGGACTTCTGAAGCAGACAGAGGGGATTATTACTGTGTCGTCTCTGCCTGGAGCTGGCACCACAACAACAGCTGGGTAAAGAGCAAGGATGTGACTTCCATGCCAGTCAGTGTTTTCTGGGCTACCCAAGGTAAGTACTTCACACTTACTGGTTTAAATCTCTTGCTGCTGGTAGCTGCTGATTTCTTAGCTTTCTCTTATATAGCACCTGTCATCCAGAAGTATTCCAGTGGGCTTTGGAAGCTACGTGTATATATACATTTAGGATTTGTTTCATCCACTACAGAATTTTAGCCCCTTCTGGAGTGAAAGGGAGCAATTACTTAATGGTACTAACAGTATCATGTAATGTTTTGGAAAGGAAGTGAAGAATAACACTGTATCCATCAAACTGCAGTGGGAATTTAGGAAGGCAGAATGTAACTTTTAGAACTGGAATCAGGCCAGGGCACTGAGGTTATTGTGCCTTCTATTAAGAAAAATGTCATGGTACACAAAGCTCAAGCGGTCAAGATCTTTATCTCCCACGTAAAGATTTTTCCAGGATGCATCTCATTGCCAACAACTGGGACATTCTCTTTGCCTCTGTAATGCCTTTATTGTTAAACCGGTAACCTGTGCTTGGTACTTTGTAAGGCCCAAAATGAAGACCGTCCATGCCTTGACAAGCTTACAGCCTGGAAGCTGTAGTCTTCTCCCTCCCATCCTTTACCTGTAGGTGCTGGCTTTAAGAAGGCACCACAGAGAAACTTGCAGGCATGCAAGGAACTGGCTTTTGAAAAATAATGGCTAAGTGTGAGAGCCATACAGTGTTGGAATCCCATTTAGAGCTGGTTTGCTGGAAGGAGGGTAACTATGGATGGGCAAGACTTCGACCGTTCATCACTGAGGCCCCATCTACACAGGGGCTAAAAAAAATTACCTCAACCAATTCTCAAAACCAGTTTAAAATGGGTTCAGACTGACTCTGTCTAGCTGGGTACTTTTGGGTTGGTCCAAAATATGTTTAAAACAGAGTTTAACAACAGTGTTCCAATTTAGATGTAGGGTCACTGAGTGGGGGATTAGACTAGCACATAGCATTTAGGCAAAAGGCTTTTATAAACTTTCTCTTTGTTTAATGTGCATCTTCCAAAATATATTTGCTTAAACAGTCTGATCCCCTCCACCCTTGATTGCCAAAGCCATGTCTAAAACCCAGCTAGCTTGAACCAGTTTAAAATGGCTCAGGTCACAGTCTCAGACTAGAGAGGGACCAAAGGGAATCCCTACAGTGATTCAGTTCCAGCAAAGAGAAGATCTGTAAGAATCATGCATAACGTTCAAAGCACGATTTGTAACTTGGCCTGGGAATGGAGAGGTGTAATCCCTGCAAGATCAAACAAGTTACCATGTTTCTCTGAAGCTTGCTTCTCCAGCAGTGATGTGATCTCATTCATAGGAAAGACCTCACATGGCAGTTAGTCCAATCATTAATATGGCAGGCACTCAGTCTGATCACTAGTAGGTGCAAACAGAAATACCAAGCACCATGCCAATAGAAACATCTGATGAAGAGAACCTGCTTTTGTGGTACAAGGGATGTTGCCCTCAGGAAACTAAGCTGTATGCCACAACATGCAGTGTGTACGTGTGCTGTGTATAACAGTCTTCTGTTCAGCTGGGGCAACCTGGAGCTACGAGATGTCTTTGCCCGTGTTAATTTCTGTCGAAAAAATTGTGGCAGGTGTGAATATTCCTGTTCTGGCACTCTTCCAAAATTTCTGCTAGTTTCACAATATTAACTGATATGCAAGTGTAACTATTGTAGCTCAAGTGCCAGAAGGTTTTCTAAAAAAGACATTTACTGGAAAGGAGTGGGGCACTTGCTGACATGAAAGACAACTCTCTCTCTACACATGTGCGCGCGCGCACACACACACACACACACACACACACACACACACACACACACACACACAACCTATGTAGTGAGAAAATGAGAAATCTGGTGTGAACATATTAGGACTGACTTACTCCATCCGCACTTACTTTTCAGCAATTTGGCTAAAACCTTCTTATCCTTCTCCCCCACCCAGTCAGTTTTGCAAGCAGCAAGGTTCTTCCCTCCTCCCTACCCCAAAGCTCAAGGACCTGATGGTCACCAACATTGTAGTCAGCAGCCACGAAAGAGTTAAGCTGCTGCATGCTTTTCTGTTCCTTGTGCTAATTGGTTTAACAAGAATCTTTGGTGATTTTGAGTTCCTGACTGCTCCCAAGCCTAATAACAAGAGAGCAGCCTGCCTCCCGTGTGCTTGCCTAAGGAGAGAACCTTTTGCATGTCCCCTTGGAAGCCAAAAGTTGGCCTGTTCTAAATACAGCTTGTGCCTCCCACTGAGATTCTCTCATGGTTAGCAATGCTACACTGGTGCTAGTACAACACTGAGAGAATTTGAGAGACACCGCAGTTTGGGAAAGACCAGTGTCCATCCATGCTTTACAGAAAGGAGGGAAGACTTTGTACTGCATTCATTGATCCATTGGGATACGTAGGTGTTCAGTTCCTTGCTGAAACGTAAAAGCCACGTGTAGAGATTGAGGACTCTTCTTCTGGCTTGTCTTATGCAGTAACTGTCTTGTTTGTCCATTAATGTGCAATTGTTAATCTACCTTGTTCATTCTCAGGAGACCGATATAGCTTAAAGGCTTTTCTGCTTGCTCAGCTTTGCAAATAGAGCCAGTCATTAAGATACGTCATGACTGGTTTCTGACGTAGTCTGTGTAAAGTTCTTCTCTTTGTTTTGAAGGCATCTTGGCTAGATCTAACTTCACTTCACTTCACTTTTGTTTATTTTTTTATTTCAACACCTAACATAACTTTTATGTAAACAAACAAACAAAAGTGCTACTAATGGTACTTGAGGTTATTTAATACCAAAGAAATCTGACAGTGAGATTGTGACGGGTTGGATCACAGAAACCACCTTGGGAGCTGCCACCCGATGTGCAAAAGACTACCCCTGCTCCTGTTTTCCCTGCCAGCTCAGGACTCCAGCACCCTGTCTTGCTGAGCCAGACACTCCCGTCTGGTTCCAACACAGACCCAGGGTCTGAATCACTTGTCTCAAAGCTGCAAGTTTACCTGAAAACAGCTCACAGAAGTATGCTTGTCTTTAGCACTCAGATGCCCAACTCCCAACGGGGTCTAAACCCAAATAAATCCGTTTTACCCTGCATAAAGCTTATGCAGGGCAAACCCAGAAATTGTTCGCCCTCTATAACACTGATAGAAAGATATGCACAGTTGTTTGCTCCCCCGGGTATTAATACATACTCTGAGTAAATTACTAAATAAAAAGTGATTTTATTAAATACAGAAAATAGGATTTAAGTGGTTCCAAGTAGTAACAGACAGAACAAAGTAAGTCACCAAGCAAAATAAAATAAAATGCGCAAATCTATGTCTAATCAAACTAAATACAGATAAGTTCCTCACCAGTTCCAGAACACTCCCTTTTACAGGCTAATCTCCCTTTAGCCTGGGTCCAGCAATCACTCACACCCCCTGTAGTTACTGTCCTTTGTTTCAGTCTCCTTCAAGTATCCTGGGAGGGGTGGAGAGGCTCCTTCTTTAGCCAGCTGAAGACAAACTGGAGGGGTCTCCCACGGGTTTAAATAGACTCTCTTGTGGGTGGAGACCCCCCTCCTCCCTCCTATGCAAAGACCAGCTCCAAGATGGAGTTCTGGAGTCACCTGGGCAAGTCACATGCCCCTGCATGACTCAGTCTTTACAGGCCATGCTATTGTCCACATGGCATCTTGCATGTCTCCAGGAAGACTTCTCATGTGGATTGGAGCATTCCAAGATGCATTGTTCCGCAAGTGTTTCCTGATCAGGTACTTAACCTGGCGAATTCCTTCCTAAAGAAGCTGACCAAATGCCTCCCAAAGCTTACTTAGAAACCAAGCAAGCATACAGCCCATATTCTTAACCTTAAGTAGAAAAAGATATATATATGTACAAATAGGATGAATAGATATAGTAGACCATAACCTTTACGGAGATATGTTACATGGCACAGGCAGCACAAAACATATTCCAGTTATATCATACATACATTTATAAGCACCCCCTCCTCATGAAGCCTTATGGGGTACACTGTCTCAGAGATATACTGCTTTCATCACAGATGCTTGCATATAAAACAAAGTTGTCTGCTTGCATGGAGATTCCAGGCTGGTTTGGATCTCATGCCTGCTGTTGAATTTGGGTTTGCAGCACTTGCATGGGAATGTTCGAATGAGAGAGAACTTCTCCTTTCAATTATATTGTTCTTTAGACAGCCACACATTCTACAAACACTACCGGGCTTTGTAAAACCCTCCATTTCTTATACAAAATCTAAATATTTGGCCTAAAATTAGTTGATTTTTCTTGGCCTGAAGTCCCATGCAGCGATCACCCTGGTTTACATTGTGAGCAGAAGCTGCATGATTCTTGTGCTTCAGAAATAACTGAAAATAGAAGTGAAAAGAAATTGTGACCCTTTCACAGCTCTTCTTGATACTTGCTAGTGTAGGACAGATTCATGAGAATTAAGAGTTGATACTCTTCACTTGTAGACTGTGCATTGGAGATGCTTGTATAGTGATTACCCTTACTTTTAACCTTCCAATTTGCCTTAGATAACAGTACTTTGGTGTTTGCAGTGCAAATATTGAGGTAGTGTTACTTAAGGCAACTGAAAAGATTTTAAAGGTAACTGCATTAAATGCCAATCTTGTCAGAACATCTGTTCTAGCCACAATTTCCATTTTTTCTGTTTTTGTCAGGGTGGGGATTGGTGGAAAAGTGCATTTTTTTCCCTCTTTGTTTCTAAACTCTCCCTCCCTTATAACCATCTGTCTTTTCAGTGATTGTCATTATGGCCACATTTTTGAATTGATAATTCTCTTTGAAAACTTGTCTTCAGTTATTACCCAGAAGTATATTCTGCTAAGGCCTTGAAAAAATGTACATTAAATAGTAGGAGCAACAAAGGAATACTGTAACTTTTATAGAATTGAAACAGCCAGTCACACAAGTCAGGAAGTACTGCAAGACCGAAGGGAATAATTTGGCTAGGATGTTTTTTGTCTTTGACCTTGGTCTATTTGGAGTAACACCCAGACTGACCGTAAGTTGGGGGTGTATTCTTGTGGTTTCTTTCCGGGATCTTATCTATTAGTTCTTTTCCTGCTGCCAACATAAGCTGTGCCCAATTGTGCGCTTTTGTATATGTAGGTATTGGGTGGATTTCTGTTGCACTTTTGACCCTTTTAATTAATTGGAGGTTCCAGGAGTCTGACTCCGAAGATGAGTTTGTGGCACTACTGCAGATGGGAGGAGATGCGTACCCTAGAAGGATTCAGGTTACATTGCTTGAGGAAAGCTCCTCCTTTTTTTTTTTTTTTTTTTTTTTTAACCTTTCCGGCCAGTCTGTCTTTAAAGGTTAATAAGTTGCACTATTGCTTAGTATTAGGAAATGTGAAGAAATGTTTTCCCCATTTCATTCTTTACTCAACTTCTGAAGCATTCTCTTTCTAAGTACCAAATAATCTTTGATTTTTCTGTAACCTGCACAACTACCACTGGCTGGCCTGTCCAGAGGGAAATGTTGATGGTGGTGCTGCTCTGTAGCTTGTGTGCTGTGTGCAATGAAAGAGAAAAGCAATATTTCATAGATCACATTAATAGGAGCCCCTATTCTTTCCCCAGTAGCAACTGATGGAGTGGTTTTGGGGAGAGCTTTCTGTTTTGATCATGAAAGACATACGAATGGCCATACTGGGTCAAACCAATGGTCCTTCCAGCCCAGTATCCTGTCTTCTGACAGTGGCCCGGGCCAGATGCTTTAGAGGGAATGAACAAAACAGGGCAGTTTTTCTGTGATCCAGCTTCTGGCAGTTAGAATAGGGCAATCTGAGCCCTATTTTAGCCTAAATCCATACCTGGCTACATTGATGATCCCAGCTATGGCAGTGAGTGGGGTACAGTTAGTTGCATACATTAGTGTCAAAAATATTGATGTCTTGTATTAGGGATGCAGAAATGCACACTCTTTTCCCTTATGTGACCTTTCCTTGCTCCTGTTCAGCAATAACTGTCTAAGCCAGTGATGGGCAATCTACAGCCCGTCAGAGTAATCCGCTGGTGAGCCGCGAGACAGTGTTTACATTGACCGTCCGCAGGCAGGGCCACCCCCAGCTCCCAGTGGCCATGGTTTGCCGTTCCCGGCCAATGAGAGCTGCGGGAAGCAGCGTGGGCCCCAGGGACGTGCTGGCCACCACTTCCCACAGCTCCCATTGGCCAGGAACAGCAAGCTGCTGCCACTTGGAGCTGCGGGCGGCTATGCCTGCGGATGGTCAATGTAAACACTTGTCTCGCGGCCCGCCAGCAGATTACCCTGATGGGCCACAGGTTGCCCACCACTGGTCTAAGCACTTGTATGTTTCCTGGTGATCCCTGCTGTGCTTTCTTTTCCTCTTTCTTCTGAAGCAGTCCCCTTTTGATCCTTAGGCTTGGATGAATCAGAAGGTGGATAAACTTGGCTAGATTGAGAATACTGGCTTCGTGTCCCTGCTTATAGCAGCACGGTACCAAAGGCTATGAAGTGGGATGTAGATAAAGGCAGGCCGGAGTGCCCTGTAGAGCCAGAACAGTGCTACCTCAATGTGAAATCTAAATAGGACATTTCCTGGGAAGGGAAATGACTCTCTTGGAGTCCTGGGGATGACTGAGTCACTCCAATTGGAGAGATTGTTCTCTACGCTTTCCTTGGCACTTCAGGGATCAGAGCATCATTGTAAGAACTGGTTTTACAGTGGTCTTGTTCTAGTAGGCTTAGATGTTCTCATGAAGGGGATTGTTCATAGACAAAGGGGGGTTCCATATTAAATCACCATGGCCCTCTGATTTATATTGCAAATGTATATTGTACCTACTGGCACCTTAGGTATGTTTATAAAAAAAATCCCTCTGTGTATTAGGTCCTAGAATTGACACGTCAGACTCTCCAAAAGCAAAACAAAAATCAGTTCCTCCCACTGTATCCCATGTGTGCAAAAGTCTGATTGAAGATGTAGGATTTGCAGCATGTCCTGACTGTCAGCCAACTCCAGCTCTATCAGATGAGTTGGAGAAGTGAATCTGAGAAAGGCCTTTTGCTGAAAATGCTTTTCCACAGTAAGCCCTCAAGACATAAACTATAGATTGTCAACTTGAGTCTTCCAGCTGATTTCAGTTCCCAGCATGAAGCATTTATAAAACAGCTAGGACCCAAAACATACTAGGCTTTATAGTTTAAACCTAAAATCTTGAATTGTACCCAAAAACTAGTTGAAAGCTAGCACAGTTTATGAAGTACAAGTGTAATATGCTCCATGCATGAAACACTAAGTAGGGTAGCCCCAAGAATAGCTCACTGTCGTAATCTAATATGAAGGTGAGAAAGGTGTGGATAGCTGTAGCAATGTGCTTATAAAGTGCCGATGGATAAGAACATGCTCAGATACTACTGTTTCCTGGAATTCCAGAAGTAACTCAAGGTTCAGTAGGATCAGCAGGCTGTGATCCTTAATAAAAAGCAGATGTATCCCTTCTCTCATGAGAACCAATATTGCCTCTGCCATCTGACTGCTTCCCTTATCCAGTCAGCATCACTCCTGTCTTATCTGGACTGAGCCACAGCCAGTTAGCTCTGATTCAGGCCCTAGTCTCAGACAGGCATTGGGAAAGTCGAGAGAGCACCATTTGGGGGCATGAAACGGAGATACGGAGCTGAGTGGTGTCCACATGCAACAGTAACTCAACTGCATATGTGTATAAATCATGACAGTCCCCTAATTACATGATTACAAGTGATGGTATTTCTCAAATGAAATATAAAACATGAAACCACTTTTTTCTATAAACATTACAGACCCATATGGGCCATCTTGCAATACTCTCTTCTCTTCGGTGTATGCCAGCTATGCCAGGTTGGCCATGAAAATTGGGAACAAGAAGCAATACACCACTCTTATTACAGAGTAAATATAAAATAGCAAACATTTCCAGCCAAGTCCCTCCCTCCCTCCCCCCCAATAGGTAAGGTGGAAGGCAAAAATATTTCAAATATGTATAAACTTTCAAGAATGTTAGTGTTAAACAAATAGGAAATTCAGAGTTAAAGATATAATTTTACAGTTAACCACAGCCATTTAAAACATCAATCACAATCTTAATTCTGTCCCATTTGAGCTAACAAATGCCAAACTCCGACTAGGGAGATTGGGGGGAGGGTGGAAGCATTCAGGTACTATGGCAATGATGTAAAAACCTCCAATGAACAAAACATTTCATTACTGTAACCAGTCCTCAGGAGGTGCTAATAAGTTAGCTGTAATGCTGCAGTAGAAACTGATTTATTTCAAAATGCTCTGCATTGTAGACATTGAAATTACTAGGTTTATCAATTATGACTCTGCTTACTATGTAGTGAAAAGCATTTTAAATTCAAAGTTGTGCTCTGTTCCTCTTAAAAGAGTTAGGAGTTCAAATGGGGACGTATGGCATATAATTAATTAAATTACGTACACTTTATATAAGGTATCTAAGGATACCTTACATTATTAAAGCCATTTTCAAAGCATGTGGTTTGAGTACATAAATGCTTGGGTAAAGCCATAGGTCAAGATGGAAATAGACGAAGGTGCTGTTCCTCTGTTTGGTACATACATGGACTGCAGACTTTATTGTGCTTGTATTTATTGACTGAAAACTACTTAAAAATAACCTTCCAGGCAAAATGTGCGTGAGCAAGAGTTGGACAGTTGGTCCATAAATCAAGCAGCTGAGTGTTGTCACCAGCACTCTTAACTGACTTCTTAATTTAAAAATGCATAATTTCTGGAAATGAACTGTTTCCTGTTTCGAAAGCCGGGAGAGGAGCCCTGATCAAGCAGTCCTTAAAAGGAGGTCATTGCAGGCATATGTGAAACCATCAGTAACTGGTCATAAATCAACTGCTAACCACAGTTCCTATGCACCAGCATTTGGAAAGGAGTCCTGATGCTATAAACCTATAGCCTGCCAAAAGGAGTCCCACTTATATGAATCCTCTGTAGGCCCTAAGAATCAGGGGGCCCTCTCTTAAAGAGTCTAGGAGTGGAGCCACATCCCTGTCAACTTCCTAAGGGCCACTGGCCTGGGGCTGTCCTAAGATCTGCAGGAAAGGAAGATGTATGGGGTTTGCAGGAGACTTGAAGGTGATCAAAATCCAGTGGAAGAACTTCCCCCTACCTTGCCTCTTGCAGTTGTCTGATTTCTCTGGAGCAGGTCATGTGAAGAACTTCTTCCTCACCCTCCTTGCTGCCTTCTAATCCTCCACAGAGTTGGTGGGCTGTCTCCCATTTCTTTGTGATTCTTCCCTCCTCTTTACTCCCCCTGAGTCTTGCTCTTCAGCCACCTGACACGTGGTGGTTGAGGAGCCTAAGTAGGCTCATTGGATGGGCTCAGTAAGGGTTTTTAGGGTGGAGATTGTGATGCCAGGGAATGAAGAACCTCTTCCCTGCTGCCCCCTCTCTATTCTCTGGACCCCATGCAAGGATGGGGGAAGCAGAACTGTGACCAAGAGGACAAGGTGAGGGCTGGGGCAGAAAGGGAGGCAAGGAAAGAGATCATTCAGGCTCCCTGCCTGAGGCCCAGGAAGTGGCAGGAAGGTGATAGTCCCCTTCTGTGCTGCTTCCCCTTCCTCCTCAGATCTCCCAAAGCCCCCTTGGTAGACCTTATAGTAGTGATACTCAGACATCAGTGGTAAAAGCATCCTGATTGGTTAATAACTTAGGTTGGTTATTAATTAAATCTCACATTCTTTTAACATCATATGCTGCAAAGAGTGCCATGAGACACATTAAAGAGCCACTTGTGGCTTGCGAGCCACAGTGTGAGTATCACTGCCTTATAGGAGGGGACTGGGCAAGCACAGAGTGCCTGGGGGACAGCCTACCTAAGGGGAGTCCCCATCCCCATCTTGCTTACCTTCTTACTTGCAGAAGAGCCAGGAAGTCGGCAAACCCCTATCCATCTCTTCCCACCCCAGCCTGACTCTTGCTGCTTTCAGGCTTGGTCTGTTGAACTTCTGCTGAGCCCTACCACACCCGAATTGATGTGCCATCTACCATTATTACTTGTTATTTAACCAGGTTCTGGGCACTAGATCTTAGCTAGGCAAGTCCAGCAAACTAGGTTTTCTCTTCTTTCCATTTTCTGGCTACAGAGTGGCGAAATAGTTAGATGATTCTAATTCATCCTCTACTCCTAGTGTATCAACCCCTTGTCTGATTTACTTAAATTTGATAGAATAATTCTACGCATTTCCGACCTAACCTGCCAAAATAGGTTTTCTTACAATGGAAACTCAGTTCCAACTTAAACTGTGGTATGCCCACTGCTGCCTAGAATAGGCATTCAGAATCCAGTTGCACCGGTAACTATTTTAATAACTGGTTTCTCTGGAGCAGGTCATGTGAAGAACTTCTTCCTCACACTCCTTGCTGCCTTCTAATCCTCCACAGAGTTGGTGGGCTGTCTCCCATTTCTTTGTGATTCTTCCCTCCTCTTTACTCCCCCTGAGTCTTGCTCTTCAGCCACACGTGGTGGTTGAGGAGCCTAGGTAGGCTCATTGGATGGGCTCAGTAAGGGTTTTTAGGGTGAAGATTGTGGTGCCAGGGAATGAAGAACCTCTTCCCTGCTGCCCCCTCTCTATTCTCTGGACCCCATGCAAGGGTGGGGGAAGAAGAACTGTGACCAAGAGGACAAGGTGAGGGCTGGGGCAGAAAGGGAGGCAAGGCATTACTGTCCATGGGATTTCATTGTATTCCCTCTTACTGTTAACAAACTGTTACTGCTTAATGTGATCACATACTTTACACTTAGAAACGATGACAAGTTAAAATGCCAGTTTATGGAAACATTCAGCTTTCAAACTTGTACTCTTCTAATTAGGAATATCAAAGTTCAAATCTGTGACACATAAATAAAAGCATTGGAAATTAATTGTTTCACAGTACATCCTATATTTGGAGAAAACAGTAGTATTTTAAGTTTATTAAGATTAAAATAGCTTGACAGGTCCCATGAAAACTACAAAGTAGATGCATTTCTACTTAAATGACACTACAAAAAAAAACCCATTATAATAAAAGGCACTTACTGCAACTCTGCATGTGTTCCTTTGAGATACTAATGATCGTGTACGTTGCTGAACACTTCTTCCAAGGGGTCCTAGTGCTTTCAACCCTCCCTGGGCTTCATCCTGCTCCCATTGAAGTCCGTGACCAAACTCCTGTTGACTTCAATACAAGTAGGCTTAAACACATTGACTCCAATGGGAGCTGAAGATGCTCAGTTGTATTGGACCATTATGACAACCAAGTTAATGTAAGTATAAAGAAGTCAAATTCAGTTATGCAGTTATATATTGTCTTTAGCTTATAAACTCTTTGGGGTAGGGACTGTCTTTTACTATGTTTGTTCAATGCCTAGCACAACGGCATACTCAAGGCTGCTAGGTACTACAACAATATAAATAATATAGTGTATCAAAGTCTGTAGAAATGATGGTATGGAAAAATAGAATGTGATTGTATAATTAGACTGTGTTTTAATGTGCACGCATAAGGGGGCAGAGACTTGGCTGTGCATGCAACCACAATTTTGGCATCTCCTGACTTTTTTGAGCACCTAACTGCAATCCTAATATTCTCAAATTTTGTTGTAAGGAATATCTAATTCCATGCTCACCCAGACCACTGCTAACACTATATTCCTTTTCTGTTTCTGCTGATGCTTTATGTAGCATTGCATCGTGATCTACTTCGTACAGTGCTGATTTTAAAGTTGTCATACACAGTTTCTCATTTTGTGCACTGTTTACTCATTGGGAAAACTGCTGCTTACAGGCAAAACCCTCCAAAATGTAATCATGACTAGTATCTTGTTGCTCTCCTGGGGAAGGCAGAAGTATTTATTTCAATTTGGGGGGTACGTGTTGCAGCCTTACTCTAGCTTATTTCCCTGTTGCCCTGTAAAGTTTGCCTTGCACAGCATGACTGGGTTTGTGTTTAATATGGAGTCATTTTCATTACTGGAAGAAAATTCATTGTAGCAAAAACAGTACTGAACACTGAGCTGACTGCTATTTGCACTTCTGTGTTTTCTTGCCATAATAACCAACAGATACCTTGACTCGTGTGGGTTGACTGACAAATATACTGGTGTTTTGTGGCGAAGGTTAGACAGAAAGCATGCTCGTGCAGACCAGGTTAATATGGTCTCCCAAACAGCTCAAGGGGTAACGCTTTAGGGATCAATCTTGCTTTGTTTAGAGGGGACGGGCAATGCCAATCTGGAGGCTTTTTCAACTTATAATGTGGGTGGGTGGGGGGAAAGGTTGTACCCTCTCCACTGGAAGGAGCCATAGCTCATGAGATAGATGGAGGATCAATCCCAGCAATCAGAGCTGTAAAGATATTATTGGGGTCATCCTTTTCCACCCACTTCAGCCAACCTAGGACACTGTTGGAAGTTAAGATAACCCTGAATTCCTCAAGGAAGGGATGTGAATTGGAGCCCTAATTGCTCTGTCTCGTGGATTGGCCTTCGTGTAACTCCTTTTGTTCTTTGAAATGTAGCTAATACGAAGGTCTTATCTAAACGTAGAAATTTCACCACTTTAACTAAATTGTTTGTAAAATGTACTGATGGAAGCTAAACTGAGAGCTGTAAATTGATGCTCTGTACAGCTATTTATCTGACTGGTTTTTAAACTGACTTCAGTGAAACCAGTGCAACTTCTGTGTGCAGACCAGGACATAGATATTATGGTGTTGGGTGTTTTAAGTGCCTCAATAAGTAGGACTGTTCTCAAGTGTGTGATCTTTCCCAGTAGTGAACAATATACTTAAGTTTGCGACTCACTTACCTTTATCTACCTCTGGTTTTTGTTTTTTTGTTGGTTTTTGTTTTTTGCCTATAACTTTTTTGATTCTTTGCTCTTGAGCTCAAACTTTCCATGTCTGGGGATTCTGCTCCCCTCATAGATGCAGACCTTTCCAAAATCCTGTCATTAAGGGATATTTAAGATTCAGGCTCCGACAGACTTGGGAAGGAGCGGGGAAATGTAAGGCAAGTCCTCTGCTCTTTATTTATTGTGATTAATTATGTCAAATATGCAACTTCTAACATTCCAATATTAGTTATGACTGATTTAGACAAATAAGTAGAGTACAGGTGAGAAGTCCAGAGGTGGAGGAAGATGTATCCTGGATTTTTTTCCTACATGTAGAAAGCGTGTGGGGGACTTTTTTGTTCTTGTAACCAAACCTCCTTATGCTCTGATCCCAGCTGATCTTGCAAGCTAAGCCAAATCAGGGTAGGACACTACTTGAATGGATCTTCAAGGCAAACCCGTAGTGCTGCAGGAATTGGTGTTGATCCAAAAGGCTGCAATTTTCATTTTGTCGCTGGTGCGGAACCAATGCCCCAGCACTTTGATCTGAAATGGCACTTCCTATAGCAACATAAAACTGAGGCCCTGATCCCTTTAGGGATTTATTCAAACATAGGGGTAGTATCCTTGATGTCCTAGCCACATCTGTCTTGGGTAATTAAGTTCCACCTGTCACAGTTTCTCTGCCGTGTCTATCAGGAATAATGTTCTTCACCTCCTATCCTAAGCTGTTTATGTAACAGTGTGGGCTGTTAAATAGCAGCCTGCACACTACACCAGCAATAGGTAAAGTGTTCTAGGACTGTGTCTACTCGTTTGTGAAGCATTTTGAAAATCTGCTGGGTTGAAAGGTGCTATATAAATGCAGACAGCTACTTATTGCTTCTGATTTCCTTCCCTCTTTCAGATTATACACTAACAGTGGAGGCGGTGAAACTGAAGCCGTTCTTCGTGGCAGGCCACACCTTTGAGATGACATGCAAGGTGTCTTCCCAAAACATCAAGACCCCGCGTTACTCTGTTCTCATTACAGCAGAAAAGCCACTGATGGACCAGTCAAACCCTCATGGAACCACTCGCATAATCTCCTTGAACCAGGATTCGGTGGTACGACTGGAAGACTGGACAGACCAGACCCGAGTGGATGGTGTGGTCCTGGAGAAGGTTCAGGAGAACGAGTTCCGCTATAGGATGTACCAGACGCAGATGTCTGACGCTGGTCTGTATCGCTGCGTGGTAACTGCCTGGTCCCCAGGCGGTGGGGGCATGTGGCGAGAGGCAGTGAATGGCTTATCCAATCCCATCCAGATAGATTTCCAAACCTCAGGTCAGTACAGAATTCAATGTGTATGTGCTTTGGGAGGGAGCTGAGTGCTGCACGGTGCTTGTGCCAGTGTCACTAACCTCTGAGGTCATTGCTGCTATTCCTTAGCTCATGCTGAGATGGGTCTGGTTGCTAGAATGTTGCGTATCTCCACTCCCCAGGCACTTCTCTGCTGTTCATTGTGTCTGGTTATATCTTGGAATGCTTTAAATGAACTGGGTCTGACCTTGGAGTCCTGGCCCACATTCCTTCCTTCGCTAATACAGGCTTGAAAGTCTCTCATGGCATGACCTATCTCTGAGTGAAGAATGGCTACTACGCTTGCCAGCTCAGTCACTATATTACTGGTATATAACGATTGCTTTGGGAGAGCTTTAATGCTAAAAAGCCACGGAGAATCCTATTTCTGTTCTAAAGCAAACTTAATTAGTTTGGAGTAAAATTGCCCAAGTGCATTTCCTATCGATATAATTGCAAAAAAATCCAGGAAATTGCCAGTTAAGCCAACTTTAACATTGCAGCAGCCTCTGCTTGCATGCCCCACTACCCAAACATCTTAAAACCCAATCATACTTAGACTCCAAAGTGTGACATGGTATTTTGAATTTCAGCAAATACACAACTGCAGTGCATACATCTGTTCTTCAGAATTGCACTCAAACTCTCAACCTTAGCTGCAACATCAACTAGGGTACGTCTTTGCTACCCGCTGTATCGGCGGGTAGCAATCGATTTATCCGGGATCTATATATCGCGTCTCATTAAGACGTGATATATCGATCCCCGAACGCGCTCACTGTTGACTCTGGAACTCCACTAGAGCGAGCGGCGGTAGTGCAGTTGACGGGTGAGCTGCGGCCATCGATCCCGCGCTGTGTGGACCCCAGGTAATTCGATCTAAGATACTTCGACTTCAGCTACACTATTCCCGTAGCTGAAGTTGCGTATCTTAAATCGATCCCTCCCCCCCCAGTGTAGACCAGCCCCTAGATTAAGCTATTTCCAATAGACGGATGTTGTGTGTACTTGTGTGTGTGACTGAGGCATCAGGTAGGTGCATTTCTGATTTGTTATATGTTGCATTCAGTGACTTTTTTTTATGGTGCTGAACCGTCTGGGAGGGTTTCGAGTGGTTATACAAGAGCTGAGGCTGCTCTGGATATTGATGTTGGCTTAACTGGCAATTTCTTGGATTTTTAGTGATTACATATTTCAAATTCCCCAAAAGCATTTCCATCAAAGTTAATGGCTCCATGGGCAAATTGACCAGTTTTTTTTTTTTAATGTATCAATGCAGTTAGCAACTTCATTTTTATCTCTATTCCCGTTCCCCACGTGTTCCTTCCCCTTGCACCGTCTCACTTCTTCTCTGTGGCCCCACGCACAGCCCAGAGTCACATTATGTATCTGAAGCTTTGGGGGAAGAGGAATTCTGGGTTTGAGAGGACAGAGGTTTGCACAAACTGGGATCTGTTAATTTCCAGTTGGCCAAATAGTAATGAAATGATCCTCAACCAGCCAGTATCTAAAACTGAAACATCTTGTGGCAAGGGCCACGGGCTAAGCCTTAAGCAGTCATTATAAAGCAGTCCTCCATTGCAACTGTGCAGGGCTCTGACGCTGTCAGAAACTAGCCCTGCTGAAAGTGCACCTGACCTTATAGAGCCTGGACAATGTTGAGGACTGAACTTCCAGATGAGTTTCACTACTAGGCCTTATTATCACTCCCCCCTTCCTTTTTGCTTATAATCATAAAGCAGACATTACCCATGCTCTGGGCCCATTCAGAGTACCACGGCTAGTTGCTTATCGTTTCAACAGCATGTGTGTTACCTGAATGCTTGTGTTGCCAGTGTACAAAGAGTAGTATGAGAAGCCTGAAAAGGTGGGCCTTTTCCCCCTCCCCCCGAGAAGGGGGTCACTAAAACGACTCTTTTGAATGTATTCATATGGTGTCACTTTGTATTCATGCTAAACAGTTTAAGAACAAGGCACTCCATTAATATCCGCAGTTTGGAGGAAAACCTGTGAGCTATGTAAGGGATGGGTCTGTTTGTTGCATTGCCATCTTTCCTAGCCAGCCTTCCACCTCCCTTCAAAAGAGAATCTTATTTCCCTTTTCAGTCCTTCCAAGAGAAAAAAAGGCTGTTTCCCAAAATAAATCTGGTAAATAGCAAAGGCTGATTTTAAATTTTCACATTTGCGATTCAAGTTTCATGGCACATGAACAGATTTCACAGTCTCATCCGGTTCTGATTGTAATATCATCTGCACTGGCCTTCCCAGTCCCCCCGAGTAGTAGCTTTTCTAAAAGCTCTCTTGCAGCTCGACCTGCTGCCTCACTTTGACTGAGTGATTAGCTGACATTTTAAAATCCTATTTGTCTGAACTGTCTTAATACAGTTTGGATGGGAAATGCTGGTGCTGCCAGACTGAAGCATCTCTGGAGAAAAAGGAACTCATCGAGCTCAATTAGAAGGGACGTTGGCAAACATGCCAAACCAAAAAATGACTTCCTGCTTATCGTTAGGAACAGGGGCACATGTGAGAGTGCATACCACACCTCCCTTCCTCTAGCTCCATTCCTATCCCCGGTGCCTTTTTGTTCTGTTCCTCTATTCAGACAGGCAAGTGAAATTTAGAGGAATGATTACAGGCAAATACAACATGCCTAGCTTTCTAGGGGGAATGAATATCTATGGTTGGGCTTATGTGGAAGATGGGTTAAAATACAACTTAAATTCAGGATACAGTATGGATTGAAGTAATAGTTACAAAGATGAATAGCAAAGGTAGGGAGAAATTAAAAAGCATAGTTTGAGGAGAAATGTTTCGACTAAGATTTGAAGGTACCTCACCAGCCTCAGACAGAAGGTGCCCAATAACAGTAAAGGTGCTTATGCAAATTAATTTACCCGTATATCTCTTTCATGTCAGACAGGAGGTGGTATCCCTGTTTTACTATGAGAAAATAGGTACAGTGTCGGGGTGCTGGAACAATTTGTATAGTGGGGGTGCCGAGAGCCATTAAACCAAACAGTAAACCCTGTATCTAATGGAAACCACTTTACGCCAGGGAGTGTGGCAGCACCCCTAGTTCCAGCACCTACGCACAGAGTTTGACTTGATTGAGGTCCAAGTCGAGAGGCGGAAAGGTAAGGTGGGCTTATTCTACATGGCAGATTCTGCAGAGGGGAAGGCACTCATGAAAACTGTGTGAAGGGAACAAAAGCCAATGGGTGGGGAGTAGTGAGATGAGGTCTTTGACATAGGCTGGAACAAGTCCATGAAGGATTGAAAAAGCTAGAAAGTGCCACTGCAGTAAATCCTGAACTGAGTGGAGGCCTGATGGGGGTGAACTCTGACTTGCTCCAAACGATGCTTCCACCTTCTACTCGGTAATAGCGCTGCCTCACCCTCTGGAATTCCTGACCGTTTAGAAGGGTCACTGCTGACCAGCAAGGCATTTTAGCTGCTGCTGCTAACAATCAGGTTATTTATCTAAACAATTAACAACTGTAGTGTTCCAATCTTCTCCAATTTGACAAGCTCAAACTATGGCAGTATCCTGAGTCCACATTTTGGGGGTAAGGTGCGGGGGTGGGGAATAAATAAGAAAATAGAGAAACTCTCTCAGCAAAGGAAGTCCTTAATGAGTGTTACGTGAAAGCTTTTAGTGGTTGTAGGAATATCCTTCTGTGTCTTTATTGATTTCTGTCTGGAGCTGGGGGACTTGTTGAATTGGAAGTGCTTTCCTCTAACCTGGCTTCCTCCCAGATCTGTTTTGTCCAAGCCTGGCTGTGTTTCAAGGAAAGCTTTTTTTTATTGCACATGCACCTTGTGAAACGTGACCTGTTTGAATGGCAGGAGGCCTGTAAGATTTTTATATACAAGCTGGAGACTGCACACGCAAACTCCAATATTTCCCACCAATAATAATCTTGAAATGTGGCATTGTTATGAAAAGTTTTCCAATGAATATTTGTGGGAAAATGTCTCCCTCCAGATTTTTTCCAGTGGTGGCACAACTTGCTGGCTCCAGGCAGAGGCCACCTTGTTTCTTTGCTCAGTGCTGAATAAAGATGAATTTACTGCAGTAAATTCATGGTCTGAAACTTAAAGGAAAAACCTACTTGAAATTTCATTAATTGAAAGATGTGATGAATCTATATTTCAGAATCACATAAATTAGAAGTATGGGGGAGAGAAGCAGAGGGGAACTACTAGGTATAGTCTACGGCAGAAGTTGGCAACCTTTGGCACGCGGCTCGCCAGGGTAAGCACCCTGGGGGACCGGGCCGTTTTTTTTACCTGCTGCATCTGCAGGTTCGGCCAATCGCGGCTCCCACTGGCCATAGTTCACCGCTCCAGTCCAATGGGGGCTGCGGGAAGTGGCGCAGGCCGAGGGATATGCTGGCCGCGGCTTCTCACGGCCCCCATTGGCCAGGAGGAGCCACAATCCACCCAACCTGCGGACGCAGCAGGTAAACAAACCAGCCAGGCCCACCAGGGTGCTTACCCTGGCGAGCCACGTTCCAAAGGTTGCTGACCCCTGGTCTATGTACTCCCAAAACCTGAGTCGATTGAAGATTGTTCCCTAGTGGATAGCTTCATAGATTTTTATGGCCAGAAAGGACCATTGTGATCATCTAGTTTAACCTCCTGCATAACCTGCCACAGGACTTGTTTTAATTTCTGCTGCAAGTCCAATAGCATTGATTGTGATTGAATTAAAGCATATCTTCTAGAAAAACATCCAGTCTTGATTTAAAGATTTCCAGTGATTCTCCAATGTTTTTTTTTGGTCTACTTTGAAAAGTATCCTGAAATGGAAGAACTGTCGTTTCCTTTGGGAGATTATTCTGCAGTCTAATAGTTCTCACTGGTGGCAAATGTTTCTTGATATCCAGCCTGAAATCTCCTTCTCTTAATTTCATGCCATCACTCCTAGTGACATTTCCTGGCACAACCCTAAGCAGTTCTTCTCCCTCCTTAGTGCCGGCATTCTTCAGATACGTGTACACGTGTCCTCTCTTAATCTGGCCAAACCGTGTATCTGTTTAGTTATTTAAGCGCCTCACAAGGTGGTCCCTTTCATAGTGCACACTCCTCCAACCCAAAGCTCATGATCCTTCCTAGCCCTCCTTCAGACCAGGCTTCTTAATAATTAGAACTACTTGTAACATGTTGAATACTTTCCACCTCAGGGTATAAGCCGTGCATGCTAGGTGATGTTAGAGCTGCTCCTTGATACAGTGAAACACCCTTGCTAGACCAGTGCCCCAATTCTCTCTAACCTAAAGGATTTGTTGTTAGCCCACTTGGAGAAATTCTCCGGGTCCTTTGAGGGCAAAGGTCTATTTGGCAACTGAAAGGTGCTAAATCAACAACAACTCTGGAGACTGGTGACTACTAAGACTCTGAGCAATGTTAACTTCTTATTCCACGATAGGTCTTTTTCACTGCACCCACAGGGGATCACCACTAAGAGAGAGGAGTGTTCACTTTCCCATAGCCCTTTCCATCCCCCTGCTGAGCTGGGTAACAAAGGTCTAATTAGCACTTAACTGCATGTGTGGTTTTTGTGTCGTGGACCCCTATCTGCTAGGCCTCAGACTGGGATGAAAACATTCATTTCACACAGGTCATTGTACAGCCATCAGATAGTAATGGGTTCATTCTTCTTCCTAGCTGGGCCACAGTTGAGCCAGTGACCTTGACATGAAAAGCTTCCTACTCGTGTACCCAGAGGCACCCCAGTCACCCTGCAATTCAGGTGGCTTATCCCATAGAGTTAAATTCTTTTCCATAATCCCCCCCAGATACTATTTAGAATGGCTTCTCCCACAGCATGGTTACACAGAGATCCAATACAGTATTTCTGTTCCATAGAAGTGATTTGGTTGTGTGTGGGGGGGCGGGGGTGAGTTGTAATGTGCTTCTGTAAAGTAAGATGTGAGAGAGATAAGAATCGAGCTTGGCTTCACTCTGCTGGCTGCCTCCAGAGAAACCCCAGCAAAGGGTGAAAGCTGGTGAGAGTCAGAAACAAAAGGGAATTTAAGAAGCTTCTTGGTGTAATCTTCAACTCTGGATTACATCTGTGAATGAGCTCATTACACAGCAATGTTTTATCACTTGTTTTGGAAGGAGCAAAGATAAACCAAGAACTGTTGAAATGTGAGCTGCGTATTTGTTGTTAAACTTGTGATTAAAATAAAACTGTGCCCTCTGCTAACCCGGAGATCTAACTTCTCTTTTCCTTCTCTTTCTGCATCACACACTTGATCAAATATATTTGTCTTAATCAGGGAAGTGAATGAAGAGCAATACAGCAGAAACTCCCTGGCAAGAAATCCCTGTATTTTCTACCCTTTATTAGTGGGTAGAAAGCTGTTTAGTCATCATAGTTTTTTCCCCTCGTCAATTTGTAGTTGGGACTGTAAACCACGGATTAAAGTACAGAGGGTTCTTTCCAGTAATAACTGTTATGAAATTTGGGATGGTGCTGGTTAGGGAAATCTATATAGAAAGAATAAAGGCAGTGGGGGAGGTGGAGAGAAGAAGGAGTTTATTACTTGGAGAAGAGCAGATTATGGTCTCTTCAGTACAATAGTGGATGGCTTAGTGCCAGGGCAGTTATGAGTAATATTTTTGAATAGAGAAAATTTGCAGATTGCATCAATTTTTCCTCACATGGTTTATGGCACTGCCTGATTTCAAGTAGAAAAGGCACACAATGATTGCTGTCTGGCTGTTGAGGAAGACAGTATGTGACAGAATTCCTTGTTTGTACTTCTGATTCTGAGTCCCAGTTACCTTAGGCAAGTTACTTAACTTCTCTGTCCCCCACTTTTCCCATCTATAAAATAGGGATAATACTTGTCTACATGAAGCTAAATTTGATTTTTGTATAGTGCTTTGAGAACACAGTCTAAAATGCAGTATAGAAGGCCAGAAGTTAAGGTTGCCATCTTCCATTATAAATCCTTTTTCCCATTACTTCTAACTTTCTGAAACATTTATTTTCTGCGCTTTACTTGGTCTTGATCCAGCGATCTAGAAAGATTGATTGCTATCAATTCAGATGTTTTTATTTTAAATTCTGTGTATGAGTCTTTAAAAATAAAAGGAAAACAATCCTTAAACTCAGAGGTTTTGTGCAAGTATAACTCAATCAACTAAGCCAATTTTGTTCAAGCCTGGCTTCTTGTGTAGATGTCTTTTGAGCTCTAAAGAATAAACCAAGCTTGATGTCGTTTGCACCATTAGCTTTTTTCAGTGTATCCACAGAAGAAATTGCTGAAACTTTTTAAAAAAATCTAAAGCTAAGTCACTTCAAACTGCTAGGCACTGAGATGTACTCTATTTTTTGGGTTGAACTAAACTCTCTGGCCCAGAATTTTGGCCAGGAGAGTTAACCAGCAGTGGCATTCAGAAGGAATTAAACCAAATAAATCCTGGTCCTGGAATTTACAAATTCCCATTTAGCAACTTTTACTCTTGGTTGTTTTTTAAATTATGCTTAACCTCATTTCTCCCTTACCCCCTCCCCCCCCCCCCACTCCCAAAATCAAGGTGGTGTAATGTTGGACTTGAGTAATCGGTCTTTCAGAAATGAAGAACTGTGGTTGAAAGATCTATTTTAACTTAGTCATTATTATGTTTATAGCTTTTTAGTATAACAACTTTTTAACCTTTACAACCATAATATAGTAGAATAAAAACAGGTATTTATTATTACCTGAGTACGTACCACAGTTTACTGTCTGAGTTCGATCTTGGTTTGATTTTTAAGTTTCAGTGAGATTTATAAAATGTCAACTTAATTTCAAAACTAGGGAACCAGTTTTCCTCTAAGAATGCTTGTCTGTAAAGTTAATGTTCAAACTTTTTCATTGGATTTCTTAGCTTGAGTCAAAGCTAAATTGGCTTAGACCTTGATTTTTCCAAACTTGAGGTCATTCAGCTTTAAATGTTCCAGACTTTAAACCTACCGAATAATATTTTCAAACTTGGCTTGATTTAGGTCTCAATGAGATCTATAAAACAAGTCATGTGATTTGTACTGTAACTGAAATTTCTGTTTGTAGTTTATAATAGTGACTGTCCATATGACTGGAGCATGAGGTAAAACCAACCTGATTTGCACCAATGTCCCAGAAGTCTTTACTGTTGCTCATTAAACTTGGGTGCCCTGTGCTAAGAGGCATGCCTGAAAGCTGCATGCTGTTGCACTGATGCTAGTGCTTGCCAAGATGCTTTTCTTAGAGCCCTCAGAAAGAAAATGCCCAGCTAGCGGGTTTTTTGCTATGTATGCTTTAGCTGACAGATCACAACTTTGTTTTTCTGTGGGAGTGGTTCACTGTTCATTCCTGCTCATCTCTTCCTATTAGCTTTAACTGAAGTCAGGGCAACTGGTTTAAACGGGGAAACATAAATCAAGGCAATAGCACTCTGAATGAAAATAAAGATTACTTTCAGCTGCCTTTTTTTTTTTTTCTTTTTTTTTAAAGGAATGGGGAGTTGGTGGCTGCAGGGGACTTTTAGAGAGTTATAGAGCACTTCACAGCTAGGTCACTAGTACAAATCCTGCCCAAGTGGGTAGTGACCAAAACTTGTTACTTTCTGATAGTGTTTCAGTGGCCTGTGTGAAATAGAGTTGGTCATCTCAGTCCAATTCCTGGTTAAGTGCCCACATCACAAACAATCATAAACATGAGCATTGATTGTCCTCAGGTACTTGCAACTTCTGCAGAGGGACAAAGAATTGAATGAGTCATGAGCTGGTCTCTTCAGGCCAGTGGTCAGGCACACACAGTGGTGTGAGAAGTGGGATGGTGCCTCACTGGGAAAGTGCTCCCATCGAAGCCATAATTGTGTGGACAGAGTTTCCCATATTGTCATCCTAGCAGCTTTTACTATAACAGAGCTTGCTTAAAACATTGTTTAAAAGAGGAAGCCCAAGATTTTTAGTCTGTTGGATGAAGAGAGAGAATGGTGACCCCTGAAATGTTTCAGGGCTTTCTGTTGAAGACCAGCACTTCTGACGTAGGATGATGGCATTCTTCCCTCCTCCTACCTTTCTTTGTGCTTCAGGGACAATTTTCCCCAGCGTGGAGATGATTTGCAGGAGTTGTGTACTCTGGAAGGGAACTAATGATTTCCCGCTGGTTACTGTGGTTTACCCAGGGGAAGTGTGATCATTAAATGATGGACATAGGGAAGCAGCTGCTCTATTTGTTGCATCAGTATTGCCCTAGAAACGTGGGCATGCTGGTGACAAGCAGGGAGATGCAGCTGATGGTCTGAAAGCAGAAATTCTCTTTTATAAGAGATGAAAAAATTTGATCTGATAATGACCTAAGCACTTTGACTTCTGCTTTTAAGTTCTTTCATGGTAAAGGGTGCTCAGATTCTGCCCAGCTGAGAAGCTGCACTGGCAACTTGCTGGGGCCTTGATGGCTGCAATCAATGTCTATAAAATGGAGTAGATCGCAGATGACCTCATCTTTAATATAGAGATGTGATCTGCAGAAACTACAGGTCACAATGTGCGATGTTCTGTGTTGATAACTGTCCCCTCCGCCTGCACACACACAGAGTATCAAGGCTATGCTTCTGAAACACTCAGCAGGGGAAAGTGACATTGACAAGGATCAGACAATTCTTCTCTCACTCTGTCTGTCCATGGTCTCTAAGGAAGTATGTACAGGAACGCAAGCTTGATTCTCTTCTCCCTACCAATATAGTGGCAGGATCTGTGGGAATGCAGTGGTTCTCTCCTGACCTGAAGTCAGAGTTCACTCACTGATGCTGAACCGCTGCACTTGCTTACTGTAAAATGGAGTGCATATAAAACAGGATACAGTGATTATGGTGCCATTCAAATTCAGTCAACACTGCAGCACATTAGACTCTGGGAGGGCAGTGGTACTGCAAGCAAACATGGCAATCTCATGCATTGAGACTTTGATGTTTTATAAATCTAAATAAAATCAAACGAAGGGATGCTGGCCTGAATGTGATGGTTAACACTGACTTTGTAACAAGTGTGTTAGCATCTTTAATTTCTAGCTGCACAGCTCACTGAAGACTAACAGGAAAGAGCTTAATTTGTTTTATTTGAAGAATGAACGTTATAACACCTCTTATGACAGTGAGATTGCTGGCTATCTTTGGAAACAATTTGAATTTTCATAGGAAGATCTTGGACAGAGTCTGAGGAAGTGGTTGTGCTAATATTCCTTCCCCTTTCCTTGTGGGAGGGAGGGCTCAACATGTTAACTTTTTAAATGTGTGTGTATTATAATGCATTTATAAGGCACCCATCACCATAGCATCTGAACTTTATAATATTCTGGGTCTCTTATTTCCATAAATATGTTCTAGCAGACTCTTCAAGTCTCAAGCAATAGTTCATAAAACTTCTAAGGCTTCTTTGTTATTCATTTATCTCCATGTTTTCAGGGACATCTTACACTTTTATATAATGCCTTTCATGTGACAGCGGTTTTATAAACTTGCATAGGTAGACATTGTTTCATCACTGCCAAAATGCAGCCATTTCGTGGGGGTGGAGGGAATGGGAGATTTAACTGCACACAAGAGTGTTGCACTACAGTTTAACAGAAAGTAAAGAAAATTATGCCCATTTGAAATCATAGGACAAATTTAGGAAGCCACAAAGTAATTGCTTCCTCTTAATTGGAATTTTGGCTCTTGTAAAAAGTTCTCTGTAATCTTTGTGGACCACAAATAGTCAGCCCTCTGCGGTCTTCAATATCTCAACCAAAAGGTTACACTTCCAGTGGCACAATGCCCTTATTCCATTCCAGAGCATTGGTTCAGTAGTGACGTGAAGAAAGAGTACAATCTACTCAGTCGCTAGTACAGCTTCCTACAGAAACGTGGATTTTCCTAGGAGGTTTCCCATCAGAAGCCTGACAGGACTCTGCAAGAATTATGAAGATTATTGGATTTAAAGTAGGGCGTAGACCACAGAATGATGGAGACAGCCATAGACGGTGCTGTCTAGTTTCTCACCTCTGTGGTAGGTGAACCCTTATTTTAGTAGAGGACTCATATTATGGGATGATCAGATATCTGTTCTTCAGTCTTGTACCTCTTTTGTAGGCAGAGTACTAGGCATGTAAACCTATGTGAAGTACCATCACTCAGACATTAAGTTTGCACCATGGATTTGGTACTGGTCAAAAGTCGGTGTCTCGATCTAAAGGCTTTTCTGTGGTGCACATCACCATAGTAGCTGAGCACCTCACCACACCCCTGTGAGGGTATATCCATATCACCATTGTACAGCTGGAGGAGTTCAGACACAAATGTTTTGACTTGCCTAGGATCATAGAAGAAGTCGTATATGGTAAAGCCAGGACCCACATAAAGAACATATGGAATTGTGGCCATATAATAAAGGTTACATGTTTTAAGAGGTGAATTGGGTTTTGTTCAGCTCCTAATAGATATGTCCACATCACACACATCAGTGGCTCCGCAATCAAAGCGGGGGGAAAGGAGGTCGTCCAAGACTGAACAGGTGAAAGTCACCCACAGGGGCCTCCTCCAGGGCAAGTGGGAGGCACATTGGCAGAGGACAGTGTGGGGTAAACTCCTGCCGCCAGACTGTGTCTGTTCTATGTATCCGTAGACAACTTCAGAGCTGGTGATTGGTACTTTCCACCGGCATGAAATTCAGTGTCGTAAAGAATATGTAAGTGGTTCCATAAATCTTCACTCTGAGAGCAGAGGCAATATATTAGTCATCTGACAGCAAAGTGCTTCACAAACTAACCTAGATTATTTTAAGTACTGGTTAAAAGCTTTTGGGTAACACAAAGAAGGAACCGTGAATGAATAATGAGATTAAATTGCTATCTTTTAGGTCCTGTGTTTAATGTCTCAGTGCATTCGGACAACCCGACGGTTTACCAGGGCGAGCTGGCAGATCTGCTCTGCATTGTCACCATCGACGGAGTGGCACTTGAGCCAGGTACCCCACTGAACTTTATTTCATTTTTGTTTTTTGGAAATAACTCAATTACCTTCACTGTACTGTACAACACTGGCAATTGGGATGCTATTCGAATAGGTCTAAAAATCAAGAACCACCCCAAAGCCCCATAGTACTAGTCAAAGCAAGGAAGGATATAGAAGATACACACACATATAACCTTTTTGCCTGTATATATAAAACAAACTAGGTTCTCATTTCATATCCTAGTGAAGAGGGGTCCTCATCACAAATCTCCGTTACTGTTCACGCTAACAGTCCCCATTGCTGGCAGTCTCAGCAAAGAGCCAAAGAATGAATGCACTGTGGGCCCAGTCACCCTTCGTTAGGAATGAGATTCATTGTCAGGGCAGTGTGGGAAAAGCTGTGTATCTTCTGTGGATAGTCATTAAATCTCCACGTGTCAGCTTAGCACTGTTTGCCCAACACTAAACTTACTTTATATCTTGTTTTTACCATTTTAAAATTTAGCCAAAATGCTAACAATCCTTTCTCATTGCTGAGCTCTTTAGTAATGAGTCTGCTTCTAGATTCAGGAACTTTTGTATGAAATATCAAGAAGAAATGTTGCACTCTGTTCATTGCTAACATGGCAGGAGGCACACTGAATGCAAACCTTAAAAGGCCGTGAGGTTCAGAGAAGCACCGAAAGTTCAGATGCCTGCTTGACACTAGCGTGGCTGATCCCGATTTGGGGTAAAAATACCGTGAAATAGCTTTATATGATACATTTGTGCTTTGAGAGATCAAAAAGCTCAAAAACAAACAAAAAAACCTAGGTTTGATGAGAGTTTTGGATGAAGGTTTAGCTTGGTTTATATTCTCTTCAATTTGTCCCTATTTGTTATGTAAATTAATACATGTGACACTTATGACCTCTGTAAGTATGATGCGTCTCCAAAAAGAATAAATAAATCTCTTTTTAGTATAGAAGCTTAGAACATGACATACCAAGAGATAGTAAAGACTCACCACCTTATAAAGTTCCAGGCTAGCCAGGTATATATGAATATAGAGGCAAATGCAGTGTACATTGTAGTGAGGTTTATTATATGACTGTTCTGGGGGTATGTGGAGAACGAGAGATTGGAGGTATCTGGACAAGGGATGGAAGGATGATAGAGAACAGAGTTTTACACTGGAAAGGTGACCTCTCCAGGGAACTGCCAATCCCTATGGCCAAGGTGTGAATAGTGCAGTCTCATTGGGGTTGAGATGATTATTGATTATTGAAAGCATTGATAGTGCTGAGAATTAGAAATGTCCCTGTCACCCAGAGCAGTCAGTGCAGAGTTTCCATTATCATAGCACTGAAGATCTTTGTAATCGATTCTGCTTCTGGGAATTGTCTCATTGTGCTTGGCAGATCTCTGTTTCTGCAGTTCCGTAGGTCTGTAACAGCTGGGCAAACAGACCCATATTCAGCTTGTACGGTGGACGTGCACAGCAGGGAATGACTAAGTGTGGAATTGTGACAGGTGTCCAAGTAACTTAGTCAGTGGTCTGTGCAAACCTTGTTTAACAAGATTTGGGATTCAAACCAGTCCCATCTGTGTCCTCCTGGAGAAGCCACATCTGGGCCCTTCAGGCATGCTTGAGAAACTGGCACCTCTCCAGCCCTCTGCTGGACCTGTGAATGGGAGTCTGATATCTTTTTGGCCTGTTGGTGGCCTGGCCTATTTTTATTGAGACATCTCTCCATATCACAAAATTTAATTCACAACTGGAATTAATAACCCAATCTTAGCAGAGATGTCAAGAAATTGAACAGACCATGGAAACTCCCCCCCGAATTGGAACTGACACACAATGCTGGGGAAAGCTTGCCACAACTGAATGCATACAGAAGAGTTGATGTACTTTCTGGGTTGACTGGGGCGGGGAGGACTTCTGAGTCTCTTGAGATAACTGGAACAATGTTTTACAGGTCTCCCTCTGCCACCAGGGTGTGGGAAGTTAAGTGAAGGCAGAGCAGACATCACTGCTCTGCCAACTGTCTGCTTAACTTGCACAGAAAGGTAGCACCACCCCTGGCCCAGCCTGCATCTTCTGGAAATCATAGAAGTCAAGTCTCCATATTAAATACTTGCTGTTTTGGTCTCTGACCTTCCAGAATTGTTCATTCTAGGTTATCTCACGAACACAGAAGAGCCAGTGGATTTGAAAGGATCTTTTTTTTTTTTGTTTGTTTGTTTTTGTTTTTTCAGGCAGCAGACATGTTGTTGAGTGTATTACGCCCAGATTTATGATGAACTGTTTTCATCTAAGCTTTGCAGCTCTCCTTCACAAGTGTGCAATTCTAATAGATGTTTATATTTCCTTGAGTAAGGAAGGGAAACTTTTGGGGTGATCTATTTACACACTCCTTAATTTTCATAGCCATCTGTGCAAAGTACTTATAGGAAGATTTTGAAATATTTGCTGTGCTTGAGAGAAGACAATATCCTTCTCTTTATCTGTCAGCCTATCCTCCTTTTGTTACACCCAGGATCAATTAGAGTACTTATAATACTACTGGTTCTAGGTCAGACTTAGGTGGGGCAATGTAACTTGTCTTAGCTAGCTGAACATTTATCCATCATTGAAGGCACTTTTGGATGTGTCCCTGAGTGCTCTGCTTTGGCTACAACACTATTCAAAGAAGTGCTGCTGCTGCTTTGAGCCCCCTCATGGAGTGTGCATTATGGAGGGCTGGGACACTGGAACTTCTGTCCCTTCTAGATTCTTCATCTGGGAGAGCCAGTTTGTTAGTTTAACAACTGTGATTGGTGCACTGAATTTGAATGGGAAAAAAAAATATTTTACTTCTTTGAGTAAGGTAGTGCCTCTGGTGCCTCAAGGGCAGAGTCTCTTCTATTCTGTAAAAATTCTTATTCTAACAGATAACAATGTCTCCCAAATGACTCCTTCATAGGCCTGTATTCTCAGGTGCTTGAGAGTATTACGGTGTCTCTCTCTGAAAAAGTAGTTTTATGTGCTCCAGACAGACCCAGTGAGTGCCCTGGAAAATTAACAAAGCCAGCTTCTTTACCTATCTTGAAGTGGTACTCCTCGCTCTCGAGGAGGCCCTATTCAACCTCATATAAATTTAGCAAACAAAGAGGGGTTTCAAAATTGTGATTCAGCACAATCACAAGATGCTAAAAGAGCTCCATTCTGTCGAGTGGAAGTGTATAGTGTATAGTAGCTGGGCTGGGAATAGGATTCACTATTCTGAGGACTGAGTGGCCAGAAAGTAGCTAAAACCCAGACAGCTTAGTCCTGTGTGTCAAATTGGAATATGCATAACAATGTGCCTTACATGTTGATGATTTTAGCCAGCCTAGAGGGAGAAAGCAGGACACCACCACATTAGTCTGCCTGTAAAGAGGACCTGAGAGTTTCATCACCCAAAGGGATCAGCAGCCCCCTGGATATAATTTTTCTCCGTCATAATATCCCAGGGTGCATTTAGCCTCTCTTTTCCCGGTGCCTGATATCGACTAATATAAGACTGTATGGTAGGGGCAGGGAAGAATGGCAGTGAATTTGTGGTGACAGTGATCTGTTCCAGTGATCCAAAAATGGAGACACTTTTTGTTCCCCGGTTAAAATTGATACTTAGTATGAACAACTGGCATGGGGATGGAGGAAAGATTTTCTTGCTTTTGGGGATGCCAGTGTATAACCAAATATTTAAATATGCTGCTTAATTGATCAGATCCTGGGAACAGCTGGACATATTTGCTATTAATCTTTAGAGAGCACCGAATTCATGTCCTGCTGTTGCTAAGTTTCCCAATATTTTGTAATATGAAAAATCACACAAAACTCAGGAATAAAGCAAATGATTTTGGCACACGGCCCCTTCAAGGGATATAGTAACGAGGAAATCTTTCAGACAGACAAACTCTCCCCCTGATTCTCTGAGTGTGTCGGTACTGAGTCACTAATTGCGCACTGTGTATACTGATTAATAAGATATGTTGGCATAATACTATTATGCCACGGTGTAATTACAAAAGATAGATCTGGCATTCTCAAAATGACAGCAAGATCTTGTAACTTTCAACTCATTATCTCTGTATGAAGGAAAAAGAGAACCTCAAATTAACAGTATAATTTTAAACAGAAAACAATTCTTCAAAGGTATGAATTTGCCTGAGGCATTAAAAGGACTTGTTTGTTAAAATTTTATTCTGCAAGTGTAACCGTGTGTGCCGGGGGAGACAATAGGTCACAGCTGTGTCATCTTTGATGTCATGAATCCTGGAGAATGTCTAAGTGTTTTTACTATAACTGGATTGAGCGTGTCTGATGTACAGTATGTTGAAGTAAGAGGAATTTATGGGTAATGTATATCTTCAGAGATTAGGTGTAGCCAGGATGTGTGGACCTGTTACCTCAGGTCACAGTTTCAAACTCAACCCAGGTTGGTGGAGACAAAAAAAATAATGGCTGTCTTAATGATTTTTGAAATGAGTGCGTGGTTCTCAATCTGGCTTCTTGTGGACTGGTGCCCGCTACCACATTCGGCACTAACAGGCCCCCTTTTAAGCAATCTCTGCAGAAGTCAAGAACTGACTGGGCTATGGAGATGGAACTCTTCCCCTAGAAGTGGTCGGTCCAGGTGCAGAGTGAGGGACACTGGTGGTGAAGGGAGCAGGCAAGACAGGGTGAAATCCTGGCCCTATTGAAACAAAGGAGATTTTTTCTCTTGATTTCAGGTGGGCCAGGATGTCACCCTGAGTAACTAAAAGTAGCCTCTGCAGTTACAGGAAGTAGGGGTGATCTACAAGGACTGTCTGTCAACAAATGTGCTTCCAGGCATTAACTGATCCCCAGGTGGGGTTGGGTAATGTTTCCCTTCTCCAGAACTGCAAAATACACTAGGTACTTTTATGGGGGTTCTGTGGCATCTTCTGGTATTGGCCATTGTTTCAGTCAGGATAGTGAACTTACTGGGTGAATGGACTATTTGGGGATGCCAGTGTCTCTGTTGCTATATAGTGTGCCCCTATCTGCTGTCTTTCCCTCTTTTCATTACAGAAGACATTGTACATGAAAATAGGACATTTTATTCCATAGCGTTTATCTGCTCCTGCTACATATTTCAGTCCTGCTTATGGGTACTTCCAGGTCAATTAATCATATTACAAACAGAATTATCCCCTCCAGTATGGGAATATGTAACAGGATTTGAAATGCAATATGTAGCTATTAGAGAGACAAGATAGGTGAGGTAATATCTTTTATTTTACACAGAGCTTTTCTTCAGGTCCCTCCTGAAACATGAAGAAGAGCTCTATGTAAGCTTTATCGCTTGTCTCTCTCACCAGCAGAATTTGGGCCAATAAAAGAGATTACCTCACCCACCTTGTCTTTCTAATCTCCTGGAACCATCATGGCTACAACTCTATGTGCATACATAGATGTGGCACCTGCTAACTACAGATGAGCCGAGGAGATACCCCCTGCAAGTGTAGGGTAGGGCTAGATATTGAGATTGAAGCTCAGATCAGGACTGATGGTGCTGATATCCTGCAAAATGTTAGTGATATTTTGGTTGCACCTTATTCAGAACTGGAAAACATGGACTCTTTTCAGTTTTAGATCTGACGTGGATCCAAAATTGTAGAGACTGGTTTGGATATGGGAATTCAACTAATTCATATTCAGTATCTCCCTCTTCTGCTGCCCCGCCCCCTCCCCCCAACACCGATCTGTATCCAAAATTCATAAGGACGTGAGCTTCAATTTTGACCCATCTCTGTGCTTTATGTGTAGGGGAATAAGAGATGCAGATAATGTATAGAAGCAGCAGAATTGTGTCTAAGGCTGCATCCTCATTACACTCAAAGCCATGCTAGCTACTACTACATCTGAGGCACTTGTGTGGTAAGAAGAGCTCAACACAGTGTGGGCTACTGATTATTTAGTTAAGAACAGTATTATATGTGTGCTGTGTATTATCTAGAGCCCATTGACTACAATGTGGCCAGGCTGGCACACCTCAGGATAAAGTCCCTGACTCTGGTGATCAAGGAAATAGTGTTAGGCCTCTCCTGCTTATCTTCCTGACATTGTGGATAGTTCAGGTAGAGAATGGTCCATACCACCCCTATCGTCCCGACACACTGATTATGAGAATATCTCATTATTGCTGTCAGATGGGATCCATCTTTAGCAGGAGCTTTAGACAAGTTTGTGTTAAATCATAGTTTTTTACGCTCTCTTTCTTTAGCAGCTTTCTGTTTATTACTCATATGTAATAGCATCCATGCTGGTTTTCTAACCTGCTGTGCAGTGCAGTGGGGCATTAACATAGAGGATGTTGCAGTGATTAAACTGCATCCTCAGCTGCCAGCCTAATAGGGTTAAAAGTGCAGATCTGCTAAATGGATCAATATGATCTTGTATGAGCACGGAAAGGGACGGTTGTACTGATGGACTCTGACTACCTGTCAGCCGGTGTTAGAGGTGGCAGTCACAACAAAGACACTTGGTAGATTATCTCCTTTCAAGTGCAATGTGTGCAAGGCATAGTCCCTTCTGAGACATAACTAAAGTAAAACTTTGGCAGAAAGGTGGGCTGTTTCATGGGCAGGATGTGAAGGCAAATATTTAGTGATATCATTGTGTGGGTTGTTTTATGAGCAATTCTAGCATGCTCATCGCTGTAGTACCCGAGGGCCTGCCTTTTTATGTTGAGCACACTAACTACAGCTGGGAGCTTGTCTTTTTAGAGGAGAGACGTCTCTGCAAGCACGAGGGATTAGACAAGGTCAAGGATATTGTTTGGAAACTATTACCCACTAGCAAACTTCTAGCATTCTGCTCCTCAGCCCTTGTGCTTTAGTTTAACCATGTGGGAGTTACAAATGTCTTAGCCAGCTTCTAGGCTTGCTTAGCAAAGACTCACCTATGAAATTAAATTTGAGATTTCAGTCTAAAATAGCAGGAAAAAGACAAAAATAGAAGATCGGCTGCTGCCCCCAGTAAGTAACCCTGTCCCTCGCCCAACTATCTATAGCCTTCCTACCGTTGTACCCCAGCCCAACTTCATGGCACACTTACCCTCCCCACAAGTACCTGCACGATTTACCCACTCTCCCATAGTTGCTAAACTTGTGTTTTGACAATATCTTAATCCCATTCCTCTTCAGCTGCTAAACACTCATGTGCTGCCCTCTGCTAAAGCACCCCAGTGTGACTTTTCCATCTGCCGGACTGTTCTGTTCCCCTGCAGTAACCCTCTCACTTCCCTTCCTCTGGGCCCGCTGACAGCCCTTCCGAGGTGCTAAAAATCCCTTGCTACCATCCCTGAAAAAAAGCCCCAACCACCCCACTAAGTGTCCTAGCCCTGACTCTTCCCTTTCTGCTACCTCTGCTTTAGCAAGTGCCCACGACTCCCATAAACTCTGTCATAATTAGATAGAATTACGAGGATTAATGCCAAATATTGATCCCAGCCTACTTAGTTTCCTGCAATCATAATCTTCCTTGTGTGTCTGGTCAATTGAGAAATGAGGTTAACTGCCTAAGGGTTCATACGTTCACGATACCACCTGCATTGTAGTCCTTCTGTGATTTACCCTGTTTGTGTTGGAAAGCTGAGTCATCAAAGAGCAGGATGTACTAGAAAAAAAATCTATGCTGTATTTTCAGTCATTTGGTTATAATGCTCCTTTATGTTCAGAGACACCAGACTCTGCCCATTTGCTGACTAAGTGACACTGTAAATATTCTTCAGAGCTCACTGTCCTTGCCAAATTCTGTTTGCCTTTAAATTCAGATGATATGTCCTTCGACGTCTCCTGGTTTGCTGTGCATTCCTTTGTACTGGACAGAGCCCCTGTCTTGCTAGCTTCCTTGGATCGGAAAGGAATCGTGACCCAGGCCAGGAGGAACTGGAGCAGCGACGTCAGCCTGGAGAGGATCAGCCCCATGGAGTTCCGGCTGCGGGTGCATGGCTCGGAGGACCAGGATTTCGGCAACCATTACTGCACAGTAACCCCTTGGGTGCGATCAGCCACAGGCGTCTGGCAGCGGCAACCGGAGATCAAATCCAAGCCCATATTCATATCTGTGAAAATGGATGGTAAGGGTTTTAGAGACTTTCCTTGTTGAGACGGGGGAATGTACTTGCCACATGCCTGTTGGAGCCCTCGGGTACCAACTATTCCCCATTCTATCCCCACCCTCCCATGTTGGAGGCCCCTGCGTTGTAGCCTCCTCCTTTGACTGCACAGAGTACTTCATAGCCCGTCCGTACGCCGGCTGTATTCTGCCAGTGGGGACACTGGGGCTCAGGAATAGCACTAATGACACTTCACCCCATATTGGCGATAAAAACACATGTAATGCTATGGGCCTAATGTGTATTGACGTAGAACTAGAAAAGCTTTTTAAGTACTCTGCAGCTGCCTCTAACTATGAAAAGTGCTAGTTCTATCTGCAGTTAAACTTTGCATCTGCCATTGCATGTTAAACTTTTAATTCTTGATCATACAATGTGCCCAGCAATGTATCGTGCTTACAAAAGCAAAGCTTTCCCCTTTCCCAACCCATTGAGTGGCCTGATACTTTGCACATCTATAGCATCTTTTAATCAAGACTCTCAACATGATTTACATTGTAAACTAACTCTGATGCTGACCACACAAGGGAAGTATTAAGCCATATCTATATTACAAACTTTGGTAAATGCAAGTTCTATCAGTGTAAAGCCACCGCAGTTAGTACATCGCTTGTGCATATATGACTGCTTGTGTTGGTGCTGCATGTACACACCAGGAGAGCTTGTGTCAATGTAAAATGCGGTGCACCATGGGTAGGTATCCCAGTGCGCCATGCGCTGCTCTCTGGCGCAATACCCGTTGGGAAATTTTTGCAACGCGCTGTAGTGTGCACACACGAGTCGCAGGGAAGGGGGAGCCAGGGGTCAAGTTCCCATCAGGCAACTTTCTCATCCTATAATGCTATCTCTATCCTGTAACATTTTTGTCCCTTTTTTAAAAAAACCCTACAAACCCACACTTGTCAGTGTCCACCATCTCCGACAGAAGTATGGAGCCTGCACAGCTGTGTACTATTGTCATGGACGTTACAAACTCAAGGAGAATGATGCTCCAGTATTTGCAGAGCTGCAGGAAGTACCATAACAAGCGGGGGGACATGATGATTTCTTCAAGGACAGATTACTAGGGAACACAGCAAAAAAAATAAATAAATAAAAATTCAAGGTTGTTGGTGGCATTCACAGAGCAGCTGCAGACAGTGGAGTGCCGCTTCTGGGCCTGAAGGCCAAGCACTGACTAGTGGGATCACACTGTAATGAAGGTTTGGGATGATGAGTGATGGCTGCAGAACTTTCGGGTGGGAAAGGCTACGTTCTGAGCTTGGACCCGCAGTCCAATGCAGGGACACCAGAATGAGAGCTGCATTGACGGTTGAGAAGTGAGTGGTGATAGCACTGTGGAAACTTGCAATGCCAGGTTGCTGCCAGTTAGTGGGAAATAATTTTGGAATTGGAAAATCCACAGTGGGGGGCTGCTTTCATGCAAGTGTGTAGGACCATTAACTGTATCCTGGTACACAGGACTGTGACTCTGGGAAATGTGCAGGACAACATGGATGGATTTTCAGCTGTGGGTTTCCAGAACTGTGGTACGCATATCCCTATTTTGCCCCAGCCCTTCTTGGCTACTTTTCTATGGTTATGCAAGCATTGGTGGATCACCGGAAATGCTTCCCTGAGATCAATGTGGGCTGGTCAGGGAACATACACAGTGCTTCCATCTTTAAGAACACAGGGGTGTTCAGAAATCTGAAGCAGGGACACTTTTTCCAGACAGGTGGATTACTATTTGGCAATGCTGAAATGCCAATAGTGATCTTGGGGGACCCCGCCTATCCTTTGCTCCCCTGGCTTATGAAGCCATACACTGTCCACTTTGATAGCTCCAAGGAAAGATTCAATTACCGGCTCAGCAGGTGCAGAACGACAGCTGAATGTGCTTTTGGCAGATGGAAGGGATGTCGGCAGTGTTTACTCACTAGATTAGATCTCTGTGAGAAAAACATCTCAATGGTTATAGCTTCCTGCTGTGTCCCACATAATATCTACGAGGCAAAGAAGGAAAAGTTGCTGCTGGGATGTAGGATGGAGGTGGAGCAGCTGTTGCCTGACTTTGAACAGTCAGGCACAAGCACCCATTAGAAGAGCTCAGTGTGGAGCTGTGCAGCTGAGGGATGCCTTGAAAGAGCATTTTACCCATCAGCCACAGCAGTGTGGTGTAGTAGGCTGTGCTCTGCCTGAATTGTGTCGTGCTTGGTGGACATTTTATGTTCATCTTTTAACAAACCAGTGGATTGTGTGGTGCTCACTGTACATGTATAATTATAACACTGGGTTTTTCACTCAACCTATGAATTCTGTGGCTCTGATCTCTTATGAGTAATCTAGTGGCACTCAAAGCACAGACACACTGCAGAATGTAGTAATAATGATACATTTATGTCCAAAAAATAAAAATGTATTGCATACCCAAACCAGTGCCAAATATTAATGTGCAAAGAAAAACCAAGATAGTGCAAAATTGTAAATGTAAATTAACAGAACAGAACTTTAAAATTAGAATTGTGGAAAACATTCATGTCCATGCCAGTCCATTTCTGCCAAACATGCACCAACGCTGGCTCTCAGAGGTCAGTGTATGTTAAGCTGTGGTTTTCCTTACTGTCCCTTGGTGTGGGGGGATAGGGATGCGGCCCCTGATGCAAGATAGAATGTAGGGAGCTGCTGAAGTGGAAGTCTCCATTAACTGTAAGGGGAGGGGAGCCCGTGACTGTTGGAGCTGTAGGTTAACAAGAGTCTGCAGCATTTGTGTTTGCCTGAGAAACTGCATTATGTCCTGGTGCATCTTCCTCTCCTTTTCCTGCTGGTACTCCTGTGTCTTTTTCCTGCCCGTTCCTTCCTTCTCCAGACTGTCTGCTATGCTCACCCTCCTGGCTCTCTGTTCACCGTCTGATGCACCACTGACTTTCATTATCTCAGAGAACATGTCCTCCTTAGTCCTCTTCTTTCTCTTCCTCATCCGGGAATGGGTGTAGAGGGAGCACCCCTCAAGGCCGCAGTGGTAGCAGCTACAGATAAAACAGACAGATGTTTCATACTTACAGTCACAACAGAAAGCAGACAATCTCAGAATTCCCTTCCCTTATTCCCCTACAGGTTTTAAACAAGTCCTGCTTATTGACCTTCTGGAGTGCCTCTGCACAGCATCACTCTCCAACAGCAGCCACAGTCACTATGGCCATTAGGGGAAAGGTGGTGAAGCAGGAGGGAATTGTTTGGTTGTGTAAAACAATAAAATTTCAGCACTTATTTCCATGGGCATGAGTACAGGGCAATGGCACTGAGTACTGGCACTATTTACCACAGGCAGCAATGATTTTAGCTGATATCTTGCTCTTGAGGGTCACAAAGGCCCAGAGAACACTGCGGATACTGGCCTCCTGAAGCCATCTGGGCCCATACACCATTAGCCTGTTTACTGCAATGGTGCCTGCCAAAGTCATCATGGAGTGATGTGGGGAAAGTGTCCTACCATGGAGGCAGAAATAAGGCAGCCATCCCTAAAAACCTTCGGGAGAGGATTGAAGAGTACCTCCATGGAAGTTTCATCGAGATCTCCCAGGAGGATACAAAGGACGTCCCTGTGTACATAAACAAAGTGCTCCATGTCATGCATGCCCCCCACTATCTAACTCTACAGGAGACTGAAAAGCAGAGAACACTACCTCTGTGTGTGGTACCTTTACCTCTTCTTGTTGAGTAAAACAGTGAAGCGTAGATACCTGAGTCCTGCTAACTTCTGATTGAGCCAGGTGCCATCTCCACATCTAAACATGTGAAGGGAGAATGCATGCCCACATTTACCCTGAGGTTTCTTCTACTGGATCGGGCTCATTTGTGCTTCACTGGCGGGACTGGCTAGATGGTGGTGGAATCTCCAAGTTCCCGGCTCGTGGCATAGCTGGACCTCCTGCTGCATCTCCCTCCTCCTCATTGTTCTGGGCAAGGGTCTCTGTCTGGGCATCCATGGTGATCTGCAGGGTCCAAGTATGGCCTGCAGCTCATTATAAAAGTGGCAGGTTTGCGGCCCAGCACTAGATAGACGATGGGCCTCCCTGGCCTCATGATATGCCTACCACAGTTCCTTTGCTTTCATGCGGCACTGCTGCTGATCCCTGTCATACCCCTTCGCCTGCATCCCCTGTGCAATCTTTTCATATATGTCCATGTTTCTACGACTGGTCCATAACTGTGTCTGCACAGCCTCTTCTCCCCAGAGGCCCAGGAGATCCAATACCTCCTGTCTCCTCCAGGCAGGAGCATGTCTATAGGGCATAGCTGGCATGGTTGGTTGGGCAGTTGCACACAACAGTGGAGAGCTGCTGGGTGTACTTGTCAAGCTAAACAATCAGGAAAAGGCATTCCAGAAGTATGTGTGGGTTTTAAAGGGAAGTGGGTGGCTTCCAGCGTCTGGGCAGTGGCATTCACAACTGTGACCAGAGCAGTCACTGTCTGGCATTGTGGGACAGCTAGTGGAGGATTGTTAGGGTTGATACAGGTCACACAGTGTCTGCGCTCGCACTGACCACAGTATGTAGACCATGGTGCAACGCCATTAGGAGAGGTGGCATCTCTGTCAACAAAGGTTGATGTAAATCGCCTTAACTTTGTAGTGTAGACCAGGCCTTAGCTGCATTTCTCAGGTAGGGGACCTGAGGCACAGTGAATTGTCATGCAATTAGTATGAAAATAAATAACAGAACCCAGGAGTCTGACTCCTAATCCCCAGTTGTCAACACAAGATACACTGCTCCCTGTGCTCATGGTTCTTGACCTACGTTTCAGCCCTTTTTGTAAGTTACACACAACCCTTGAATCTCCTGAAGTATGAGAAACTAATTTTGTTAACTGCTGCATGTACTTAACATTAGGTGCATACATCCAGCAGATAGTTAAACTGTGATTAGTGGTAATCTAGGAAGCATTTCAGGCAAAGCACTTACCAAAGTACTTCCCAGAAATTCAAGGAATGGCCTCACTGAGAGCCCCAAAGAAGATGAAATGAAGCAGAAGTTTTTGTTCTGCTCTCTGTGCAGATAGTGAGTTACCTCAGGGACAAAATGTCCTTTTCTAATGCTCCACTCCCGTCCCTGGTGGAGCTAATCCAACAATTAATATTGCTTGTCAATATCTGCCATAGCGAGCGCTGCAGTTGAGTCAGACTCTGCATGAGCCTCCTGGAGCAGTGTGCCTCTTGAGTTGATTTACCTAATCCCCCTGAAGGGGTCCTCATTCCAGACCCTCCATTTCACTTAAATGCAGGGTGCTCAGCACTTCTGAAAAGCAGGCAACTTCTTTGGGTACCTAAATATGGACTTGACTGGAAACTGCTAGGTGGCTAGAATGAATTTGCTTCTGAACGAGCTCTAAATCTACTTATACAGTCCTTGAAAAAGTCAGAACCCTTGACGTGTCACTTGGAAGCTGTGTTGTAAAAGGAATGGGTTTCCATCCAGCTTTGTTTAAATTGTTGGTGGATGAATCTGGTTTGGTTAAGCATCCAAAATACGGATGTTCCTCAGGACTAGCATAACCTTTGGAGTCTGTCAGATTGGAGCTGGGAATCTCACAATGAGACATTCTCTTATGAGATTTTGCATCCGGTCCTCCTTGTTTCTATATGGGCTTGAGAATTATGGAAGCAAAACGGGGGCGGGGGCTGGGGGGTGAGAGCTGAATTTTTTCAGAACCTTCAAAATGTGAAGTGGGAACTAGAATTTCTTTCCAAACGGTTTCATCTGTCCCTGGCTGATGTGTATTTTCCCTTTCTTAGAGCACATGTGTTTGGCATTTCTCCTTACACTGTATTAACTTTTCTTTTGCCTTTTTTTTTTTTTTTCTTCCACCCTTCCTAGTGCTGAACGCTTTGAAATATCCACTGTTGATAGGCATTGGTCTAGCCACCATCATCGGACTCTTATCCTGCCTCATTGGCTACTGCAGTTCCCGCTGGTGTTGCAAGAAGGAAGTACAAGAAACCAGACGGGAGCGACGCCGGCTAATGTCTATGGAGATGGACTGAGTGTGAGAATGAGACTCTGCACGTTTTTGGAGAGATTTGGGCAGTTGGCCTGAGACTGAGGTGTGTGACACACAAATGCCCAATGGACAGTATCTTTCTCTCTGATCTAAGCCAGAACCTAGAGCTTCTCCTCTCCACATGCTAAGTACTGAGAGCACAGGCCATGTGTACCAGCACAGAGCTCTTCTTCCAGGGACACTTACTGTGGGGATATTTTCTTCTGACACGCAAACTGTTCAGCAGCCTTCAGACAAGATTCACTGTTAAATCCTTTTGTCTTGTTTTTTAGGAACTCTTTGTGTGTTAACATTGTTGGGAGGGGGGGTTATTGTGGTGGGCGGGTCTTGGGAGAAATATTTTGCCTTTTATCAAATTAGCTGACCTGTTCTCTCTCTTCTCCCTCCCTTCCCCCCCCCGCTCCCCCCCTCCCCCGCCCAGGGTTTCGTTCCTGTCTCCAGTGCTGGGAAGGAAACAGCCGTACGGGGTGCTCTAGTTTGGTATTTGTTTGGTGAAGATGCAATGGTCAAGGGTGGGTTTATGCTTGTCAGGGTGCCCTCTCTTCCCCTATTTTCAGGGGTTTGCAGTTCACGCCAGAATACAGCGTGTATGGACATGTCTGTTTGAGACAATTTTTTTAAACCATTTTCTTAAATATTTTTTTAAAAGTTGGTCTTTGTTCTGGTGACAAGTGCTAGCTTGGCAACCCTAGAGGCTGAATGCTCAGACCAAGTACTTCATAGTGCAGGCCTTCCTTCCCACCACAGCCCCTCCCACTGTGCCTCTACCCTGACCCACAGGGAGCACTGCTCTCCCTGAGTGGGGAGTTCAGTCTCCCTGGCCTCTCTGCTGAGACAGTCAGCAAGGCACCACTTACCGGTCATGGCGGTGGTGATGTGTTCATCAGAAGAACACCTGTCCTTTTAGGAAGAGGATGGAGACTACCAGATCTTTTCAGGTATATGGTCAACCGGCCATTGGGAACCAGCTGTTACCTATACTCAGAGTAGGTTCATTTCCATTTTGTTTCCTTGCAGTCACCGAACACAAATCTCTGCAATCTCTAATTTGGCAGCAGATTAGAGTGTCCATTAGCAATGTCCATGTTCGACAGCAGCCACATTGTGACTGTGTGGGTGCAAAATCAGGCCACCTAAGGGGCGGGGGGCAGGTGTTAAACAGATCTCCGTCTCTTTATACCTGCAGTGATCCCTGTCTTTTCAATGGGTCCTCTCCATTGCTGGGCACTACATGGGCAGATCTCTCCAGGGGGTTTGAGGGATATTCATAGGTGCTATAGTATGAAAACCCAGATCTGGCCTTTCACACTCCCCTGGCATAGCTCCTAAGGAGCTGCTCTCAGTTATCCAGGCAGCTCTGTCTTCTAGCACAGCTGGTGTTTTTAAGCAATAAAAGTCAGATGTTGTGTACAAAAGAAGTACACTGATATCTCATCCAGGGTTTGGCTAACATCAACAAAGATGGGAAACTGAGTTACTGTCAATGCTCCATCCTTCTCCATTATGCTTTAGGAATAAGGAACTAATGATTGATGAGACCATCTGCAAAAGCTAGAGGCCCCGCTGTATTGTTAACCATCTAGGCTTTCTTTATATTCTAGGTCTTCTCTATGACTAGTAGTCCATTCGCGCGTATCCTCCAGGGGTCCTGCAGGCTCTAACCTCTTTGTTATTAACATGACTTCATTTCACAACTGAGCTAGTGAAGTTTTTAACTCCGTTGTATTGTAACCACTGCAAACTCCATTTATTTGAGATGCTCATGTTCAGTGACTTTTGTCCTGATTTTTTCCAGTACTAGCACAAGACTTTTTCCCTAAAAGGGACTTAGGCTAAGATTTTTCACGTGTCTATTTTGGATGCGTGCATTTCAAAAGCAGCCTGACTTTTCCGAATGAGTGCTCAGCACAATCTTTTGTAATTTAGCCCCTTTAAGGTGTCTCATGTGGTCATCCAGAAATGGAGGCACCCAAAATCACTAGTCACCGCTGGAAAATCTTGACCTGAATCTTCTCAGCAGCCTTCCCTATTGCTGGCTTTTCCTGCAGCTGAGCCTCATATTTCAATGCCCTTCCTGAATCTGCAGGCAGCCATAGCAAGAAGCTGGCGGGGGAGGGAGACACAGCCATCATGGCGTAAATGAGTTCCCCATGTTAGTGTAAGAACTTGCATCTATAGTCTCCAAAAGAGGAAAGCACAGGAGGTGATTTGCTAGAGCAGGCTGTCCTCCTCAGACCAGCACAGAATGTTTGTTGTCCTCTCCTACGCGGCCTTACCACTGAGGCACTCCCTTGCTGGTCTTGTGGGGCACTGAGTTTGCATTGATGTCCTCTTTCCCACACACAACTAAACAACTCTTACCTTTCCTGCTTTAATATTTGCTTTCCTCACATCATTGTTGTTCCTTTTTAAAATGCCCCTAGCATGGGGAGAAGGGGGGATTAGTTATCCAAAGCAGAAGTCACTCACTCTCCTTGCAGGTTTAACTCTCATCTCTGTTGCTGTCAGTTACATTTGGGAAAAACGGAATCAGGCTTGTAATGCAGTAATATGGAACGAACAAGCAGGGAACGGCAGCTCCTCCTAAGCGCACCCTTCATGCTGGCATTTTCTCCCTGCAGAAGGAAACTCGGGGTTATTTTGGCTGGGGGGGCTCATTGTCCATTAGTGAAGGGTCCCCATGTCCTTAGCTAACGTCAACCTTATTTTTTGATTAGTGTCCCTCTGGGTGCTCCACTCTGGGTGTGTGTGCACCCCACATGCCCTTGATCAGAGACTTTCATTAGCAACGTCTCTTTAACCCGCACTTGCGCTATTGGTATCCCTGTGCCCCACGCTGAGGCTGTATCAGGCTACGCAGGCAAACTGCCCCCTCAATTACTTCTCAGTTGTGTCAGCACAATGGAGTTAGCATGTCCGCCTCTTGCCTACCTCGGCAGTTACGGAGTTTCTCTCTAGTTAGCTAGTTTAGTTTGTTAGTAGTAGTTAAATTAATATTGGTTTAAAATTAAAAAAAAAAAATATTATAGAGGGTGGAATCCAGTCTTAGATCAAAGACTTTTCTGTTTGCTCACCCCACCCCCACAAGATTCACGAAAGTCCTGGGGGGACCCTCTTCCCACAGGCAAAGACCTTCCCACAGGTCTTGTGTAAGACCCAAACCTAGTTCCCAAAACCCTCACAAAACTCCCTTTTGAACCAATGGCGACCTGCTCCTTATTGACTTTATTGAGGAAAACAGCCTTCCTAGTAGCTACTATTACCTCGGCCTGCAGAGTCAGAGAGATCGGGGCCTTAATAGCTGACTCTCCTTTCACAACATTCCACAAGGATAAGGTGCCCTTACAGCCACGTCTCAGGTTTCTCCTAAAGTAACATGAATTTCACCTGAATCCGAGCATATACCTACCAGTTTTCTTTCCGAAGCCACATACTTCCAACCTCGGGACTGCTCTCCATGCTCTAGATGTCAGGAGGGCATTATCATTTCACCTGGACAGAATTAAGCCATTTTGTAAATCCAATAGACTGTTTTTGACCTGTCTGCAACTGAAACCGAGTTCTGCCATTTCTACCCAGAGACCCGCTCTAAATGGATTTCCGGGTGTTTTATAGCTTGCTACCAGGCTTTTGACGTTCCACCACCATCAGCATTTTGGTGCGCTCAACTAGATCACAATCTACATCTGTGGCTCTCCTTAACAATGTTCCCTTTCCAGAAATCTGCAGAGCTGTCACGTGGTCTTTGATACATAGCTTTTCTAGGCACAGATGTGACTGTTGGTAATGCAGTTCTCTCTTCTGTAATGGTCTCCAATCCTAAGCTCCCTCCTCCCGGGGGGATACTGCTCAGGAGTCACCAAGAGTGGAGTGCCCATACAGACACTACTCGAAGAAGAAGAGGTTACTCACCCTGTGTAGTAACTGTGTGGGTCTTCAAGATGTGTGTCCCTGTGGACACTCCACTACCCAGCCTCCTCCCCCTCTGTTTGTTTCCTCTGAGACTCAGTGGTGCAGAAGGTACTGAGGGGGCAGTTCACCCATGTAGCCTGCTACAGCTTCGGCACAGGGCACAAGGATAACCACGGTGCATGCAAGGGCTGAACGGACACTGCTCCTGAAAATCTCTAAGGGCCTCTGGGGTACACGCGAACCTAGGTGGAGCACCCATAAGGGCACAAATCTCGAAGAGCCACAGTTACTGCACAGGGTGAGTAACCTCTTCTTCCCTCAGAGCATAACACATCTCCTTCCTGTTCCAAGTGAAAAGAGTTGGCCACTAGATCACACAGCTGCTAGCCCTTTGGGAGGTGGTACTCCATCCCCCTTGCTCCCTGCCATTGCTGTATTTTTGAAGGCTAAAATCCTTGGGGCAGTAGTTCCCCAGCAGGTCTTCCAAGTGTGCCAATTTTGTATTATCCTCTCTTTTTATACAATGGGAATCTCGACTCTAACTAGAAAAACTGTGTGTCTAAGTCACTCTCTTTCCCATGATTTTTTTTTTTTTTTTTTTAAACACTCCCTGTGACCACTTGTGTGTGTTAGGAGTGGTTGGTATCAGAGGAGATTAAGGATTAAGCCGCATGAGGTGCAATGCAAGGGTTCAGTACCATCTAAGCTGCAAACTCCTGGGATTGAAACCAATAACCAAGTATGCTAAGGGCTCCTGTCGATCTTACTCTGTTCTCTTTGCCACATGTTTCCTACTCAGTTACAGCTGGGAAATTCCTCTCTACTTGGACTCTGAACCAGGCATTGCTTGAAAATCACTTAATGAAATAGACAGGAATTGGTGGAAGGTACGGAATAAGGTGTTTGGCACAATTCTAGAATGCCGGAATTGAACGGTTCTAATGATGCTCTGTATTGTTTCTTTTTATGTTCAAAATAAAGAGCGAGTCTTTTGGTAACCGTTCTGTGGTCAGAATGTTCACACTGCAGGCAGCTCTTCCCATCTACTTTGCACTCACAGCTCCCCTCAAACAGACATCAGATTTGAGCCTCGCAGCCCTCTTTTCTCCTCTCTCTCCCCCATCCCCAATTTAGTAGGCATTCGCCCTGTTTTATGGACAGTTTAAATGACTGGCCTAAGGTTATATGGTGTATTATCGTCCGAGCTAGGTCTCAACTTTGGTTCCGTGCTCTGCCCACTATAAAACAGGCCCCCTTGAGAGCAGCAACTTTCTCCTCCTGTCCACCCTGAACCAGACTGTTGGTTGCACAAGGGCCATGAGTTAGTGCCTATGGTATCCTCTAAAACCAGCGCCTCAGGCCTACTGGCTGGCTCTCCTGACTCTTCCAAACAGCAATCAGGAAAGTCACTGGTACTGGAGCTGAAAATCTGTTTGTTTCTCCTACTCTATCTGCTGGTGTCTGAGGGCTGGTCTACACTGGCACTTTACAGCGCTGCAACTTTCTCGCTCAGGGGTGTGAAAAAACACCCCCCTGAGCGCTGCAATTTTCAACGCTGTAACGTGCCAGTGTAGACAATGCACCAGCGCTGGGAGCTGCGCCCCTCGTGGAGGTGGGGTTTTTTTACAGCGCTGGGAGAGCTCTCTCCCAACACTGTGCTGCGACTACACAAGCCACGTTAAAGCACTGCCAGTGAAGATGTGCCCCCAGTCTGGGATTTTTTTTCTCTTGTCACCGCTGGTAACATCATCAACTCCTACAGCACTGTAAAGAATGCACCTCCCTGCTCTGCTACAGTAAGGGTGGTAATTTGTCCTTCTGTAGGTATTTAAGTCCGCTGGTGCAGAAGCCGCTGGGAACGCCTGAACTCGTTCTTTGGCAAGGTCACTCTTTCAGGTCACTCACGCTATCCTGCTTGACAGCAATACCAAAGCCACCTCACGGTGGCATGTAGCGCTGCTTGAATGGTGGCTTGTATGGCAACTTCCACCGCAGTGTATGCCTTGATTTCTTTCCCTCCCCAGCTCAGGTCTGGCAGCCATGACTGAAAGAAAAGATCAGGACAATCAGTATGGAGTTTTCATGATTTCCCAGATTCCAAGTTATGAGATCTTTGGGGCAGGGACTCTTTTCAAATAAGTGTTGGTAGTGTCTGAGGGCAATGAGGCCGCTATGCCTGATTGGGGTCCTTAGGTGCTACCATAACACAAATAAGTAAGATCCCTGGGACTAGGATGGTGGCCCAGCAGCTTGTGTCCTGTGCCGCTGCTGTGCTGGCAGCGTGCCTGCTAGGCTTGTGTTTTCCGCGGCAGGTTGTCTTGCACCAGCATTACTTCATGAGACTGCTACCACTTGTAGAACCAGGAGAGAAGTGCTAGTATTGTTATCCATTCTCCTGCTCTTTAAAACCAGTTCTCCACTACACCATTGTACTGTCTGAACATGGTTGTGAAAGGTGTTGGTTGTCAGGATGCTGAACAGACTTAGTGTAGACCAAAATATCTACTAACTGAAGAGACCCTCCAGGTAGTTTCTGTATAGGCATTAAGCTGCCTAATGTGACACAAGCAACCTCAAAGACATTTTCTTGACAACACCTGAATGCAGAGCTGCTTCTGCAACCTCAGACTTAAAACACCCAAATCACTATCATCGTAGCAGAGCAGGAAGCTGCTTTCGCTACACCACAAGGTTCAATCGCGGGTAGCTGACATGATGCTAGACACTGTTTGTCTTGGTCTATGCTGACCATTAAAACATGCTCAGCATTGTTCTCTCACTCCATTGTTGGCAGCTGTGTTCAGACAAGGTGAAATTCCATACTCTAGACCAGCTGTAAGCATAATTTATCGCACTGATGAATGATGCACAGTATGGAATAGGTCCTGATCTAGCTGAAGCAAGGGAATGGGAGAGATGGATTCAGTGATTTCACCTCCATTTTTAGCTTTGCTTCATTGTGCGTTGAGGCCTGACCTTGCAATTATTTTGTAGAGGCGGCTCCCATTGACTTAAAGAGTGTTTACTTCCTTCATGTGAGCTGTGGGGTTGAGCCCACAGTGTCTCAGGTAACCTGCCATAGTACAACTAGTACTCTGGCAAGAGCCGTCAGTGACACTGGAGTTGAGCGGCACCTTTTAATCTGAAGATGAAATTGTTACTCAAGCCATGGTTTATAAGGTAAATACACAGAACATTGTAGTGCTTGGGTTGTGCTTTTGGCAACCCTATAGCTGGGAGAAGGCAGTGTTGTAGCTTTGTCATGCATGGAGGACTGGATTAGGGTATAGTCAGTTGATTATGGGTTATGGGTGTTAGATGTCCAAATCCCATTGGAATTCAATGGAATTTGGACACCTAATTCCCTTACCTTACCTTTCACGTCCTACTTCCCCTTCCCCGCCATCTCTCCCGCCTGTATCCTGGGCTCCATCCCCATCTCTCTTCCCCTAGCTTCTCTTAACCTTCCTGCCCTGTGTCTACAGTTCTCCCGCTTACTAATTTTCTTCCCCCCCCTTCCTTCCTCCCTCCCTCCCTCCAAAGCACATATAGTATGTCCATCTGCCCGTGAGTGCAACATTACCTGTCCTCAAATAGCTTGCTGAGAGGCAGTCAGCGCTAGCCTCTGGGAAATCTCCCACACTTGCATTAGCATTGGTGGAGCTCTGCCAGTGGTAGTAACAGCAGGAGCACTACGATAGGCAAGGCCTGGGGGTCTTTAACCACTGGGTATCATCTAACTCTGCTCTGGGCAGCTTTAGATGCCGTTGGTGCTACTCTTGCTAGAGCTGGGCTCAGTGCAGTGCAATGGTGGGAGAGCTCCCCAAAAGGCTAGTGTAAACAAGGCTTGGGCAAGGCTCTGTACAGCACTCAGAAGTGTTTACAAACGTGGCTAGAGCCGAGCCCCAGAATTTGGCACAGATCTGAAACCAAACGGGGGTACAGTTGTCCCACCCTGCCCCTTGCCGGGCTGGATTCTGCCACTCACCCTAATAACATTTTATGGCCTTCTGTTCTCAAGGACCAAAGAGAACATGTTGTAAAACTAAGCACCAATGATAGGAAACGGCTCCAAACCAACATGTAGCTCAGAGCCAAAGCAGAAGGGGCCAACTTCATCCGCTAAAGAAATAGCCCCTGGGCTAATTACTGCTATGGCTGGTTACTCAACAGGCAGTGCTCTGATTGACTGGTATTACATGCCCCAACTGAAACTGTGGCCTTGTTGTGCTAGACACTGTATCTAATGCCTCTACTAAGATGGTTCCTTTCCTGAAGAGCCTAAGTCTAAACAGCCAAAGAGTAGGGGAAAGGAAGTATTACTGGCCCCATTTAACAGATAAGAACTAAGGCTCAGATTGGGACTCTTAAATAACCAATAAGCCAGTACCCCAGAATGGGCGTCGGAGGTACTGTGCTGTCACTAGTGCCATACTGCACAGGACATAACACACACATGCTCAGGATCTGTGTGGTGTTGTGTGATGTCTGTTGTTAAACTGGTTTTCTTGCCAAATTTCAATGTGAAAGGGGATGTGGTTACCTCTGTAATACCACTGCTGCTTCCACTGACCATGGCATTCACTCCCTGTCCTGTTGAGTAGTGCTGCCATGTGCTGTTAAACTGTCACCGCTTCCCACTCGAATGGTAGCTGCATTTCCTTAGTGGAAGGCGTTTCCCTTGGGTATGTACAATAGGCATAGGGCTTGGGGTCATTTGGATGAAAGGTGCTATGTCAATATCAGATTGGTCTCGCCATGTTGTAGGGCTGGTCCTGATGGATCTAGGTACTTTTCAAATCACTCCTCATTCTAGAACCATTTGCACCCCTGGGACTGACAAAGGTGGGACAGACATGCTGTGTGACAGGAGAAGTAAGGTAGAAATGGTTTATCCAGCACCTGCACAAATGTATCTGTCACAAAAATGGCATGTCTAAGAAGTTCCCGTTTCTTAGCCTCACCTGCTTTTAAGAAACAAAGTTTGACTTGGCATAATCAGGGTTTCTGTTCATGTAAATGTAGTAACGGTGAAAGGTGCTGGAGCAGCCTCTCTCCATACAAATGGCAGAGCGTTGGCAGCAGCAGTACAGGTGTTACCTACACTGTCCTGCAATCTGACCTCCAGGGACCACCTCTGCAGGGGAGAGCCGGTCAGCCTACGTAACCTGGTCAGTCTGTGGGTGTTTTGCTGAGACTGACGACAAAGGGGTGGGAGGGCAGCAATTGTATTGATATGAATAGCTGTCTGCTAGCAAGTGAGCAGAGACCACTAGCTCACTGCACCCTGGCCGTGGAATAGCCATCACTTCGTATCTCTTCAGATACTGCCAAATAGTGCTGTATTTAAACTGGAAGTGAAAGGTTCAGCCCCCTTCCCTAGCTCTGCTGAGCCATGCATGATCCCGAGCTCGCAGATTATATTCATTTCAGAGAAGCTATAAATCACCATGAAGCAGGTTGGAGGCTTTAGGAGCCTGCAGTAAGCCAGAGTTTGCAGCTCCAGGCTTTCAGCTGGACCCACTTTGGCTCCGGTAATGGACCTTGTGAAATCTGAGCAGCTTCTGCGGATGCTGCCTGTCTGACACACATGGTTTCAAGGGGAGGGGGAGAGAATCGGTTTCTGTTTAGAGTGGAGTGTCACTGGCCATGCACAGAGACATTGCTCTTGGGTATATTGTACCTGTTACAGTGATGAGAATCATAGAATATCAGGGTTGGAAGGGACCTCAGGAGGTCATCTAGTCCAACCCCCCTGCTCAAAGCAGGACCAATCCCCAGACAGATTTTTACCCCATGGCCCCCTCAAGGATTTAACTCACAACCCTGGGTTTAGCAGGCCAATACTCAACCCACTAAGCTATCCCTCCCCCTGGGAATGAGGCCCTTTAGGACTGGGTAGAGTCAGACACAGCCAGGGATTCAGGAGCTGTGAGCTCTGCCGAGCTCTGCCAGTACCTCTCGGTGTGCACGTGCGATCCCCTGATAGTCCAGCGCTGAACCCTTGGTTCCTAGCAGGGTATTTTCATTACAGTCCATGTCAGCGTGTCTGTACAGCACCCCAATCCCTCCCTGGAGTCAGGGTGCTGTATACATGCAATTGCCCAGCAGCTGTCTCCCTGCAGCCTGGTTGCTTAGCCCTGCAGTGCAACTGCTCCTCCCCCAGTGTCAGAGCTGCTCAGCCAGAGCCTGCTCACAAGCCACCTTCTGTGGTGACCAGCCCAGCTCTCTCGACGACAAAGCTCGGGCGTTCGGGTGACTAGGCTGGCAGTAGAGAGCAGGACCCCAATTTTAGGCAGCCAGGTTTGAAAATTTGTGGTTTGAGTCAACATTTATCCCAGTAGCTGGCGTCAGATCAGTCAGTCACAGCACAATAAGGCCCAGTGCTCCACGTTCCGATTGCAGTCGGCCTGTCTGGCTTTCAGCACCTGCAGCAAAAATCATGGGTGAGTTCACTGCAAGAGTTCCAGCTCCTTTGGGCCTTCACTGAAGTGTTTCAGCAGAACCCACATGTTTCCTCGGGGAGGAATCGGCTCACACACAGCTAGAGGAGCAGAGGAAAAGTAATCCTGAGTTCAAGTCCTAGCAATGTGGAGAGGGGGAAAGTGCAGCGCTACCACGATTATCTCAGTGTCTTGGGGGACACCAGCAGCCTTCAGATAATCAGGCGAGCTGGCGCAGCAGACTTTGAAGTCTGCTGTCAGGTTTTCTCAGCCCTGATCGCAGACTTCAAAGCCTGCCGGTTAGTTCCCCTAATTACAGAGAGCGAGCTGACTGGCTGACTGCCCTAAGGCCAGCCAGATCAGCTACAGTCCCACGTGCATGTATTCATGTGCTGAAAGCTCATGCTGGAGCACAAATATCTGATTCCTCCAGTCCTTGCGTGGCCCAAATTCCCCATTAACTTCAATGGAGTGGCTGGCCTATAGTCGCTTAAGCTCTTGCCTGCCGTTTTAATGGAGTCAAGTCAGATTTCAGTGGATAAAGGCTTGTGCAGCAAATGCCACTGAGCCAGCCAGCCTTAGGGAAGCCAGCTGGCCCTGACTTGGGGGGGAGAACCAAGCAAAGGAAATGAAACTGCCATTCCTCCCGCAGGAAGCAGCTGCCTAGGGAGCTCTGAGTGCAGCCACTATTATCTGAGCCTCACTTGTCTAATGCCCCCCTGGGCTGTGACCTGGTTTCGGATAAGAGGAAGGGTTCAGTTAAGGGAGGTGTAGTGATGAACCACCCTGGGTAGCTTTGAAAGCAGAGAGGCATGTGCGAGAGTTAGGTTTGTGCAGCAAGGAGGCTATTGATTCCCACGCTTAAAAACTCACGGTTTTTAAACTTTAAAATTAAAGTCGTCTGGGGAGTGTGTGTGGGAGGGGTGGGGGGGTGCTGTCACCTCCTTGGACCTAGACTGCAAGCTGTGATAGTGGGAATAAATAGAGCTACTCCGATGTTAGTCAATGAATCATGCGTTCACAGTTTTGCTGTTATTCCTTGAGGAAGTTATTTAGGGAATAGTTTGCATCAGGTCAATCACCGTTCAAATCAGATTAGACCCATGATGAATAATGGCACCATCAGGCACCTATGTTATTGACCTCTGGATCAGAAACTGTTTCAGAAAGGAGGTTAAGTATCATTATGCCAGTTTTACAAATGGGGAAACAGAGGCATGGGTAGATTAAGTGACATGCCTAAGGTCACACTGTATGTGGCTGAGGCAAAAATAGAGCCCATGTCTCCTACCCCTGCGCCCAGTCCCACTAACCAAGTCTCTCAACCTTTTTATCTGCCACTGACGAAATGGCTGAGGTCTGGGGCGCAGGGGGACCTGCCCCATTACTCTACGTGTCCTGAAGGACTACGGGATTTAGATCACAGTTATTTTTGGACATACTGTGGGTTGAGGGACTTGTGGAGCATGGTCTAGTGGTGTGGGGGCCTTCTCCCTTTCCTCTCCCCTTCCTGCCTGCACATCCTTCAGCTCTGGGACTTCTCTGCTCCAGGGAACCATGAATTCAACCCCATGGCCCTTTGAAGCAAACTTCTGCTGCATTGGATGGGCAGAGAAGGGAGGAGCAAGAGCAAAAGCAGCAGCAGGGAGGGCAGAAAGAAAGCTCCTGC